>NC_135336.1:50334583-50942428 GCF_023851605.1 Tamandua tetradactyla | reverse complement strand
TGGAAGTGACATATCCAATGAAACACAAAGAAAAGTGGCTTAGGGAAAGTGAGCTCAAATGAAGAGTTAAGAAAATCAAGATAAACAATTAACCAAAGCAATAAACACTTAATATTTATGAACAATATGTATTCCTTATACAATAAATGATGGAAGAGTCCTAGAATAGGGTGGACAGGAGTCTTTTTCTAAGTTTTTATGGTTTGGAAGAAAAAAAAATTAACTGAGTATCCAAGGCATAAGATTAAAGACATTATGTATGTAATTTCAAAGGAAGATTTCATAAGTTGTATATTGGCTGTGAAAAGAGGTGAGAGAGGTTCTACTTTCCACTATTGTTTACACCACACCTTCTCTTTTGTGAGGCAAAAAAGCTAGCATATTCTATGTACTCAATGAAGATTTTACTGACCAATCCAGTGGGATTTTGTTTCTCCCACTGATGAAGATTGAAGTATGTCCCTCATAAGAAGCATGTTCAGGTACCAAATTCTGGTATTATGGGTGTGAACCCATTTGTAGGGATCTTTGAAGTTGTTTTTAGTTAAGGTGCATCCAAACTGAATGACTGAACCTTAGTACAATGTGGCTTAATTTCTTATATAGAAAGGAAGTTGGACAAGGATGTGAAGCCATGAAGCTGGAATCGATAGAACCTGGAAGATAAAGAAGACACCACCAAATGCATCATTGTGTGATGGAAAAGCCTAGGAACCCCAATGACTGCCAGTGAACCAGATGTCACTGACCCTGGGAGAAAGGAAACCTTCTAGTTTCTGAAATCATGAGACAATAAGTTCCCGTGTTAAGTTAAACCCATGGTAAGGTATTTGTTTGGGCAGCTGAGAGACTAGAACACCTACTTAAATTTTATATTCAGAATGGTGACATCATTAAAAGGTCTGAACTTAAGGGAATGAAAATCAAAGTATATTCCTTGAAAATTCTTCATAAATAGGTATGGGAGTTTGACGCTTTATGGACCCCCCAAAAGTATATTCTTAAGTTAATTCATCCCTCTGAATGTTGACTTATTGTAACTGGGATCTCTTGATTAGGTTGTTTCAATTGAGATGTGACCCACCCCATTTAAAGTGGGTGTTAATCCTCTTACTGGAGTCTTTTATAAGAGGATAAAACCCACAGAGAAACTAAGAGATGAAATTAAGAGAAGCTCATGAAAAAAGACCCCCTGGAGAAGCTAAGAGAGGACCAACAGAAAACAGAGAGGAAGCCACTGAATAGGAGAGAATGACCAGCAGTCACTGGCTATGTGCCTTCCCATGTGACAGAGGTGTCCTAGATGACAGCAGCCTATATTCAGAGTTCAGGTATTGTCCAACTGATGTGTTGAGTTGGATAATTTCATGGCCTAAGAACTGTAAATTGTAAGTTAATAAATCCCTGTTGTAAGAGCCAAACAATTTCTGGTATATTATATTCCCACAGCTTTAGCAAGCCTAAAGAGTGTGTATTTGTCAAACTAGTTCTCAAAATATGCATTTAACTTTCCCAATTTATTGTATAGTTAATATTAGGGATGAGTTCTCTTAGTCTACATTGAAATTTCAATACCAGAAATTCCTCCTTAGAATTATTTTGAATATTTGAACTATTTTCTGCCAATGATATAAATATTATAATTGACCAGTTATTGGAAATACTTGCCTATGATTGAAAGGAAGCATTTTATTTTTGAACCTACTTTAAGAACTAACTTTTGGCAACAAACTTACCTCTATGAAACTTTCATCAGGTAAAATCAGATGAGAAATTACTTAAAACATATTTTTGCCAGAGATATTTACCTCCAGAAACATTTACTTCCTTAAGTTCTTAAAGAGTATTTTCTCTTACAAGTAGTCTTTTCTTAGCCTGTAGTGTAAGAACTAGAAAAATGATATTTCATTTGTGTGACTTCTGAATTCAAGAACACAAATTTTCCAAAAGAAGTTAGGCAAAAGTAAAATTTCATTAACAGAATATTTTAGTACAGTTTTAAAAATTCTATAAATATTTGATTTTCCATATAATTAATGCCTTAGCAGAGGAAATGGATCATTAATCTTTTAAATGAAAACGTTTAAAATTTTTGTGATGGTCAACCCATGTGTATTTAACTGTTTATATGAGCAAGGATTATAATTTCAAACCATACTTTCAAACCCATTGTAATTTTAGGGGACTTTCTTAGAGAAATAAAATATCAATGTTAAGATTATTTACATCTGATCAATTTTAATCAATAATGTTATCAGACAAAGGCAGTGATATTCTTCTGCCTCTATGCTCAAATGACCAATTCCCGAGACATCAGGGTAAAAAAGAGAGAAAAAGTTTGTTGCTTGGTGTGAAGCAGGAGATCAAATGGTCTAATTACCCAAAATCTGTCTCTTGGAACTACAGTGATTCTGATAGCTTTATAGAATTAAAAGATGGACAGGCTTTAGGAGAATGAGCACAATTTTTCTAATGATGTAATTAGAGGTCATCTAATTATTATGTGCAGACTGATTACATGCTTAGTTACAGAATCTATGTGTTCTAGTTTGCTAGCTGCCAGAATTCAAAATACCAGAAACAGACAACTTTTAAAAGGGTAATTTAATAAATTGCCAGTTTACAGTTCTAAAGCCAAGAAAATATCCCAATTAAAACCAATCTGTAGAAATGTCCAATCTAACACATCCAGGAAAAGATACCTTTGTTCAATAAGGCTGATGAAATTCAGGGTTTCTCTCTCAAGTGGAAAGGTACATGGTGAACACAGTCAGGGTTTCTCTCTCAGCCGGAAGAGCACATAGTGAACATGGCAACATCTGCTAGCTTCCTCTCCAGCTCCCCAGGAGGCGTTTTCCTTCTTCATCTCCTAAAGTCACTGGTTGGTGAACTCTCTGCTTCGTGGTTCTGCAGCGTTCTCTGTTGTGGCTTTCTCATGGCTCTGTCATTCTTCTCTGTTCTCTCCGAATCTCCTACTTTCTCCAAAATGTTTCCACTTTTATAGGGTTCCAGTAAACTAATCAAGGCCCACCTAAAATGGGTGGAGACACATCTCTACCTAATCAGTTTTAGAACCCACACTGGTTGAGCACATCTCCATGGAGATAAACTAATTAAAGTTTCCAACATACAGTGCCGAATAGGGATTAGAACAAATGGCTGCCTTCACAAACTGAGATTAGGATTAAAACATGGCTTTCTAGGGTATATACATCCTTTCAAACCGGCACAGTATGAGAAAATTATGACCTTAGTATGATGATGGACATGGTTTTTAGTATTATAATGAGGTATAGATGTCTTATGGGTTAAAGTCTAAGCTACTGTGCATATCAGGCAGGCCTATTTTGGTTAGATGAAGTCATAGTTTTTTAGATAACTTTGGACTTGGGGTGGATTAGTTCTGGGCTGCCACAAGTCCCTTCATTAATAAACATTAAGGACTGTCTTTAGTGATCACAAGACTCTAACATTGAAAAACTGGATAAATGGGTATAAGTGAAGGTCAGTCACAAGTTTTTTTATAATCACAAGATCACAAGATAAAGGCTGTACAATCACTACCAGAGATCCAGACAGGTAGATTACAGTATAAACATTTCAAGTATTTCCCTCTGTCTGCTCTAATATACCAGAGAGTAAAAAGGAATATCAATAAAATAATTCAGTAATCATAATTATCCCTTAAATCCTAACTTCTCAGTTACAATACAAGCATTGCAAGACGGCCTAATATGTCTTGTGACTTCAAAGTGGTAAATGATAGGCATTTAATGAAAACAATAATTCAAACTGTTTGATGGAGTTACTGTTTTGAGAAAGGATTTTTACTTCTGGAAAATAATTTATGGTCAAATTGGTGAATAAAAAGTGATTGGGGAAAAAAGGCATTTGTTAAACCAGGGTAAAAATTGGGTAAGAAAAATGGTAAAATACTATATCATATGGCTCAATTATGAAGAATAGTACATATTTATACAGATAGGAATATTAACTACTGATCTATTAAAATTATGCTACAACTCTATTGAGAAAATTAGGGGAGCAAAAGGATATTCTTTGGGCAGAGTTAGAGAATAATAAGAGGGGTATATTTTTCTCTTGCACCAAAAATATTTATTGGAACTGCTATAACTGTAAAACCATGAAATAGCAAAATAAGTGTTACAAAACAAGGGTTCTCTCCTGACACACACACAAACCAATGCCATGACATCAGGATTTTGAGAAAATAAACAGCTTCAATACAAGGTGAACAGGCATGAAGACAAGAGCCCCCAAGCATAAATCTTTCTCCCCAAGTGTAGTAGTTAGGTTCAGGTGTTAATTTGGCCAGGTGATGGTGCCCAGTCATTCTAGTGCTTTAGAATTAAATCAACAGCTTGTGAAATTCATCTATGGCTGATTACATCTGAAGTCAGCTAAGGGGAGTGCTTTAATTTGATCAGCTGGAGGCTTTAAAGAGCGGTCAGGGGAGACCTCATCAGCTCTGATCCAGACATTTGGGAATGCAGAAAGGACATGCCCCTGGGAAAGCCATTTGAACCCAGAATCCAGGAAAGAGGGCCAGCAGATGTCACAGAGTGACTTCCTACGTGACAGAGAAACCAAGATGAAAGGAAGCTGCCTTTTCTTTGAGGAACCACTAGTTTGCAACTAAATAAATCCCCTTTATAAAAGCCAATCAATCTCTGGCATATTGCATTCCAGCAGCTTTGACAAACTAAAACAGATTTTGGTATGAGAGGAGCTTGTTATATTCACAAATACCAAATATGTTGGAATGGCTTTTTAAATGGTAAGGGGAGTGTTCTAGTTTGCTTGCTGCTAGAATTCAATATACCAGAAATGGAATAGCTTTTTTAAAAGAGGAATTTCCTAAATTACAAGTTTACAGTTCTAAGGCCATGAAAATGTCCCAATTAAAGCAAGTCTGTAGAAATGTCCAATCTAAGGCATCCAGGGAAAGATACCTTGATTCAAGAAAACCAATGAAGTTCAGGTTTCCTCTGTCAAGTGGAAAGATACATGGTGAACATGGTCAGGGTTTCCCTCTCATCTGGAAAGGCACATGGTGATCACAGCATCATCTGCTAGCTCCAGCTCCCTGGGAGGTGTTTTCCTTTTTCACCTCTAAAGGTCACTGGCTGGTGGACTCTCTGCTTTGTGTTTCTGTGGTGTCCTCTGCTCTCTCAGAATCTCACAGCTTTCTCTCTTATTGTTTTCTAGTTTTTTCCAAAATGCCTCTTCTTTTAAGGGATTCCAGTAAGACCAATCAAGACCTACCTGGAATGGGTGGAGATATGTCTCCACCTAATCAAGTTTAATACCTACACTTGATTGAGTCACACTTCCACAGATAAAAGCTACTTAAAGTTTCCAACATACAGCACTTAGTAGGGATTAGAAGAAACTGTTGCTCCCACAAAGTTGATTAGAATTGAAACATGGCTTTTCTAGGGTACATAATTTTTTTCAAACCAGCACAGGGAGGATTCTGGAAGACTTGTGAGGAGCTTAATAGAGAAAGCCTAGATTGCTTTAAAGAGACTGTTGATAGAAAAGTACTAAAGATAGTACTGTTGCAGATTGGAATGAGAGTCATCCTTGTTTTGAAGTGGCAGAAAGTTTGGAAAAATTGAATTCTGGTGTGGGATGGAAGGGAGAATTTGAATTTGACTATCTGGGGTATTTAACTGAGGAGATTTCTAAATTGAGTATGGAGTATGTGGCTGGGTTTCTCCTTGCAGCTTATAGAAACATGTGACAATTGATTGATAAATCAAGAACTGAACTTTTGTGTACAAAGAAACCAGAAATGGATGGTCTGGAATATTCTGGGCTTCCAGAAGTGAGACCCCAAGAATAGTGCCCCATGTGAGGATCTAACAACACATGGAACCAGTCAGCCATTATAAGACAAGCCAAGATTGGAGATGGAGTTATCCAAAAAGAGTTTTTTGACAGGTGAATTATCTGATGGTTTTGAGCCCTGTATGCTAAATGCAAAGTCAACAAATTTGGGGGAAGACATGTATAAATGGAACCACTGCTAGTCTGGATTGGAAAGGACAGAAAATCACAGATAGTGGAAAGAATAACCTCTGAGGCATAACCATGGAAACTTAAGTCTGAAGTCAAGAAACCTCAGGCCAGGAGAGTGGATCCACCTGTGCATATGGAGGGGGGTAATTTTGCCCCAAAGGCAGAAGCCTTGCCTTCCACCTTGATGTTCAGAAAGAGTTCTTGTGCCACAGGCCTCGGAGATTGAAGGAAGCCTGGCTACCACCCCATTCTTCTAAAGGGGTTGGGCATTTGTCCACAAGTTGGCAGAGAAGCTGGGTGCCACCCAGATGCTTGAGGAGAGTGAAGCCAAGAAAAAGGTGGTCTCCCTAATGTTACCCAATGTTGCAACCCTTGTCCCTGTGTTTGGAGAGAAGAGGGCTACTCTATAGACACTTGGAAAGGATGGGATGTCTGTTTTCTAAAGCCCCAAGGAAAAATGACTCCAAGTCTTTGAGATCTAATGAATTGTCCTGCAGGGTTTTAGAATTGTTTTGGTTCAGTGACCTCTCTTTTCTTTCCAATTTCTCCCTAAGGTGATTGGATCATTTATCCCATAACGATTCCTTTTTTATTTATTGGAAACAGATAACTTACTCTAACTTCAGAGGTCATAAAGCCAGAAGAGAATTTCACAGACCATGCCTGTAACTTACTTTGATGATATTTTTGTACTTTCTTTGAGTTGGTATTATATTCATATTGTTACTGAAATGATTTAAGGCTTTTGTGGTATTGTAATGAAATGAATGTATTTTGTATATGGAATGATTTAGTGTATTGTATGCAGGACAGGTAAGCACTGTTAGGAAAAGAAAATCTGTTATTTTTTGCTATTTCGAGATTAAGTATGATTTAAGGTGATGGGTATAATTGCCAAGTTGACAAGGGATGGACTCTGTAGAAGTTAGGTTCAATTGTCAACTTGGGCAGGTGATGGTGCCCAGTTGTTCTATTGTTGTGGACTTAAATCATCCCTGTGTGAAATTCATGCATGGCTGATTATGCCAGCTGAGGGTAGTTCTTCTGCAATGAGTGATGTTCAATTCAATTAGCTAGAGGCTTAAAAGAGAGAGATCAGAAGAGAGATCAACAGCTCAGACCCAGATATTTGGGAACACAGAAAGGTGCCAGGAAAAATCACTGAACCCAGAAGAGAGGGCCAACAGATCTTGCCATCTGCCATCCCATATGACATAGAAAGGCAGATGAAAGGAAGCTATCTTTTCCATGAGGAACTGTAAATCTGTAACTAAATAAATCCCCTATATAAAACACAGTCCATACCTTGTATATCGCATTCTGGCAGCCTTAGGAAACTATATTTCAAGTTGAAGGAGCTTAAAGTTTTAATGGGATTCAAAAAAAGGGAGGTGTAAATAGCTATGTTATTTAAGTTAGCATATATTGATTCATTATGTCTTGGTTATATTTAATAAGGGGTGTGCAGGAGTGGGCCCTCGAAGTCCTTGAAATTTGACAAAAGCCAGATGGAGTAAGCATAAAATGACTATCTGAGAGGGAATCTGTGTTAAAAATTGCTCTGTTAACATAAAATAACAATTATCTAAACAAATGGGCAAACCTTTGGTTATAGCATTGTTGCAAATTGTTTAGTTAACGTAAGATTACAAATAAAGAAATGGAAATAAGGGCAAATAATATTTATAATTACAAGTAAAACAACTGTAGTCAGCAGTTACAAAAACATATTATTTAGAGATATGAAAGCAAATCAAGATGAAAGTCTAAAATATTGTAAGGGGTTGAGGAATGGGGAGAAAATAAATTGGCATGAGGTAGAGTTGTCCTTTTTTGTTATGGCATATAAAATTAACTGATTTCCAAAATCAGTTGATGGAAATAAATTTAAACTTAGAAAGATTGATGGTTTAGGAGCAAGGGTTAAAACAAGACCTGCGGAATTTGTTGAGAACAGCTGGTATCTGAGTGTGGGCAGTAGTAATCTGTGGAGATTGTTATTTGCTTAATGGAAAACAGTGTGGGAGAGAGAGAATGTTTGTTTTGTCTTAGCCCCAGGTTCTTTGCGTCAATTTAAGAAAGCACTCTGCATTCTTGCCAGGTGCATGCGTACTCTTTGTCACGTGAACCATACAGTCTATAAGCAGGAACTAGTTAAGAATAAAGTTGTCTGTTGTCACTGAGCTTCAGATCCCCTGACCCCGTCTGTCTCACTCATCATTCCTTAATATCCTTCACGTTCCACTCCAACGTGGGGCATGAAGAAGAAAACGACTCTAAAACAATATTAAGGAACCAAGGAAAATTCTCCATTAGAGGGACATGTGTCCAGCTGATAGGAGAGGACTTGAGTCATATTGGTAAAGTAAGTCATATTGGTAAAAGTAACATCAGGGTAACAGGTAATCAAAATAGGTGGCTGGAGGAGTATGTATGCATGTATATTTGTACGTTTTTGTGTTGAAAACATCGTTAGGGTGCCATTACAAAAATAAGGTTTTGATAAAGATCAAGAGTTATTTGTATTTTGAAGAAAAAGACTTCGTGGATAAAGCAGAGAAGAGCCTAAAGCAGACTCCCCATAGTGAGATGGGAGACATTGAGGGAAAAGGAGCGAAGAAAGTTCTGAGCTGAAAACATTTTTCCATAACAATACAGTGAGGCCACATGGGGCAATAACAGAAGGGAGTTTAGGAAAAACAAAGAAACTAGGCTCTTGTTTTTAGGAAGAAAATAGTAAAGGGAAATAATAACATACCTCCTCATATATGATACTTTGTACCTCAACTTTAGGGGCCTGTTGGGACTTTAGTCTAGTTATAGGTCTGGAAGAAATGAGAGGTGGTGGGGGTGGGTCATGAAAAGAATTAGAAATATCTTCCAAGCCATTTGCTTTAGGGCCTTCATTTGCAGTTTCATCTGGTGAAACAGGATTAATCACTCAGGGGTAATCTCTTCAGGAGGAGGTTGGGTGGCCAACTCCTCAAGGCAGGCTGGAGGTGGGGCAGTTATGTCCTCAGGACAAACTATTACAGGGTTATCTAGAGAAGACTCAGCATGACCTAGGGTTTCAAGCTTACCCACGGCATCATTATCAATCCATATGTCACCATCCCATTTTTCAGGGTCCCACTCCTTTCCAATCAGTGCCCTCATTTTAATGGCAGATAGCCTGCAACATTGAGATTTCAGTTTACATTGTAAAGTTGCTACTCTAACAATAACATGCTGAGTCTGATTTTCAGAGATCTCAAGTCTATGGCTACAGGAAATGATTTTCCTTCAGGATACTCATAGAAATAGCTGCATCTGTCAGATGGCGCTTAAACTTCTCATTTGAAGCCTTACCCCCATCCCTTTCACTCTTTAATGTAGTCAGTGTATCTAACAACAACCAGCCAACATCTCTATACCTCTTATTTCCACAAAACTCTGTAAATGTGTCAAAAACATTATCCTCCAGAGCCTGGCTTCATACAAGTGAAGCATTAGGAGAATCGAATGGTGATATTTTGACTATCTTTTTTGACAACTCACTCAATGGATTGGGAGTGTCATTCTGATTATGGGAATCAGAGTCCTTAGTGCCTTTGAGTCCAGTCATAGTAGAAAACCATTCATAAAAACCCATTTTAAAGATTCTGTTTCTTAACAATCACTCCTGGTACCAAGATGTATTAGTTAGGGTTCTCTAGAGAAACAGAATCAACAGGAAACACTCGCAAATGTAAAATTTATAAAAGTGTCTCACATGAATGTGGGAATGCAGAGTCCAAAATAAGCAGGTCAGGCTGTGAAGCTGATGATTCCGATGGAGAGTCTGGATGAATTCCACAGGAGAGGCTTGCCACCTGAAGCCAGAAGAGAGTCTGTCTCTTCTGAATCCTCCTTAAAAGGCTTCCAGTGATTAGATTGAGCATCACTCATTGCAGAAGACACTCCCCTTGGCTGATTACAAATGGAATCAGCTGTGGATGCAGCTGACATGATCATAATCTATTTCTATGAAATGTCCTCATTGCAACAGACAGGCCAGCACTTGCCCAACCAGGCAAACGGGTACCACCACTTGATCAAGTTGACACATGAAGCTGACCATACATGGATCCAATAAATTACCTGTTTCATGCCTAAATTTCGGTAGCATAAATTTCACTGCAGGAATGTGTGAAGTGATCCTGCAGACCTCCCCCAACTAGTGATATGGGGCTTTAATGCCAGCAGTCAGTCAAATGGTTAAGCAGCCCATCTCAGAGGCTGCTCAGACAATAGCCCATCTGGGAGAGACAGACCATGTGGTGTAACGGGGCAGGGATTAGGGCCAAAGGGACATTTTGAGTATTACACCAACAGAGGTGGGCAGATCTAATAGCTGCAAGAACTAACACCAAGGATATTGATGGGCAGCCACATGCAGTACTGGTCAAATTATGGAGTAAGGTTCCCAAAGAACAAAGGTGTACTAAGCTTTAGACCAGGGCACTAGAGGAGGAGGATGATATTGACCTGAAGGTTTGGCTGATGCCCCAGAAGGAGCCCTCTGCTCCACTAGTTGGGAAGACCTGGGAACCCTTCTTCCCCCTTGATTAGGGGTCAGGTTGAGATCCCCAAGCAAGAGCAGTTTGGGGGACATTAGGGATTGTACTCCACACATAGAACTAACCATCTTTTGGTCCCCAACTAATGAACATAGGGTTTTAGCATTAGAGAACACCAGAGCAGAATGTACCTTAATATATGAGAAACAGCTGTGGACTAGAGGTCCCACATTAACTATAACAGGGTATGGGGGCTGAGGGATTAAAGCCACACAACATCAGCTGTTAAAGCAGATCAGATTGTTGCCCTCCAAACTTATACAGTATATCTATCCTTTATCCCAGAAGATATATTAGACATTGACATATTATAAAATATTACTTTGCAAACTACTAGAGGTGAATTCTGCCTCCAGTGCTGGGTGGTAAAGTCATCATGAGAAGCTATGCTAAGTGGTCGCCAGTAAAAGTATCCTCTCCTAGTGCACGATGGCAGTATGCCAATACAAACTACCCAGAGGCCATCAGGAAATCACTGCCACTGTTAAAAGGCTAGAAAAAGTAAATAGTATTATTCCAACTCATAGTCTTTTCAACATCCCTGTTTGGCCAGGAAAGAAACCTGATGGAACTTGGTGGATGATGATTGACTATGGAAGGCTAAATAAAGTAACTCCTCCTTTATTTGCAGCTGTGTCAAATATTGCCACTTTGTTACAAGATGTAAGTACTCATTTAGACCAATTTCATTTGGTATTAGATCTTGTTAATGCTTTCTTCAAGGTTTGTTTAGATTCCTCTCCAGCCAATCTGCATACACATTCATGTGAGGAGGATACAATGGACATTTACTGTACTGTCCCCTGAGTATTTTCACAGTACTATTATTTGCCATGGGATGGTGACCTAAGATCTAAAGGTGTGGAAACCATCTGAAAATGTTAATGTTTCATTACATAGATGATGTCATATGAACCAGTAATTCTTTCCCAGAACTAGAAACTACCACTAACACAGTGATGATCCACCTTGAAAGGTGAGGATGGGCAGTTGACAAATTAGAAGGCCCTGGATGCTTTGTCAAATTTGTGTGTACTGTTTGGTCAGGTAAGACTAAAACTATTCCTTCTGCTGTTGTTGGCAAGGTACAAAATTATCCCACCTCCTATACTGCCAAACAACTAGCAGCATTCCTGGGTTTGTTGGGGGTGTTGGAGACCATTCTTACCACTCTCAGCACAAATCCTAAAACCTCCACACACATTAGTTTAAAATGGGAAAGCTTGGGAATGGGATATTCGCCAGAGGGCTGGGACACTTTATTTCTTGAGGTGGTCACAACTCTTCACTCAGATTAAGGATAGGGACATAGATACACTGCTTGATGTGAGGACTGTCAAGACCACAATGTAAAAAAAGCCTGTGGGATGAAATGTATTGTTTTGGCTGTTTTCCCAATTTACAATACAATCACCATACTTTCAAAAGTTAAGAAGAGTTTAACAGAATGATAAGGCAGGAGTGGGAATGCATCAAGTGCTGGGTTTAGAGGGAGAATATTAGGAACTGCTTAAGTTAATTTTCTTTGTAAAATTTTATTTTCCCCTGGCTAAATGTAAGCTAGCTATAGTGAAACAAAAATGAAGAAGTTCAACTGAGTTTGACTCTTCAGTTTCTGTGTTTCTCAGATGTTCCCAAACTTTCATCCTCAGTAAGCCAGAAGTCAACTCTCTTGGCTCATTTAAGTTAATACAGACTGCAGAGTCTTCATATTCACTGTCAGCATCACCCATGTTACTTAAGTATCTGTGCAAATCTGTACATTACATAAACATTACCTCACTTGATGCTCACCATAATCCTAAATAAGGGGTACAGGATTATTATTACCGTGTTACAGATGAGAAAGCTGAAGCACAATGTAGGTGAGCCACTTGCTCAAAATCATGCATTATCCTTGATCTGAATCCCAGGCTGTCTAAACTATGAATTCCAGGTTCTTAATGATTACATCAGAAGTTACAAAAGGCACCCAGAGGTTGCACAGAGTGATTTAGTTTGATCCAAATGGTAGAGAAGAGCATCATATTTTTTTAGAGCTATTTTCTAAAATTAAAAAATCAGGATAATTTTTATAAAAGCAAACATATAGCCCATAGCATGCAATAGCAGTTTTCCCCCATACCCTGGACTTAAAACACTCTTTGTACATGAATCATACCTTTGAAGTAGCTCATGAAAGAACTAATTTATATTTCTAGTGTTAGTTGGTGGGACATATAGGTCTCTACAATGCCTTTCTGCTGCGTCCAGCTCAAGCAACTGTCCAAACAGGGTCAGAAGGAACAGTGGGAGATTGAGAAAAAGCACAAAACAGAGTTTAAGAGAATGTGGGGGCTAGGTGGTTCATTGCCTGACTGAACACAATGACCATGAGAAGCCAGTGCAAGTTTATTTTATACTGTTTAACAACAGAAATCTAGATAAGGCAGTGCAGTGCATGAGAATGTGCTTGATACAATGAATAGGGATACAGAATTTTCTTGAGAACAGAATGAACATTAAAATACCTGCTTGAAACTGCAGAGGCAGAACTTTCACACAGTAAGTCTGGATTAGATAAGGTGCAGCCCAGGCCAGACCTCATCACACAGGAGTCCAAGGGGCCATGCCTCTAAGGTTATTCTGATGTGGCTTTGCTAGCAATCAGAGGCCTGCTTCATGAAAAATCTGGCCTGGGCCCCAACACCTTTTAATCTTGTTTATTTTCAATATGGTAATATTACTTATGGACCCACTAGAGAACTGCTTTCACTTGTATCTATTTCCTTACATTGGAGTTCAAACTCATTAAGTAACCATTCATCCATTTCTAGCTTCTACATATCTCTAATTCCCCTATATTCTGTATTATAAGCCATATATATATATATATATCTAAATCCCTATATTCTGTATCATAAACCATATTATTGACAGAATCTTCCAACATGAAAAGGTTAGAATGGCCATACCCAAATATCCCCAAAGAGAGGGATAAAAAGATCAAAGGTGATAGGGAGCTTTACAGAGAAGCTAGGATTTAACAAATGAATTTATGATTGCTAAATCATTAAACTTATATCTCTTTTAGTCTCTAGTCTCTAGGATCTTAGAGCAGCTAGAAGTAGAAATCTAAAATTATGGAATTGTAACCCATGTCAAAATCTGAAATATGTTCTACAACTAATTGTGGTACTGTGCTTTGAAATTTATTGTTTTTTTTGTATAGATGTTATTTTTTACAAAAAAGAAAAAAAGTTGATTGTAATGATAAAAAAATTATTTAAGTCTTCTAGTCTCCTATATTCTGGAGCAGCTAGAAGGAAAAATCTGAGTGGATTGTATGGTAGCCCATGACAAACTCTGGGATCTGTCCTGTAACTTGTTGAAGAGTGCTTTGAAAACTATTGCTTTTTATTTCTGTGCTTTCTATATGTTCTACTATACAATACAATTTAAAAAAAAATCATACCCATAAATTTTAACTTTTCTTCGAAAAGTTGGTCACTTGCACCAACAGTCCTTTTTACCTCCTTCCTTGGCCCTCACAGTATTTTACTGCATCCACATTTATAGCAGTAAAAACATTTACCAAATAGCTATTTTAACTCTTAAAATATGATAGTTTAAATACTTTCTCACCATTTCAGCTCACTTTTTATGGTGAAATATTTAAAAAGGAGAGAACTGTGAAACCCAGAAGTAAGACTTTATTAATTTGTTGATGGTCAGATAAATAAGAAGCAATGAAAAAACAAAGCTAAGCAAAAAGTTAAATATATTAATTCATTTTTAAAGGATAATCTTATGCAATAGAGGGTAGACTGTGTGGATAATATACTCATTTTTTTTTTTTTTTTTAAAGGAAAGACAGAGAGAAGGAAGGAAGGATAGAAGGAAGGAAGGAAGGAAGAAAGGGAAACATCTTTAAACATTTTCTTGTTTTATTGTACTTTGTTTTTCCGTTTTTTGTTACATGGGCTCGGGCCGGGAATCGAACCGAGGTCCTCCGGCATAGCAGGCAAACACTTTGCCCGCTGAGCCACCGCGGCCCGCCCAATATACTCATTTTTTTAAAAAAGTTCGCTTTTACTGTTGAGGAGGTATAATTATGAATCAGTTAAAAATGTGGTAGAATAATAGTCAATAGAACTATTTTTTTCAATAGAACTATTTTTATGCAAATAACTTTTACTCTTTTATTAACTATGAACTTTTAATTATCTTATTCCCTTGTATTATAATTTTAAGTTTCATTTTTGTTGGTAAATAAATATCAACCCCAGGGAATAGGGCAGATAAAAGCTAGACATTTCTGTTTAAATATGTTAACAGAAATGTAATTCCCTTCATAAAGGAAGGGAAGGCAAATGCTAATGTGGTAAAGAACAGATCATCAAATTAGGTATGATCATTTTGGAGAAATGAATCATCATATACTGATATTAGTTACATAATATTTGAAACTCCTTTTAGAAGAGGAGGCTAAAAGAACAGGAATGCTGTAAGAGAAAACAGACTGAGGTAAAAATTCAGAGATTTCAATTGATTGGCAAAACTACCAGGAATTTGTTTCTTTAATTTTTTTTCATTCCATTCTTCACATATAATCAGTAATTCACAATATCATCACACAGTTGCATATTCATCATCATGATCATTTCTTAGAACATTTGCATCAATTCAGAAAAAGAAATAAAAAGACAACAGAAAAAATTCGTACATACCATACCCTTTACCCTTCTCTTTCATTGATCACTGTTTTTTTTTTAATTTTAACCTGAATTCATACAGAGAAATGCATCTATGTGAAACCAAACTTCCTTAAAACCACAGAGTGAAAATGAGGAATGTAAGGAAAACCCTTCTAAATGTGACACTGTGATGAGAATGTCTAGGCATTCTAAAGGTAAGAGCCTAAGCTTACTGATATGCCATTAAAAAAAATGGTCAGGGGTACTTGTAAAAAGTCTTTAACATATAAACTATGTTACTCTCATTTTATGTATGATGCTATTCCATGCCTATTCTTCAAGCATTTCTGGCTTGTGTGGAGGTTAATGTCAGAGGCTCACTTTTGTCTCTTTTCTTCTAGGTTCTAGCCCAAAGAGTGTGAATATAATGAACTGATAGGCAATTGGGGTCAAAGCAGAAACTTTCTTTATGCAGGCCTAATCACTCCAATCTACAAGAAGAAAAGAGACAAAAGTGAGCCTCTGACATTAACCTCCACACAAGCCAGAAATGCTTGAAGAATAGGCATGGAATAGCATCATACATAAAATGAGAGTAACATAGTTTATATGTTAAAGACTTTTTACAAGTACCCTTGACCATTTTTTTTAAATGGCATATCAGTAAGCTTAGGCTCTTACCTGTAAATACTGCATTAGAGAGTACAATTTAGAAATGAAGCCAAATAAACCAGGTTTCCTATTACTCCCTGGGGAATCTCAACCTTAACATTAGCCACTGTCATGTATTGGTCCTCAGACACCAGCCAGCAGACTTCATATGGATTTTGGCCTATCTTAAAGAGTCAGTTTTCAGCAGAAGAGAGTGCTGTAAAGCCCAGGAGAGAAGTTGCTTCTTGAAGGCAGACATTGTGCCAGGGCAGCGGGGAGCTTGTGAGCTGAAGCTTTGCGTCTAAAGAGCCTCACCCATTAATTGCTCTTATAGGGGCTATGGAAATTTGGGAGTCTTTGGAACAGGCAAAATCAGGTTAATTCAACTGTTGAAAGATTATATGAGAATTAAATTTTAATTTGCTCTCACCCTAATATATTTTATAATCATTTGAAATGACCAGATTTGTAATAAAAGCTTCAACAGTATTGGTGGTATTTCTGGAATGGAAAAAAAACATAATTTGACATTGATTTCTTGTGGCAGTCATCTCATTTTCTCATTTGTATGACAGTTCACTATATTTGATGTATCATCTCTGACCTCTTCCCCTCTTCCCCACACAAATACTTAAAGCATGCACAACTTTTAACACCCTGTTATTATTGGATTATTGAGTTCTTGAGAGCCTAATGCATTATGATATAATCGGCACTTAATATTTGAGGAACAAATATATTCTTCTAGAATTCTTCTTTTCAAATTGAATGAGCTTTTGTTGTTTTGTTGGCTATTTCTAAGAAATTCTGTACGTAATTTTTTGCTTAAAAGAAGATAAAGTTTCTAGCCATGCCTTTTGTTAATGAGATTAGGTACCATAAAATCAAGATTTCAAAACATGTTTCTTGGATTGCCATAAAACTCATGCTCTGAAGTATAGGACAATGATTTCCTTCATTTAGTGGTTGCTTTCAGAGATTAGGATTTACCTTTCCACTGATTTTATGTATTAAATTAATAAAGAAAGATTAAATATCAGCTATTTTATATGGTTAAGTTTATCTAGAATCATAAGAATGTTTGAAAAATGGTAGTATTCACATAAAGTGAAAAAAGCAATACAGACCTACATATTCCAAAGAAAAACTTCTTTCAGGAGAGAATGACAGCTGCTTTACAATGTTCTTAAAATGCCAATTACAACACATAGTCAGTAACAGGGATTACGGCACTAGCTTCCTATATTTAAGGAAGTAAATGGTAAGGCTGTAACTAAATAGTGCAATTCTGGATGAGTTTTCACAGTGCACAGTAAAGAATGGTGCCAAATGGACAGTCACAGATAACTCTGGAGTAACAATGGGTAGTTATGATTCTGCTAAAGAAAAAAGCAAAATCAAGCCATAATCTGTCTGATACAAAAATGTCACGCAGACCAACAATTTTAGCATCCATTCTCAGAAGTGTTTTGTGTGTTTTCACTTAACTTTTTTCCTGTCCACCTTCCACAGAAAGTACTGAATGGTGATGAAACTCCAAGAGTTAGGAAAGGTAAAAAAAAATGAGTAGGCAGCCATTTCACAGGCAATACTCAGCTGCAGAGTACTATTATGCACTTTGCTTTAAGCAAGTCAGAAGCTACCTTAATTATTTCTTTGATAGGTGACACAAGCATGTATACTCATGCCATGGCTTCAGGAAAATAAACCACATAAATATGGTCCATATAAGTCACAAAACTAGTTTGAAAACATGCTTTACAAATCTGAGGAATAAAAAAATAGTCTCATTTTCAAATGGGGGGGAAGGTTTCTATATTTTATGGAAGATGAAACAGACACATATATACTGTACATAAAGATAGACCTGCAGAGCAAAAAATGCATTTTCCATTGAGAACCAAAGAGAATTTCATTCTGAATCTGGTATTCTTTATCCTTAGTGATGAGCTATAAATCAATTTAGACATTCTGTATACAATTCTTTGGTTTCTTCCTAAAGTTTATGGTAAGTTTTTTAAAGAGACAGATTTAGAATGTGGTAAGAAATTAAATTACAATTTCAAAATGATACAGTAATGGAATGAATGAGTGAAATTTTAAATGGTCACTGTTTATAGACATATAAACACATAGTTTCAACATCACAACAATGTGGTTAGTGTTAAGGTAGACAAACAGATGAATGGAACAGAAGAAAAAGTCCAGTTGAATACACATACATATATGGGCATCTAATTTTTAATGAAGGAGGGAAGGTAATGCAATGCAGAAAGGATTAGTCTTTTCAACAAATAATCAGGTGCAATTGTATATCCTTATGCAAGCAAAACCAACTAAACAACAACTTTTATTCAGATTTTATGTACAGAATGAACTCAAAATAGATCACCAGTCTAAATGGACAACTGAGAAATATAATACCAAAAGCACATTTGTTGAAAGACAAAAACTCATACATTTATTTCACCAAAAATAATAGCTGTGTGTAAGAAGTCATTATTAAAAATATGGTGGGTGCATGGATGGTTCAGTGGTAGAAGGCTTGCCTTCCATGTAGGAGACCCGGGTTCAATTTCCAGATCATACACTCTCCAAAAAAGTCATTATTAAAAGTATGAAAAAACATAGACATTGAGGAAAAAATCCGTATCATATATCTGATAAAATTCTTATATCCGGAACATCTAAGCAATTCTCAAACTCAATATTAAGAAAACAACTTACTCTAAAAATCAGCAAAATTTTGAACAGACACTTTGCCAAAGAATATATGAGGGTATCATATAAGGACACAGAAAGATGCTCAAGTCATTAATCGTTAGGGAAATGCAACTTAAAATCACACTGAAGTACCTTTAGACACTTATTAAAATGACTAATATTAAGAAGACTATTCAAACTGGGCATTTTAAGGGATGAGGTAGAATTGGAACTCTCTCATACACTACTGGTTGGAGTGTGAAATTGTTTAACTTTGGAAAATAATTTGATACTTTCTTAAAGAGTTATACACATTTGACACCTACCATACAATTTTGCCGTTCCAACATGGGTATTTACACAAGAGGAATAAAAGCATATGTCCATGCAAAATGTCTGCATTTAAGTTCATAGCAGCTATAGTTGTAACAAACAAAAATTAGAAAAAAACACATTTATCCATCAACTGGTGAATGGATGAACTCTCATACAATGAACTACTACTTAGCCAAAAAATGGACTGAACTATTGACACATGCACTAAATTAGGTGAATCTCAAGATAAGTTTGCTGAATGCAAGAAGCAAGACAAATATGTACATACTGCATGATTTCAAAAATATGCAGAAAATGCCAACTAATATATAATGACAGTAGGCAGATTGGTGGTTGGTAATGAGTTGGGATTGGTAGAGAGGAATTTCAAAGGAGCATAAGACATTTTTGAAATTAGATGGGTATATTCAGTATCTGGATTATGATGATTTCCGAATGCACGTATGTCAAAACCTAGCAAATTGTACCATAGAAATATGTGCAATACTTTTTATGTCAACTATACTTCAATGTAGCTTTTTAAAAGAAAAGGGTGAACAAGAAGTGAATAAATGGAAGCAGCAATGCAGACCTCTTTAAAAATAGACAATAAATGAGGTAGGATAATTAAAATTTAAGAAAGCAAGAAATTTAAGTCAAATTTTGACTGCTTTAAGAGCTCCCTCTCTACAACATATTGTTTACTTCTTCCTTCAATTTTTTTGTAGCTATTGTTCTTTGATCTTCATTATTTATTCTCTCATTACTTGATTTTTCTCACAAAAATTGTATGGAAACAGGATAATTGTTTAATGAGTTTTATGAAAAGTGTGCCCTCTTCCTCCATCTTGCCAACCATGATCCAACTGGAGGTTAAAATATTTTTTAATGTATTCTCTTACTGTGGAAACAGTTACATATCACTATTCATATATGACATATAAATGTCACAAATAAGTAAATTAACTTTTATTTTTTGAATATCATTTGATAACTTACTCTGCAAATGGTCAAACGGGAAATCTGAACGTGTTATGACTATGTTCAAAATCCTTCAATAAATTGCCTTTAAATTGGTGGGAAGACAAAGACCTTAACCCAGCCCCAGAGAATCTGTGTGATACCACCCACCATGCCTACCAAGGCCACATCTGGTATCTTTCTGCTTGTTTATTTGCCTGCATACTATTAATCACTTTTTAATGATCTAGTAATCTAGTTCCTCCAATGACCTAATATTTTGGCCTCATTAAAATCATGCTTTTATTGCTCAGACAAGACCATTGTCATCAAAGATCAGGGAAAACAAATTTTACGTGTAAACTGAAGTTTGCATGAATGTGTCAGAAATTTCATCTGTGGTGGAAAATGTGGCATAAAGGGCAATTTTAATTGTTACAAATAGTTGTGTCTGCAATGACTTGACCTTTATGATTTAAAAGTCTACAAAGCTCTGTGGGACAACCTAGAATTCTCATAGGATCCCAGTCTGCAATGCCCAGTTGAACAGCTTTGTATTAAACGGAATACTTGTATGCTCTTAAGGGAACTTCACTTGTGCACTTTTATGATTGTTTTTACTTTTGTAGTCAAAGCAAATTTATATAGATAACATTTCCTGAGTTTGGGAAATGAAACCTACAAAATGAATCAGTGTTCAAAGAATTGCTACCTATGTTATTTTCATTCTTTGTGCTGCTGTATTGCTTCTATTTTAGAAAGCCTAACATCTTTAAAGAGTCTCCACATTTTGTTACAATATATGGGTAAGAAAGAAATTCCATCTTTAATCTTCATTATTCCACATTTAAAAAGTTAAAAATCCTTTTTAATTTATAATTATTTTAGGTTGTATTCACAAGATGACAAAATAACCTGGTGAAAAGTTGAAAAAGAATTAGTGAATTAATTGTGCATTTTATTTTAAAGACTAAATTGTAGTTAAACAAAGTAGATGTAAGACTGAATCGTCCCCTAACCAATGTTTTATTATATTTTTAACTTAATGATAGTGACATTTTGAGATAAGTTTTGGTGAGCTAGGCATTAAAAAATTAAAAATCAGATTTAAAGATTAAGGTCATTGTGATTCTTATATGAATCAATTATTCTGATGGTTCTGATAAAAATAACCATTTTATTTAATCATCTTCTCTGATCAAAATGCTTTTAAAATAATTCACTTAAACAATAACTTTATTCCTCCAGCCATGTCTGATGATAATTTCAGATATATCTCTATCTCTGTCTATCTAGGTGGTCAGATTGTGAAACATGCAGAAAATGCCTACTTCCATTCCCTTTTCCATTATATATGAGTTAGTAAGTACCACAACGCAAATCGAACCTGAGAGTTTTCAATTAATTAGTTATTTGGAGTTGCTTAGAAGCCTACTTCAAGTAAAAAGCCATTTAAGAACTGGCATTGGCTTGGATTATTTATGCAGCCTGTATTCAAGAGTTAGTCTTTGGCTCAATTTTATTTTGCAAACAAATTGAAAGAAAAGAAAGTGTTCTCTAGGAAAACAAGCATGATTTCTAAAGAAAATCACTCTAATAGCAAAGATAAAGCAGGCAACAGATTGTTGGTACAGAAAAAAAAACTTTCAGGTGGTGCTGGTATATTTATGAAACACTCAAAGTTTGTAAAGTCAAACTGAAAATCAAAGCCTCTCTCCTTCATACACAATTATTTTGGTAGATAAACTCTCAATTTTTACCAAAGGAAAAAAGATTCTCAGGACTGACAGAACTTTTAATCAACATTGGGGTTAGGATGCACATCCACCTCCAAATTGCTGAGTATTTCCACTTTTTTCATCTTCATCCTTTCTCTGATACTCCTGTCTTCCTCTCCTTGGTTCATTTTCCTACACTTATCCATTCATATCTGTTTTCCATCCCCAAATCTCTCTTCACTTTTCTTGTTTTCTTTTCATTCACCTAAATTTCCCTTTCTACTTCTCTCCTACAGATTCCTTTTCTATTCTCTTCTCAAATGTTCTGCAGGAAACTAATTTTACAGTTGTCTAAAAATAGTAGACACAGTTCATGGTATGTTGGACTACTATCATTCTCCTCACTGATGAACATACCACTTGTTTACTATTCACTTATTATTCTCTGGCCACCAATCTACCACAAACCTGAAACAAAAACTCCTCTCTCTATAGCCAGTAATAATCTCATAATTTCCACACTCGGTGGAAATTTCCACACTCCTTAATCTGACAGGGCCATACTCCCTCTGTAGGCATTAGGTCCTCCTTTAACATTGTTTCTCTCTTTACTTCCGCAATACACTTTCCAGTTCCCCCCCCCCCCTTGCCTATCTTTTGATTGAGGCAGGATTCTCAATTTCAAGCCACAGAGGTTGCTTTGTTGATTTAAACAGTACATGAGTTTATTGAACGGAAATTTTCTCTAACATGGAGATGGCATATTCAGCTAGAAACAATTTCTAGAAAGAAAAGGAAGCAAGGCAACCAGCCAACAATCAAAATTATTCCCCATCATTCATTCAGTGAGGACTGAAGTCACAGATGCTGAATTTCAGATGTCACAGCTTATACTGCCAACATCATTGTCATGGATGCAGGATACATTTGCTGGAGTCCTGATAGTGCTGCCTTGCATGTCTACGCTGACAAAATTTTCTTTTATTCCTTTGTCTCCCTCTCTCCATATTCTAAATCCATGGTAGATAGGTTTGATTTGCCAAGCTAGGTCTAGTCTCTTCACTCTGGGCAAAAGTGGAATGGAAAAATAAGTTTTAGCTCTTGTGGCTTCTACAGTGTATTGTAGCCTCTGAATACACCAGACTCATGGTGGAGAGGGGGACGAGATGTTAGACATCCAAAAAATAACATACATCCCTTAATCCTTTTAATATCACTTCCTCAAGATTCTTTCCTTGTCTTTCTATCTTTCTTTTATATACTTTCCAATGGATCCATAACCACACATTCAACTAATTCATTATTTCCATTTAGTGCTACTAGATTCATATTACTAATACATAAAATATCAGAGGACATTTCTCTTCATAAATTTGCCAATTCATCTGTGTTCTCCATTTCAATTGTTGATGACCAATTACCCAACAACTAAGTAACTCCTCTCTACTTTACTTACCATCCTCTTCACATCTAATGTCACTGAGTCCTAGAGACTGTATATTCTGAATTCTTGTGAATCTCTTTCTCCATCTTTCTAGTAACTCCCAATGTCATATAACACATAGACTAGACACTTCATATGAATTTCAATAACCTGGGGAACATTTTGTAAATGAGTATTCTTGGACCTCATTCTTGACCTACTGAATCAATTTCTACAGTAATGTCTAATAATCATAATTTTGCACAAAAACTCCCTCAGGTGATGTGTAATCTGGCTTGGGAAACACTGGGCCATAATAAATGTTTCCTGACTATTATCTCTGACTCCAGTTTCCCTTCCCTGTAGCCTATTTTATACACTATCAAATAATAGATTTTAAAATATCTTACAATGCTACTCCTTGTCTTAACTTTTCTCAGTATATGCCTATTGCCTGAGGGATCAAGTTCAAGTCCTACACATGACATTGAATTCATTTTATAATCCAACCCCTTCAAAAATCTTTCCCCTTGACCCTGTATCCACTCACCAGTGACCCTATGTGTTTAACACACATATAAACTGCCTTTACTTTTTTCTAAATGTTTAATTCTTATGAATTTTGAAATTAAAATAATTGCATTCCTTTCCATTTCTTCAATTCTCTGAAATAGTTTCAAACTATTATTATAGTATTAAATAAAATCAAAATGTCAGTCTGATAAGAGGATGGCTTACTTTCAACACCTTTTCCTTAATTTTACCTTATATATCCTTAGTGAATGTTCTTCTTACTTGTATTCCATCTTATTTCAGGGAACATACAGTAAGAACATGGAAAAAGAAAATGTGACAATGTTGACAGAGTTTGTTCTCACAGGACTTACTGATCGACCTGAGTGGAAAACCCCCCTGTTCTTGTTGTTCCTAGTGGTATATCTCATTACTCTGGTGTGGAATGTAGGGCTGATTGTTCTCATTTGGAATGACCCTCACCTTCACTCCCCCATGTACCTATTCCTTGCCTGTTTAGCTTTTGTGGATGCTTGTCTATCATCCACAGTGACTCCCAAGATGCTGGTCAGCTTCTTAGGCAAGAATAAAATGATATCTCTCTCTGAATGCATGGTACAGTTTTTTTTCTTTGGATTTAGTGGAACCGCAGAATGTTTTCTCCTAGCTACAATGGCATATGATCGATATGTAGCCATATGCAACCCTTTACTTTATCCAATAATTATGACAAATAGACTATGCATCCAGCTGTTGGTCTGGTCATTTGTAGGTGGCTTTCTTCATTCCTTAATTCATGTAGGCTTTTTGTTCAGATTAACATTCTGTAACTTCAACATAATACATCACTTCTATTGTGACATCATACCATTGCTTAAGATTTCTTGTACTGATGCAACTATTAATTTTCTGATGCTTTTTATTTCCTCTGGCTCAATTCAGGTATTCACCATTTTGACTGTTATTGTCTCTTACACATCTGTTCTCTTTACTGTCTTAAAAAAGAAGTCTGTAAAAGGTGTAAGGAAAGCCTTCTCTACCTGTGGAGCCCATCTCTTTTCTGTATCTTTATACTTTGGCCCTCTTCTCTTTATGTATGCAAACCCTAGGAATCCTCAGGCAGATGATCAAGATATGATGGACTCTCTGTTTTATACTGTCATAATTCCTTTGTTAAATCCAATAATCTACAGCCTGAGAAATAAGAAAGTCATTGATTCACTGAATAAAATTTTAAAACAGAAATGTTAAAGTGAAGTTATTCAAATGTCTGTTTTCTATTTTTAAGGACAAAAAATCATGCAGATGTGGCTATGTTTTTGTTAGTGTAATTATAATTGTCTTAGTAATCTTTTAAAAAACTTTTTGCTGTAACATGTTTATAACTTACACTTCCCCACTTTAACCAAGGAAATCTCCCTAATTCATTCTAAGGGATAGCATTAGTCTGACATCAATGCCAGTTAGAGGCATCACAGGATAAGAAAACTGCAGTGTCTTTCATGAACAATAATGCAAGAATTCTCAACAAAATACAAGTAAATTGTGTTGTACCTGAAAAGTCCTTGAAAGTTACCTTTACTCACACTCCATACTCTTAACATTTGCTGAATCATCCATAGTCAGCTCTACCCTCTGTCCTTTTTCTCTAAACATTAAATTCCCACACACAGTCTTTCTGATGGCACTGAGGTCCTCACCCTCAAAAGTACCCATATCTGTCCTTATCACTTGCATCTGGCTGATACTCTTTTACTTCCCCAACATTGCTGCATAATTATTCTTCATAAAGAGAGCACTGATTATGTCCTGTCTCCCTTCTGTGACTTTAATGGATTAATATTGTTAACAAATTGAATGTGTATCTGATATGCACATATGCATATGTTTAGTTTTCATCTTTTCTTTAAATGCAATGTCATTTATTATGTCCTGCAGAAACTCTCCAAAATCTCTGGTCCATTGATATGATATGATTCTCACTCATGTCACGGATTTATTTCATTTTGTACAGCATTTTTGTCTTTTCAGTGGGTTATCAAAGGATATGTACCTGTGCAAGGCCAACATAATGGCCAAAATAGTCTGCTGGTTCCTTTAAAAAGAACTATTAAAATAAATATATCATTTGTTGACTATTTAGATGTAAATAATAGCATATTGCTAAATTCACCCAGCTATCTGAAAAACTGGTGATTAATACCACCCCATGGAAATACTAATGATGTAATAGAAATACTCTTTATTATGAAGGTGAATTCAATTTCTTAACCTGTATATTTTAAATTATTCATAAATTCTCTCCCTTTATATAAATGAATGTACATATTCACATTTTCTTGTAATTTTATAGTAACTTCAACTTTTCTAAAGATTGTTAGGTTGAATTTTCCTAGATTGTTGTCAAAGAAACAAAAAATCATAATTTAGGTAAAAGCACAGAAACAATCCTTCATTACTATAATTGTTTCTTAAAGTTTGGGTTATGGGACAGATTTAGCAGAATTATGCTGAGTATGTACGTTAGGAATATGTCAAAATTTGTCTGGTCTGAGCTACTATTATTATTATTAAATTTGTTCTTTTAAGACAGTGTTTCTCAAACTCAGAATCACCTGGAGGGTTTATTGAAACACAGATTGCTGGGCTCCACCCCTTGGGTTTCTGATTCAGCAATGTTGACGCTTACAGTCTGGGATCATGCTCTGAAATCCATTGTTTTAAATAATCAATGAAGCCAAAATTTTTTGGCATCAAGAAATTCAGAGACAAGTCAACCATAGTTTCTACACATCCTATATCCTCTACATAAAATGCATCATGCAAATATTCGAAAAGTTTGCGTCTCTGTTTTCTACTTTTCATCTTCTTTTGAGAGCCATTCTTATCTTTTGGGCATGTGGATGCAGAATTCAATAGAGGACAAAGTTTTGTGTGAACATTTTAATGCTTTCTTGTTGGAAAAACTTCTTGGCAGTGATGACACCAGGGAAAATTTCATTGCCTTATTTCATTCAGTCTATGAGAGAGCACTTTGTTTATTAGAAAAAGTATTCTTTGGGAAACTAGAACAATTTTTGGGCCATCATTCTCACTGTTATTACTTGTGATGGCTAAATTCATGTGTCATCTTGGCTAGGTAATGGTATCTAGTTGTTTGGTCAAGCAAGCACTGGCCTGATTATTATTTGGGGATATTCATGGATTTAAATCATCAATAAGTTGATTACATCTATGGCTGATTACATCTGAAATAAATTAAGGAGCTTTCCTTCAGCATAGAGAGAAGTATCATCCAATCAATTGAAGATCTTAAAAGGAGAACTGATAATTTCAGCAGTCAGAAGCAAGCATTTCCATCTCTATTTCAGCCAGCCATTTTCTTCTAGAGGAATTCATCAAAACCATCAACGAAGATCCCAACTTGCAGCCTGCTCAAAATAACTCATATTTGCTTACCCCCACAGTCTTATGAGCCAATTCCTATAATACATATCATAATCTTTCCACTATATTATATTCTTTTTTTTTTTTTTTGGTGGGGAAAGGTAGTGCATGGGCCAGGAATTGAACCTGGTCTCCCACATGGTGGGTGAGCATTTACCACTGAACTACCTGTGCACCTGTTTACACCATATATATAGTCTAATAATACACTGTATATACAAGATTTGCCTCTTGCTGAAATAATGTGATATTTACCTCTTTTGAGAGAGTGTCTTCTAAATGAGATATTTGAGGGCAAGGGCTAACAGTCACATGAGATTAACCTCTATTTTTTAATTTAAAGAAAAAAGTTCAGTAAATATACAATGCATGTTAAGGGTACTTTGACACATCTGATTGCAAAATTGAACAAAAAGCAAAACTCAAATCTATGCTGCATACAAGAAAAACATTTTTCATCTGAAGACACAAATAAGTTAAAAGTAAAAAAAGTTGGAAAATAGCACACTTTGTTAACTTTTAGCCAAAAAAAAAGAAGACCAAGAAAATGGATTCTATCAATGAGAAACAATTTGATCTAATTGACATTTAGTAAACACTCTTCCATACAACAGTAAAATACACAGTAATTTTTGAAGTACACAAGAAACATATAAAATAATGTGATAAATAACTGAATTGGTTATTTTACTTATTTTTGCTTATTTTTTAAACATTCCATTGCACTACACTCTCTGTGAAATAAATTAGAATCAAGAGATATTTTAAAGCAGGCAAGGTTTTTTTTTAAAATTTCATTCAGTTTCTTTATTTTACAGATTATTTTCAAGAAAGAATCTCAAATCCATTTTATTCACACTGAAGGGTCAATGACCAAAAAAAGCCAAATGAGTTTATTTTTGTCCCAGAAGCGTTTACTTTTTATTGGAGATCAATGCTTTAAAATAAAGAAGTAAAGTTCTTGTACTGTTTTACCGGTGTTTTGCTTTTGCTTTTACTTTTGTTTTTATTTTGCTTTTGCTTTTGCTTTTACTCTCCTACTAGGAATTTTTGCAAGGCTTAAAAATTCATTTAACACCTTTTTCAGTAACTAGGGTTTATATATAGATGGGTTACTCCAACTGGAGATAATGATGTCTGAGTGTTAATTTTATGTATCAGCTGGTTAGATTATGGTGTCCAGTAGCTTGGTCAAATAATAGTCTAAATCTTGCAACGGAGGTAGTTTGTAAATGTGATTAGCATGTATAATATATTGAGTTTAAGTAAAGGAGGTTGTTCTTAAATATGTGTATGTTAAAAAAATGTGTGTGTGCGTCATGCAAACAATTGAAGGTCTTAAGGACAACGAACTGAGGTTTTCAGAGAAAGAAGTAATTCTGCCCTAATGCTCTACCATTTACCCTCTCTGAGCTGCCACCCTGCTAGCCTCCCCTATTGATTATGGATTCAAGACTGTAATGTCACTTACTGGTATTTCCAGCCCCCTATCCTAGTCTACAGATTTCAGATTTGCTATTTTTCATAATCACATCAGCCAAATAATGAAAAGTAAATTTCTTTATGTATACATACATGTATAACTTGCTGGTTCTATTTCACTGTAGACCACTGATTGATACAGATTTTGCTAACAGAAGTGGTTCTAGTGGAACAAAATATTATGGATGAGTTTTCTGAACTGGTACATGTATTTTTTTGGAATCCATTCTTCAATCTGATTAGATTTAAAGAAACTAATGATGTTATTTTCATTAACACTTTGGCTGGCTGGCAATTCTTCTACTCCTTGCCTTTCCTATCATACATGGATGTCCTTTTCTTTCTCTTTTGGATTCCATTGACTTTCAGCTTTCTACTCCTTCCTGTGACTTAATGTCTCCATGTCTGAATTTCTTCTGTTTCTCAAGGACTCCAGTAATCCAGATTAAGGCTCAACTTCATTCATTTGGTGCACACCTTAACTAAAATAACATCTTCAAGACATCTTATTTAGGTCCTTCTTCAGTATTATGGTTTCAAATGATGGCAGGCTTGCTTCCTCCCAGGGTTGGTATGTTCTAGTTAGCTGGCAATTTTGGGGTTGCTTAGGTTTTCTGTATCCTGGCTATGCACATGGCAATCTCTTCTAGATTCTGTTGATTTCCAGCTTCTGGCTACTTCTCATGGCTCTTTTTTTCTGCATGCAATATCTTTTACGTATATGGACTTCAAACATATTTGATTAAGGCCCTCCTACATTCACTTTGGGTACACCGTGAACAATAACATATCCAAAGTTCGTATTTACAAATTGGTTCACACCCATGGGACCAAGACTAATACTTGGGAACTGAGCATGCTTTTGGGGGTGATATGACCCAATCTCCAAATTCAGTATTGCATTTCTCATATGCAACACCATCTTTTACTTCTTGTGTGGCTTAAAATCCAAGTACATTAAAACATCATACACCTTTAACTGGAAAAATATTGTGTAAACATATAATTTCTCATAAGAACAATATAAAAGGGAGAGATGAAGGGATATAGGAACACTATGGAAAACTGTGTATAAAAGCATAATTTTTTATAAGAACAGTATAAAAGGAAGAGATTGAGGGATATAGGAACAGTGTATGACGAGGCTATGGCAGCCAAACTAAACTTTGACCTTACAATTAGTCAATGAGGCCTCACTCATCCCAGTCCTTTTTGCGTATGACCACAGAATACTAATGTCCTTTCCTGTTGTTAAATCCCCAAGCTGTCCCTGTTAAATAATGCACCCCAAGACTTCACTCCCATTAGCCTAAACACCTGTCTGCTTTTACTGGTGTACCAAATTCAACCAAGTAAACTCAAATCATATACCTGACAGACCAAGTGCTAAACCCTCCACCCTTACAATTCTGTAAAAGTCATATCCCTAGGTGCACATGCTTTTCTTTGGCTCCCCACCACACTCTGGAAGTGTTCCCCTTTGTAACCTTGTGATATGTGTGTGATTTTGTTTCTAGATCTGCATGTGTAATAAAATATCTTTCAAGACTCTCCTGACTCTCCTTGCCACACCTGTTTGTCCATACTAAGATTCTCACAAAACAATTGGCATTGTTAGCAGCTTGGGCTGGTTATAGTGGAAGAGACTTCCAGGACAGGCATTGGGTTTCCTCTATGGCATCTGTCTGACTTTCCCATTTTCTGGATGTCATGTGTTGCTTTATGTTTTCTCTTTTAGGTGTAATTAAGATTTTCCACCCTAAATTGTTTGCACCCAGGTCCCCTGCCCAGACCTCCCCAAGACTGACAATCAAACCTAAGGGCCCACACAATTGGTAAGAGTGGGATATTTCTGTTCTATCACTTTTCTCTGGGCATGTTTTCATCATGTAGGCAAACTGGCTATTACAAAACAGAAGGCATCTCATGTAGGAGGAGGAGAGGGACTATACATGGGTGAAGTTCTGTCTGGTATCAGGTGTTGTGCAAGTGCCTGCTGTGAGTTGAGGGCTAGGAGACCTTCCCAACAACCAATCTTTGTGGGTGAGAGTGGCATTGAAACTCAGAAGTTCATGCTGAGCTTACAAATATACAAAGTTATTGCCCTTTTCCCTTCTGAGTCTTAACTGGTGATGAGAAAATCCCCTCAGTGGAAAGTGTTTAATTGTTCCTTTGAAGGACTGATGTTGTCAGGGTCAGTGACCCCTCCTCTGCTAAATTTATTGCTGCTATTACCTTTGTCTTAGTTTTGCTAAGCTGCTATCACAAATACCACAAACTTATGAATTTAGTGGCTCAAAGTTTCCAAGAGTAGAAAGCTTGCTTCCTTCTAGGAGTCAGTAGGGTTATGACTGACTGCTAGTATTTCAATCTACCCAATTCACTTCACTCTTTATCCCCTTATTATTTATAAATTCTTTAATCACTATTTTTTTTACTCATCTGTTCATGCCCTGGATAAAAGGAGCATGAAACACAAGGTTTTCACAATAATATGGTCACATTGTAAAATAAAAGCTATATTATGATACAACAGTGTTCAAGAATTAAGGCTACCAGAACACAGCTCAACACATTCAGGTGCTTCCCTTCAGCCACTCCAATACACCATGAACTGTAAAGGAATAACTATATAACGCATAAGAATAACCTACAGGATAACCTCTCAACTCTGTTTGAAATCTCTCTACCACTGAGACTTTGTCTCATTTCTATCTTCCCCCTTTTTCAATCCCTTGATGCTGAGTCTTGGCTCATTTCAGAAGTTCTATTCCACTTTTCCAGGGAGATATATAACCCTGAGGGTCATGTCCCATGTAGGGGGGAGGACAGTGAGTCCACCTGCCAAGTTGGCATAGAGAGAGAGAGAGAGGTCAAATCTGAGCAACAAAAGATGTTCTCTGGGGGTGACTGTTAAGCATACTTATAAGTAGGCTTAGCTTCTCCCTTGTAGGAATAAGTTTCATAGGGGCTAGTCCCAAGATCGAGGGCTCAGCCTATTGAATTCGTTGTCCCCACTGTTTGAGGGAATATTAAGGGTTCCCCAAATGGAGAAGTTGAATATTTCCTCCTTTCTCCCCAGTCCACCAAGGGGACTTTCTAAATACTTTTTTATTCTCTGCCCAAATTACTCTGGGATATATCAGGGCATCACACTAACTTAGACAAATCAAGAAAACCTCATGCCCTATTCAAGTTTCCATGTACTCATGGTGTTCAACTAAACTGACCTTAGAAGTTAAATTAGGTAATGCATTACCCAAAATATAAATTTTGCACCAAATAAACATCTCTCACTTTGGTCTCACACAGAAGTTGAAGTTTTAAAATATGAACCATATGACCTATTTTTCAACCTTCCAGTAATGAATGGCAATTAACTATTGAAAATAGAAACTTAAATGCACCAGTATGCCCTCTAGCACCCCTTTCAAATATGGTAGAGCTAATGGAGGGCATTCAAAGTGCTGACAGAGATTGCTTTGACATTGTTCGTTTGGCTAACTTATTCTACTCGGTCCCTGTTCTAGTTTGCTAGCTGCTGGAATGCAATACATCAGAGACTGATTGGCTTTTAATAAAAGGGGATTTATTTTGTTAGTTCTTCAGAGGAAAGGCAGCTAACTTTCCACTGAGGTTCTTTCTTACGTGGAAGGCACAGGATGGTCTCTGCTGGTCTTCTCTCCAGGCCCCTGGGTTCCAACAGCTTTCCCCGGGGTGACTTCTTTCTGCATCTCCAAAGGCCTGGGCTGAGCTGCAAGTGCTGAGATGAGGAATGCTGAGCTGTTTGGGCTGTGCTACCTTGCGTTCTCTCATTTAAGGACCAGCCAATTAAGTCAAGCATCACTCATTGCAGCAGACACACCTCCTAGCCGACTGCAGATGGAAATCAGCAACAGATGAGGGTCACGTACCATTGGCTCATTCCTGTAGCAACAAAACTAGGTACGCTCACCTAGCCAAGTTGACAACTGAATCTAACTACCACAGTCCCAATCTGTAAATCGTCTCAAATGCAAATTGCCTTTATGTTTGAATGCTCTCTTTATACATTTACACAGTTGCCAATGGCCAATTTAAACAGCCCTGCAAGAGTGAATAATACATGCAGGCAGGATTTAAACAAGTTTCCTTTAAGGGCTTCCAATTACTACAATTGTATTGATGACATTCTATTAAGGGGATATTCCATGGAGAGCATATCAGAGGGAGGGGCTTGCTACCCTCACACAGCACTGACAGTAGCAAGGCTGGGAAAGTGCACCCCATAAGAGAGAAAAATCTCCCAATTTAGTACAATTTCTGAGTATCACATGGTCATCTAAGGGCAAACAGATCCTTTTGGGAGTCAGAACCAACTTTTACAATTAAGTCAACTACAAACCCCGTGTGACACATGAGAGTCCCTTGTCTTTTCATATTGTGGTGTCAGAATATCACTCACCTTTTGATACTTCTACTAGCCCTAGATAAAATTATCCATTAGTCTGCCACATTCCACTAGGGGGAGACCATTAATCATCCCTTGAATTGGCACAAAAGCAGTCTCCCTAGGCATGCCTCTTGTTCCTCTGGAAACTGCTTTCCAGAGAAAAACTTTGGCCATTGCTTACTTTGACTTATGGAGCCTTATACTAAACATAGCAAACATTGGCTCTCTATGGGGTTTTGAGCTCAGATACTTCCCTGGGACACATTCTGGTGCTTCCCTTGGAATAGTGGATATTGGTAGTCTATTTGGTCTTCTTAGAAACCAAAGCACTTATAGGCTTGCAACAAGCAAAACTCTATACTCAGATTCTCCTTATGCCATGGGTGAGAGGTATGTCCCCTCTAGGAGCTGGCATGGCCACTGAAGCCTGTTTGGTAAAATGGAAATGATAACTTCAGGAGAAGTTATCATTTCTGTAATTTAGGAAAACCTAGAAAACATGGCTTTTCTAAATTACAGGAAGATTTGTCTACTCCATGCTTTCCACCTTGCCCACAGACCTAAAGACATTGACTGAAATGGAAAGGAAGCCAGCGAATTTCACTGAAGACGTACTAAACATTATATACAACACAGCCTTCTGAAGGGCCATGTCTTACCATATTTTCCTTACCTGAGATGTCTCTTTATGTTCTACATAGTTGGCAAGAGTTAGAAATAGTACACCTGGCCTTACAAGATTGCACTAGGCCACTGCAAGCCTAAACTTCATATAATTATTGTTTCTTGGGCAGAGGCCAGTGGTATTATAGTATGGCTAAAACAATGGGATAACTTTCTCATTTAGGGCCAGTCCCTTTTGGACTTCCATATCTGGAAACAGAAGGGAGCAGCCCCCATCCCTTTTATGTCACCTGTATTTATGAACACACACAAATATTAAAATTCCTTGGGACCCTCAAGCACCTGCCTCTCCCACTCCCATGATGTAACTAACCCTTAACATAGGTATCCACAAGGCAGTTGCAGACCGCATTTCTGTAATACCTCTAACTCAGCATACACTATTAGGCAACTGCATTCTTGTGATAAATCCCCTCACTCCCACAACTCTGACAGTTACAACCCACCAAAACTATAGCAGCCTTCAAATTTTAAGCCCTATCAATGAAGGGCTTGCTACTTCCGGCTTGACCTCCCACTTCTAACCCGCCAACGAAAACCCCCAGTTTCCCACACCTGCCCCAAACCCTCAGTCCCTCCACTATAAAGGATTTTCCCTTGTCCCCCCTGGACATGCTGAAGTCTATTTTTCAGACCCCCTCTGTGTGTGCTTGCTAATAAATCTCCTGCCTGTGCTCAGCAGTCTTGGTGACTCGGTGTGTACTTTTTCCTAACACAAACCATACCACAATAGAGTCACTTCACATAATACTGTCAACAAACTTTTCAAGATTCACTCTTTTGATGCCAGTCTCTTGTTGTCCCCCAACTTTCCCTAAAAATCAGCCATATGGGACCATCACCTCTGGCCATAGGGCAACATCAACACTAGTTAAATGGGCCCAGGGAAGGGGCTTACCCTTATGTTCTTTGCATGTGAACCCATGACAGAAAGCTGTGGCATGTACTCTAAAACTAAAAATAGGTGTTCTTATTGGGATCAAATTCAATATGGTAACCAGCTGTAGTATGTTGAATTCTGTACCACAGAATACAACATGTTCTTAATCTTAATGCATTATTGTGGGTGTGAATCCACTATAAAAAAAAATTTTGAAAATGTTACTTGTAGTTAAGGTGTGGCCCAACTGAATGAGATTGGGTTGGATTCCTAGCTGCAGTTGTGCAGTTATCTGCAGAATAAGCCTTAACGGGTTTACTTCTTTTCTCCTAACAACAAGTCATGCCAATCACTTTCAGTTCCTTTCTGCTCCCCAACCGGGAGGATGCCTGTGGTTATATCTCCATGTTGTAGATAACACTGATATAGTCCGAAATGTATAAACTAAATAACATGCTCTCATTGCTGGAATGAACATCATTCATTATGATATGAAGAAATGTATCAAAATGAACTAAAGATTGCAAGTGTAGAATGTTCCTTCATCCTCTCAGCAAGTTCTGCCAAAGAAGGGGATGAATGGCTAGAAGTGATTTCCAGGTCAATAGAAGAAGATGCCAAAAAAAAAAAATCACATTCCGTACTAGTAGTAATCTTGATGATGCAGATTCAGAAAAGAAAGAGGAAGCCAGGTGCCTTGGATCAAAGTCATTTCTCTCTGGATTCCTAATACCAGAGCCACAATGTGTATGACCTGTTCAAGTGAATTTACTCTGACCTGGAGATGACACCATTGCTGGGTCTGCAGAAAGATTGTATGTCAAGCTTGTTCGTCAAATAAGTTTGGCTTAGATTACCTGAGAAATCAACCAGCAAGAGTATATGAGCATTGCTTCCATGAACTGAAGAAATTAGATCACCAACCCTCCCCTAAGATGGTGTTTCTGGAAATCACATATCTCCTTCAAATGCTTTATCATCAGTTTTACATAGAATTTGCTCAGGGAGGAAACAGAAAAAAATCCCAGATGCTCTCAAAGAGATTTCAACAAACAGAGGATTCATCTATGAGTAGCTACTTGTACAGATCAAAGGACAGTAAAAACCTTGGAAGCATAAAATATCATTAAAGATATAAGTACTATGTACCTATGCTACAAGTGAGGATGTGACAGCTTTGAAGAATCAAGCTTTATTAGGATTCATTGTCACTCAAGTCAAAGATTAGAATTCAGAGCCTAAAGTATTTCAGTTAGTGCACAAAAACATGTTATTTTATGTATTCAAAGCAGATGATGCTCACTTTGCTCAGAAGTAGATAGAAGCATTTCAGGAAGGCACAACATTGTAGCAGATTGATTTCACTCGTTTCTGTGATTCTAAAGCAGTGGAATTTTATCAGAATGGAGTAAGTGTAGTACAAAATATTTATAAAAATGAAACATTGCCAAGATAAATCCAGCCAAACTGTTTATCAGATGTAAGAAATTGTTTTGTAAGTATAAGGTAATTTTTTAGATGTTTGTTTTTTTCATGTGTTATATATTAAAATTTTGATGTGTATGAAAGCATGCATACTGATAGACCACTTCACATGCACTAGAATGGTTACTATTAAAAACTGAAAAATAACAAGCGTTGGAGAGAATATGGAGAAATAGTTCCCATTGACCTTCATTCATTGTTTATGGAATGTGAAATGCTGCAGCCACTGTGGCAGATAGTTTGTAGGTCCTCAAAAAGTTAAGCATAGAATTATCATATCATCCAGCAATCCTTCTAGGTACTTAACTAAAATGAATTGAAAAGATGGATGTGAACAGTTATTTACATGCTGATTTTCATAGTGGTATTATTCATAATTGCTAAAAGATGGAAGCAACCCAAGTTGGGTCTATCAAGTGATGAAGAAAAGAATAATATTTTGTATATACATATCATGGAATATTATTCAGCTATAAAAGGATGCAATTCTGAGACATCAACAACATGGATGAAATTTGAAGACATCATGTTGAGTGAAATAAGCCAGAAACAAAAGGGCAAATCCATGTGTGACCTTACTGATATGAAATAATCAGAGTAAATGAATCATAGAGTCAGAATCTAGGCTATAGCTTACCAGGTTGGGTGTAGGGAATGGGGATTTAATCATCAATCGACACAGAGTTTCTATTTGGGGTGCTGGAAATGTCTTGGTAGTGCATTATGGTGATGATAGCACATCATTGTGAACATAATTAATAACAATAAAATATATTCAAATGTGGTTAAAAGGAGAAATTTTAGGTTATATATGTTACTAGAATAAACATTTTCAATTAATCTATGAGACTGTATAACATCAAAAGTGAACCATAAAGTAAACCATGGACTATGGTTAATTTACAATTATAAAACATTCTTTCATCAATTGTTACAACTGTACTTTACTGATGGGAGTTATTAATAATAGGGGTGGGTATATGGAAACTCTATTTCTGCATATTTTTCTGTAAATTGCATCTTTCTTTAATTAAAAAAATAAGTGAAAGGCAAACGGCCCTTAAATATATGGGTTAAAAATCCTCAATCTCATAATAAGAACATGTAAATTAAAACTACTTTCAGATTTTAAAAGGAGAGAATTAGGTTTTATGTATGTGACTAGAATAAAATTTTTTTTTAAATAAAAAGCACTCTACAAAACAAAAAGTGAACCCTAATGTCAACTATGGACTATCTTTCATAGTCTAGTTATATAACAATTTCTCCTGAACTGTTACAAATGTACACACCAATGCAAGGTGTTAATAATAGGGGTTAGTTTTATGGGGACTCTTCATTTTCCGCCTGATTTTTCTGTAAACTTAAAAGCACTCTAAAAAAAATGATAAAAGAAAGAAATAATGAAAAACATGTTATGTATACACTGAACATAAGGATGGAGTTACTCTATTAACATATTAAATGCATAGGTTTTAAGACAAGAGTAAAAACAGGCAAAAAAGTGAGCATTTCATTGTAATAAAGGGGTCAATTCATCAAGTAGACACATCAGTCCTAAATATATATATATATATATATATATATATATATGTATATGTATATATACATCCCTAAAAGTATAGATACAAATGGAGCAAAGTGACATAAATAAAGACACATAAATCCAGCATCTTCAGTAAGTGATTGAAGAATTAGGCAAAAACTTAAACAGAACTGAAGAAGACTATGAACCATCTTAACCTAATTGACATTTAGAGGACAATACAACCAATCCCTGCTGGAAGAATATTCTCTAAATTCACCTGGCAGATTCATCAAAGGAGACACATTCTGGGTAGAACATGTCTCCATCAATTTACAAGAAATTCAACAATTCAGGTATATTCTTTAGCTACAATGGAATTAAAGTAGAAATCAATAATGATGGGACACCTAGAAAAACTGCAAATATTTATAAATCAAATAAGACACTTCTAAATAATCCATGCATCAAAAAATAATTCACATAAGAAGCTAGAAGAAAATATAAACTAAACCATGACAAATACAATATATTAAAATTGGGGGTTGCAGTTAAATAAACAGTAAGATAGAAATATGTAGCTTTAAATGTTTATATTAGAAAGGAAGAAAATTTTAAAATGATCTAAGCTTCCATCTTAAAAAACTAGATAAAGAGGATCATGATAAACACAAAGTAAGTAGAAGGAAAGGAGAGTAAGAGCACAAATAAACAAATCATTAAAAAGATAAAATAAAGAGAAAATTGATAAAAAGTTAGTTCTTTGAGATGATCAAGAAAATTGATGTAACTTCAGTGAGAATTAAAATAAATATATGATGAGTGAACACAAATCACCAAAATAGGAATGAAAGAGTGATTATTAGTACAGTTTTCCTAGTATTACAAGAATAGGAAAGAACATCAACAACTTTATGGTAAAAACAGACTGGATAAAAGAGACACATTCTTTGAAAAACACAACTTCCCAATACTAAAACAAGAAGAAATAGAAAATCTGAATAACTCTACACCTCTTACACAAATCAAATTCATATTAAAAGCTGGATGTCTTTAAAAGTAGAAAGAAATGAGGACTCTATTCATTATCTATCTCTCTATCTGTCTGTCTGTCTATCTATCTATATCTTTTTTCTTGAGTGTAACATTATTTATTTTCAATTCATAGAAGTATTTAAGTTTACAAGTTTTCCTCTGAGTAGTGCTTCAGGTATATCTTATTATGTCTGCTATATAGTATTACATTGCCTTGCTTTCTACATATTTTACACACTTTGTTTATATTATCCTTTTGTCGCTAGATTTTTAAAAAAGTTTTATGATTTTTAGATAATCAGAAATATTGTTTCTATTATTTCTACATTTTAGAATATACTGGTTTTGTTTGATTTTTAAGTGGGTTACTAATATAGGAGCAATTTCATGAACATATCATGGGCAAGTTTCTCATTTAACTCAGAACCTATGAGTCAGATCTGTCATACGTCAATCGATGGGCATTTGAGTTGTCTTCAGGTATTTAATATTGAAAACAATTCTACTATGAGCACTTATGCACACATTGCATAGTATAAAGAAACAAGTATTTCTTATGTGTATGTTCTTAGAAGACCAATTGTTCATTTGTTAGGTTATGTAAATATTTGGGGGTTGCAAGTGTTGTTCAGTGGTAGAATTCTTTCTCCTTTTTTTAAAAATTTTTTTAAAACATAGCAACATACAAGCACAAACATTCTTACCATATGATCATTCTATTCTTGGTATATAATCAATAACTCACAATATCATCACATAGTTGTATATTCATCACCATGATCATTTCTTAGAATATTTGCATCAATTCAGAGAAAGAAATAAAAAGAAAAAAGGAAAAACTCATACATGCCATACCCCTTACCCCTCCCTCTCATTGACTGCTAGTATTTCCATCTACTGAATATATTTTAGTTTTTATTTCCCCTATTTTTTCCTATACTTCTTACCATTCCCTTTCATTGATAACTTTCATTTCAATCTATCAAATTTATTTTAACATTTGTTCCTCTTATTATTTATTTATTTTTAATCCATATGTTTTACTCATCTGCCCATACCATAGATAAAAGGAGCATCAGTCACAAGGTTTTCACAATCATACAGTCACATTGCAAAAGCTATATCATTATACAATCATCTTCAAGAAACATGGCTACCAAAACACAGCTCTACATTTTCAGGCAGTTCCCTCCAACCTCTCCAAAATACAGTAACTAAAAAGGTGATATCTATATAATCCATAAGAATAACCTTCAGGATAACCTCTCAACTCTGAAATCTCTCAGCCATTGACGCTTTATTTTGTCTCATTTCTCTCTTCCTCCTTCTAGAAAGTCTAGATGATTTTCTCAATCCCTTGATGCTGAGTCACTGCTCATTCTAGGATTTCTGTCCCACATTGCCAGGAAGGCCTACATCCCTGGGAGTCATGTCCCATGTAGAGAGGGGAAGGGCAGTGAGTTTTCTCCTCGTGTTGGCTGAGAGAGAGAGGCCACATCTGAGCAACAAGAGAGATTCTCTGGGGGTGACTCTTAGGTCTAATTTTAAGTAGGCTTAGGCTATCCTTTGCAGGGATAAGTTTCATATGAACATCCCCCAAGATTGAGGGTTCGGCCTATTGCTTTGGTTGTCCCCACTGCTTGTGAGAATATCATGAATTCTCCACATGTGGAAGTTGAATTTTCCCCCTTTCTCACCATTCCCCCAATGAGACTTTGCAAGTACTTTATTATTCATTGTTCAAATCACTCTGGAATTTTTAAGACTAAAGCAAAAAATGTTTATTTGGTACAAAATTTATATTTTGACTAGTGCATTTCCTAATATAACTTACGTGTGCAGTTTAATTGAACACCATAAGTACATGGAACCTTGAGTAAGGCATGAGATCATTATTTATATTCTGACTGTTAGACTGTCACCAGTGTATAATAATTTTTCAGGTATCATAATATAAACCACTAACTTCAACAAATCTGATACAGAGGACCCAAAGATTTTTTTCCCTGATTTCATTGTGAAGTGAAGAGGAAAGCAGTATAGTTCTCAACTTTATTTCTCACAACAGAAATGACCAAAACATTTCCTTTTGGAGGCTATTAGTCTTTTAAAAAGTATACATCAACTGGAAATCATTAAGCGCACAGAATCCTGGCTTATACCCTTATTCACTTGTTAGCTGATGACATTCATAGAAAATTAACACTTTCTGTTGAAAATATAATAGTTTCCACTAGAGACTACATTAAAAGTTTGATGCTTAGAGACTGGGAATTGTGAAACTTCTGTAATTGTAAATATGTATCTCTAATTTACACACAATGCTCAGTGGAGATTATTAGGAAAACAATAGGGATTTCTTAAGAAATGTAACATTGCTGTCATCCAATGACAAGTGTTTACATAATATTGCTGAAACCCTTGGGTGAGAGCCAACCTTGGCATGAAGACTAGATTTCTTCTCTGCACTGGCTGTAAGCCGAAGTGACTGCACACCCTCCCACCTCTACCCCTTCTCAAGCTAAAGTTGACTCATTAGAACAAGCTGCTAGTGGTTACAGATGTTCCCTGAGATTTTTTATAACCATTTTCTCTGTTCGTTTTTTCTGATTCATTAGTATTTATTCTTTACTCCAAGTAACTAACTCCATATTCCATACTTCTGCTGAGGAGACTCCAGAAGAGGCAGTCTTGAGTATAAGGCCAAAATAGTAGTCTTACTTTCAAAGCTGGCCACTGATACTTTAACTGAAACCTTTATCAGGATTTTATTAGTACCTCCAATACCCCTACTCCAATCTCCCTGAACTAATCACATGCAAGAAATGGGTGATTGGTCTGATCCACAGCCACAAAAACTTCAATAAAAAATGATGGAAAATTGAGTAATGGTGAAGTGCATAGCCTCTGGGGATGGACCCTTGGAATTTGAAGTCTGGCTCTGCCATTCACCAGCTATATAATCTTAGAGAAGTCACAATCTCTCTCTGTAACTTCTGTGCCTCTGATTCCTCATTTATAAATAGGATGAAAATAAAACTACTGACTACAGACATTTGTTGTGAGATTTTTAGGAATAATCATTGTAAAATATTAAAATATTAAGCATGAGTAAAAATATTTACCCATAAATGGTAGCTAAAATACACTAATAATAGCCATAGTAAAACTAATGATATTAATAATTGTTACAATTTAATTGGACAAAACTGAAGTTGTCATGAAATTGTGCACACTTATTCCAGATGAAAGATGATAGTGGTTGATATTCTTGGACACGTGGAATTTTTCACTTCATTTAGGTTTTGAAAGTGCTGGTTATTTTTCAACTGCAGATATTGTGGTTCAGTAGTAGTACCACTGCTTCTATCGTTTCTTTAATTGAAGCTGAAATTTCTTATTGGCCTGTGATTTGATGCTGCTTAATATATGTATTGTCTGTTTACCAAGGGGAATGATACAGTTTGATTAAGGTGGAAAATTCAATGTGGTAAATTCTTTGTTTCATATAATCATGCTTGTGAGGTTAGCATATTTTACATGCTGCTTTAAATCTACGCTATTTTAAATTTAAAGTAAAACATTTTAACGCATTGTTACTTTTAGGTGTGTCTGTGTATGTTTCAAAAGTATACATAAAAAGGGCATATTAATTAGTAAACAAAGAAGCAGAGCTTCAAAATATATTAAGCAAAGGTTCTACAACTGCAAGAAGAAATAGGCAAACCCACAATTATATAAAAAAATTTCAATACTCCTGTCTCAATGATTCATAGAAGTAGGCAGAAAATCAGCAAGAATATAATATACTTGAACGTGGTCATCAGTCAACTTGAAGTTTTTGACATCTTTAGAACACCCTCTACCTAATAGCACAGAATGTGCATTTTTTTCATGTGCACATAAAACACTGACAAGTATAAACTAGTGGGCCATTAAATATGTTTCAATAAACTTGAATGTATGATATTTGTGAGAGTATGTTCTCCAAAATCAGTGGAATAAAATTAGAAATCAATAATAAAAAGAAATCTATACATTTTACAATATGTGGAAATTAAACAGAACATTTTAAATAACCCATAAGACTAATTATATATAAGAATGGAAATAAGAAAATATCTAACTGAGAAACAATGAACGAATATATCACCATTTGTGAAATGCATGTAAGGCAATACTTAGAGTCAAATTTCTAGCATTAAATACTTATTTCAGAGTAGAAGAAAGGTTACTCAATGAGAAAAGAGAAAACTGACTAAACATTTTCTATGTAAATTAGAATATTATTGTCATTTCTAGTCATCATTGTAGTCAAGGTCATAGCCAGTGCTGTACATCAAAGAAAAGAAATAAATGTAGATTGGAAAGAAAGTAGTCTTTATTCACAGATGGCATGGTCATCTAAGTAAAAATCCTATGGATTATTATATTCAGAACTAATAAATTAATTCAGCAAGTCACAATACAGGATCGATAAACAAGAATCAATCATTTTTCTACATTTTGGCAGCAAGAAAATAAAATGAAATTAAAAACATCATTTCATTAACAACAGCATACAAATATAAGAGAAATAGCAACACATTTAATAATAGTTATGCAAAACCTGTACAAGAAAACTATAATAAATTGCTGAGGAAAATTAAGCAATATCAAAATAAATAGACGGAAAGACAGTATTGTTTATAAATCAGTCTTCTGAAGATGGTCTTTAGATTCATGCAATCCGAATGCAAAATTTAGTAAACGTTTTTTAGAATGAGGCAATCTGAATCTGAAATTTATGTGGGAAAGCAAAAAATTCAAGTAGCCAATATAGTACTTAAAAAAAAATACTTTCAGAAGACATACACTACTTGACTTTAAGACTTACCTTAAGGCTTCAGAGATCAGTATGATGTTATAGCGATAAGTAAAGACATATATGAAATGTGACAGAATAAAGAGTCCAGAAATGGACTATGTCTGTATTAAAATTGATTTTGACAAAGGTCTTCAGATAATTTAATAGGAAATTATAAATTTCAGTAAATGTTACTACCATAACTGAACATTCAACTATTCAGGGTTAACTTTTGTGCCAGTTTAAAACTGTTGTGTGCCCCAGAAAAGCCATTTTCTATAATTGTGATTTAATACTGTTGAGTGGGAGATTCTTAAAAATATTTTTATTGACACATCTTCACACACCTACAGTCCATACATGTTGTACAATCAATGGCTCACAACATCATTATATAGTTGTGTACTCATCACCATGCTCATTTTTAGAACATGTGCATCTGTCCAGAAAAAGAAAAAGAAAAAGAAAAAAAAAAAAACAATTCATACATCCCATAGCACTTATACCTTCCTCTCATTGGCCACTAGTATTTCAATCTACCCAATTTATTTTATGCCTTATGTCCCTTATTATTTATTTATTTTTACCCATATTTTTTTACTCATCTGTCCATATCCTAGATAAAAGGAACATCAGTCACAAGGTTTTCACAATCACAAAGTCACATTGTAAAAGTTATATAGTAATATAATCATCTTCAAGAATCAAGTTTACTGGAACACAGCTCAACAGTTTTAGGTACTTCCACCCAGCCACTCCAAAATACTATAAACTTAAAAGGGATATCTATTATAATGCATAAGAATAATCTCCAGGACAACCTCTCAACTCTGTTGAGGGTAGTAATTTCACCTGCTGAGTTGATGTAGAGAGAGAGGCCATATCTGAGCAACAAAAGAGGTTATCTGGGAGTGACTCTTAGGCATAATTTTAAGTAGGCTTAGCCTGTCCTTTGCAGGAATAAGTTTCATAGGAGCAAACTCCAAGACTGAGGGTTCAACCTATTCATTCAGTTGTCCCCATTGCTTGAGCGAATATCAGAAATTCTCCAAATGGGGAAGTTGCATATTTCCTCCTTCTTTTCTAGTCCCCCAAGGGAACTTTGAAAATCCTTCTTTATTCACTGCCAAAATTACTCTGGGGTATATTGGAGCATTACACTAACCTGGACAAACCAACAAGATCTCACACCCTATTCAAGATTCCATGTACTTATGGTGCTCAATTAAACTGACCATACAAATTAAATTAGGTAATGCAGTACCCAAAATATAAATTTTGCACTAAATAAACATCTCTCCCTTTGGTCTCACACAGAATTTTGAAGTTTTAAAAATGGATGATATCATTCTGCATTCTTATCTACCCCAGTCCTATCCAGTTCACATTCATTCACATCTCTAGTCGAAGTCTTATCCCTTTTTCAGCTTTTTAAACAGTTCCTGTATGGGGTACTTCTGACTTTCATAGCTCCAGAGCTCTAACTCTGAGTCTCGGGTGTCATATACATATGAGTGGGGTCTTTTTGATTAAGATGTTTCCATGGAGTTGTGATCTATCTAGTTGTGGATGGAACCTTTTGATTAGGTGGTTTCTAGGGAGATGTGTCTCCACCCATTCAAGGTGGTAGCTTACTGGAGTCCTTTAGGAGAGAAACATACTGGAAAATGCTTCAGAGCTGACACAGAGAGAGACATTTAAAGCTGCAGAAGGAATATGCCCCAAGGGAAGCTGTTGAAACCAGAAGCCAAAGGACCAGTGAATGCTGGCCATATGCCTTCCCAGATTTGTGTTTCTTGAGTCAAGGCATTTTCCTTTTTTGTCCCTGGGGCATCTGTTCCTTAATTTGTAACCAGATGGTGAAAAGAAAGGGATTTCATTAAAAAAAAAAAAAAAAGATTTCCTTGAGTGCCCAGAGCTAGCAAAAACAAAAACAAAAAGAAGCTTTCACTGTATTTGCAAATTGGCTGTGCTTTGGCAGGCGGTTTCTTTCAGAGCTTAGCCCTCCAATCAGGATCAGCCTGGGGTGAAGGTGAAATTCAGGGTCCTCCTCTCTGTCTTACCTGAATCTTTGTGGGGGCTGGTTCTTTTCTAAACTTGAGCTTGATCATGACCTTAGAAATTCTTGTTTTTACAGTTATTTGAATGTCCACACCACTCCCTTTGAAATAGTCTTTCACTCTCTCTAAGGTGCACTATTATGTGACTTAACACCAGTGGTCCTTTGCCCCAGGTTCCTTTCAAATAATTATTTCTTTCTCTGCTTAAGCTATTTGTCAGCCTCATCTCTGCCTTTGGGACACATTCTGGGAGGATGAGTCTGAGACAGGTTTCCTCATTCAGTGTTTCAGGCTTCTACATGATAGATTGGCACTGACATACATGCACCCCAGGATGCACATAAGGGTAACTCTGACCCAGTAATTCTGCAGCAGGGCCAGGGACCCACAGTGGAAGCATGGGTTGATTCCACACTGTGCCAGTATGTGTGTATGGTGGGTGGGTATAGCTAGGTCATCATGAACTTTGCCTACCATTTTTCAAGCTTCTTTTTCTAGACTCAGAACATGCCCAGGAACCACAACTCTTTTAATTTCTGGAGTTTTGAGGAAGATGGCTCTGCCAGATTTTGCTAGTTGTTCAAAGATTCTGTGAGGGGACGTTAAGCTAGAACATTTTACAACTCCATGCTGATACACCAGAAGTCAGATGATACAAATATTGATGACAATTTGGAGAAATTGGAGTCCGCATACATTGCTGGGAATGCAACATAGGGCACAAACAACTTTCATCATGTAGTATAAGATATGTACTTACCACACAAACTAGCAATCCCACTCTTAGGTATCTTGCTAAAAGAAATACAAGCATATAATCATAGGAAAAGTCTATGTTAATGTTCATAGAGACATTCTTCATAATAACCTCAAATTTAAAATAATCATAATGTTCTTCAATTGGTGGATGGACAAATTAATTCTGGTATAAAGTCACACTATGGTATGCTGTATTAGTCATATCCAGTCAGGTGAAAGAAATCACATAGTAATTTGAACAAGAAAACTTTATGAAAATAATTACTAATTAGTAACAATGGATTACCCCTTAAAAGAGGATAAAAAGAGAATCCTAAAGAATACCCTAAGTGTGAAGGACAGCTCCCAAAAAAGGTTTCTATTAATTATTTCTGAAATTCATTTTATGGCACCATTGAATATTCTATTACCTAAAGATTAAATTGTAAAGTTATCTTACAATAACTTATAAATAAATTATTAATAGACACACACATATATGGTGTAAAGAGAAAATGTGCAAACCTGCTTTAGTCTTCATTTCTGTAATTGGTCATGAACATCTGATTTATAACTACAGTTCATTGCTTTTCTACACATTCTAAAATATTTCCCTTGTCATTCATTAGTCAGAACCTCTGTTGGTTGGGGGCAATTTTACTGCTGGAGTAGCAAAAACTTCAGTTCTCAAATTCTGAGTCTTTGACAGTCTTGCAATTTTTTTTATTGTAGTTTTCCATTAAAGTTTACTATTGGAATGGAATTGCTGCAAGGAATCCCAGTTAATCCCATGTGCTCTGAAATAATCACCCTTGTCCCCAACTGGTAGTAGCAACCCAATTATCCCTGTTAATGAGAATCAATGGGAAGTATAAGTGTAGTTCAGTGGCAAAATTCTTGCCTGCCATGTGGGAGACCCATGTTTGATTCCCATACTATGTACTTCCTGCCCCTCTCCTCCCAAAACATGTAACAAATGGCCCTGTAATAATGGGACAGTCACATGGAAAAAGAATGAAATATGACCCCCCACCACACAGCATACAAAAAAAAAAAAAGAGAAAGAATCAATGACTCCATTCAACAGAATGACCTCTTTCAGCATATAATAACCCCTTTTTTTATTTATTGGTTCTGTGTAATAAAGAGCTCCAAATGACCAAGGGGCAGTTTCATCTTCCAGTTCAATGGAATCACTGTGTCCCCTTATGGAAGCAAACCCCTCTTGGGAACCAAGCCCTTCAAAACAGCAGAACTTCATTGCCAGTACAGATATACAAACTTTTGTTAACATATTACTAAGTAAATTAGTGAAAGGAATTACTCTAATTTCCACCCATTAGTTTCTGAATCCAAGTATCTTGGCTCTGGGGGAACAGATGCCCACATAAGAGGTATTAACTCAAAGCATATAGTTGCATCCTATTAAGACAGAATCAGTACTTTTAGAGTGTTATCTCTAACAGTGTGTTGTAACTGAGTCTTCAGATAGCCATTCTAAGTTTCAACTAGGTCATCTACTTCCAGATGATACAGTATGACTAGCTTGCTTCACTTTCTTTGCAGAACCTTGCTTTACTTTCTTTGCAATGAAATGAGTTTCTTAATCAGAAGCAAAACATTACAGAATATGGTACAGGTGGATATGTCTTGAATGGCTGGTGATGCTGGCAGAAGTGTCATGGAAAGGGAGGGAAATCCATATCCAGAATATGTCTATTCATTCCAGTGAGGCAGAATACCTGTTTCCTTTATGACAGAAGAGGTCCTATGTAATTAACCTGACATCAGGTTGCTAACAACTTCCTTCAGGGAATTATGCCATATGAGGAGTTCAGCATTTTTCTTGGCTTTTAGCAGATTAGGTAATCAGCAGTCATGCTAGTCAGGTCAGCTTTGGTAAAGGCACGTACATATTTCTCAGTCAGTACATAGACTCCATCCTTGCCATCGTGACCACTATATAAGAATGGCTACATTGCTCTTAAGTACATTGAGAAAATACTATGTGGCCAGGGAAAGAGGCTAATTGGTACTCACAAAAATTTGTCATGTTTTCGCATGATTATTAAGAGACTTATCTGCAATGGATGCTCTTTGATGGTCAATCACATGAGACACAATTATCTTCATCTTTGTGTATTTCCTGAGTCATCCATCTACACACCTCTTCCCCCCACTTCCTTGTCTCCGATCTTCCAGTCTGATATCTTATCATTTCTGAAATTCATTTATGGCACCATTGAATATTCTGTTACCTAAAGGTTAAATTGTAAAGTTATCTTACAATAACTTATAAATAAGTTTACAATAAACTTATAAATAACTTATAAATCCCTGACTATGTAGTCAAACTCTGAGCATCTTCCCATGAATCACTTTAGATTTATACATTTGACCATCTCTCACTCCAGACAAAGTGGCCACCCAAGTGTTTTACTCCAATTTCTGCCTATTGGGAGGATTTTTTTACTTCTATTTTTTCATGCTTATTCTTCTTGAGTGTTGTTGTAGTACTGCAATTTTCCACTTGTAATACTAGGATATGCAGACATATCTATAAACTAGGTTGATTTTTTTCTTCCCCTGTTGACTGGTTTCAGAGAGTAACATAAGCAGTAATAGGTATGGGTTGAGGGAGAGAAGGGAATAAAACATGAGTTGTCAAAAGTTTCTGAGCCAAAAAAACAAAAAGTTTCTGAGCCACATACCAATACAACTTATTCCTCCCAGACATGTGATTACTCAATTTTAAATATAATACTGGTATTTGATGATAGGTTGCTACTGCATTGCTCAACCTTATAGCTACTTTAATCAGATGACACCCAGTAAATGAAGGGAACATACTAAGACACAGTAGCAAGGGAGCAGCTGTATCTCTAAAGAAGAAGAGTTCTTTGAAGAAAAGGACATAGATTTTCTCCGAAATCCTAAAGGTCTTGTGCTGTAATTCTTCCAGTGTTGCTTGCTAGAAGCTGTGTACATTAATGAATTTGCTGAATCCAAGGTCCAAGTGGTAGAGCAGCTTGCACTACCGACTGGAATTGCCACAGAGCCTTCTTTTGTTCTGGTACCCATATGAATCTGGCAATGTTACAATGCTATGCTAATGAATTAATTTTAAGTAGCAAACTCAAATATGGCATATAAAAAACTTCCCAAATCCATAAAAGTATACAAAGCTTGTTACCTCTTCTTCCATGGTAGGTAATCTGGAGTGCAGTAACTTGTTTTTCACTTTGAAGGGGATATTTCAATATTCTCCAGACAATTGAACCCTATAAAATTCAATAATTCTGCAGGCCCTAACTTCTTATGGGGTTTTTCTCTTACCTGCTAGTTCACTTATAACTTTCAAAGGCATCTAAAGTCATTGATACTTTCTGCTCATTATCTCCAAATGTCATAAGGTCATCAATGGAGTATACTAGTATGAGGTTTGTAAAATGTCTAGATGATCAGAATCTCTTTACACTATAGTGGAACAATCAGCAGAAGAATTAACATAAATAAGGAAGGCAACTGCTTCTGGTAGTCCTTGCAAATTGGAACAGGGGAAAGGACATTTGATAAATCAGTATTTCTTGCCAAGATTCAGGGGCAATGTTGATTTGACCAATTAAAAATGAATTTGGGACAGCAGGTGCAGATGGAGTCACCAATTGATTAGGTTTACAATAATCTGAACCAGAACAAGAGAAGTTCCTCTCTCCTGAAATGTTTCTCCAGATTTCTCTATTGACAAACTTATCATTTTGATATCTGGTAAGAGGTGTTTAAGAGTTCCAGTTTCAGTCAATCAGATCAATTAAGGATACTACTACTCAGCAATAAAGAGGAACAAGCTACTGATACATTCAACAACATGGATGAATCTTGAAAAGCATTATACTAAATAAAGAGAAAACAAACTATATGATGTCATTTTCATAAACCTAGAAAAGGCAAAACTATAGTGGCAGACATCATATTAGTAATTGCCTGGGGCCATGGTTTGGGGCAGAGATGGGCTTCAGAGAGAATTTATTGGATGATGGAAACATCCTAATATTTGACTGTGGAAGTAGCAAGACTATATTTTCAAAAACTTACCAAAGTATTCTCTTAAAATGGATTAATATTATTACCTATATAACTTAAACCTCAATAAAGCTTTGCAAGTAATTTCCAGTGCTTTAAACTCTTTGGTGAGCTGCCTTCTTTCTTTAAAAGAAATTATTAATTTCACTCTCCAAAATTTGCCATGGTTGTCAATTTTTGAGTTGTTGAATTTATTAATCCATGAATCTCTTAAAAAGGATTTTTAAGTCCAACATATTCATGCATCATAACCAAACTTTCGTCCTATAATAGGGACAACTCTTGTCTTGTAAATATTTTTAGAAATCAGACTCAGACAACAATTGGTCCTAAATCGTTACTTTGCATCTTTTGAGAATTCACTCCTGGGAGTAACTTTGTATAATCAGATGACCTCCAAAACAGTTACTGCAACAAAATATGTATTTTATTGACCTCATCTGGCATTTTCAAGTATGTAAATGAAACTCCCTGTTGTTTGTATTTTACTGAGAGCTGATGTGGTAAATTACCAGGAGATACCCAAGAAAACTACAGACCACCATACTTTGTTAACCATATTTTGTTGATCTAGGAAATGAATCTCAGCTATTTATTGTTTTGGCAAAACAGAGCTAATATATTAGCAAACACCTTTAAATACATTTTAAGGAATTTTAACTGTCAATTAATCCATAAAGATAAAAAGCCAATTTATTATCTCTAGTTGACCAAATTCATCCATGGGACTTATGTTCTTGCCTAGGCCTGGGCTAGATAAAAATTGGACTCCAAGCCCATCTTATATTAGTTGTAATTGTTCTCATACTACTTGCTTTCTCTTATGATAATTGTAATTATTCTTATACTACTTGCTGACCTGCACCGCCTGATGTCCATGTGCTTAATATGTTAGTTGTGAGCCGACATCCAATGGATGATGTTACATCAAAGTGATAGTGAAGGCCTCCTGGTCAACTTACACCTTTCATATTGAAAGTCACCAAATGGGGGGGAATTATAATGAGAGAAATTGTGCATTTTAGTTCAACCAAGGGAAGAATTGCAGCACAAGCCACCACTAGACATATAATGTGTGTATCCTATATGTTAGCTAGAATTACAAGATTTTTTCAGGAAAAAGAAAACTGATTGTGTCAGAAATCCCAGAACAGACTGCCTTCCCTCTTAACTAGCTATCCAATTACCTTCTCAAGACAATATCAAGTCTGAATGTTCCATGAGGTTTTTCTTTACATAAATCTTGCCTAGCCTTTGTTCAGTGAAAATAATTTCCAAAATGATTGATTTCCCTTATAAATGACTAAACTTCAGTTAGTCTTTAACAATGTCCTGTGTCAGTCTGTCTTGTACCAGTCATGGTATGTGAGATATATTGAGAGATGAGAAGGAATTCCACAATAGGAGGTGTTTCTAGTGACTTTTTTGCTCATTTGTTTGTTTTAAGCTTACCTTAGTACATGTGCTCAGTTAAATAGCTTTACAGGTTATTTTATCTAATTTTAACTCAATCTTCTCTATGCAATGGTCAAGTAACCCATGTATACTTCTAAATGTTTGAAGTTAATACTAATAATTCAATTATAAGCCAAAAATAAGAAAGAAATGACAGAACTGACATTTCTCTTTTACTCATTTTAAGTACTTAGTTATGTTTTAGGTCAAATTGATGGCCTTAATATAATTTTAAAATGGTGAGCCAAAAGAATATATCATAATTACCAAGAACCTACTTAAATTTTGATTTTTTTCATTGTGATTAATAATGAAAATCATACTGAAATGTGTCTTCTCACTTAAGCTATTGAAAAGATGGAACTATTTCTATTGGTTAGACATTTTAAGGCCATGCATCCAGGACATGAAGAAATACTTCTGAAAATTTTTAGAAAGGTTTATTTAATACTATGTAACATAAATCAGTATATTATCATATTTGCGAGCACAAACCCTAAAGGCAGACAATACTGGTATAGTTGCTTACTGTCTATAGCTTCTTCCTGTATAAAATTGGGATAATAATATATCATTTGGAAGGTTAAATGAGTTAGTAGACTTAAGTTCTTAGAACAATACCTAGAGCAAAACAATGGCTCAATAAATGTCAATTATCATTACTCAATACTTATTCCATTACTTTCAAATATAATTAAACTAAACAATAAAAGTTAAGTTTCCTCTTTTTAAAATGTTTCTGTGTATTTTTATTGAGATTCCTTCACACACCATACAATTCATCCAAAGCTTGCAATTGATGGTTCACTACCTCATCACATACTCGTGTACTCATTATCATTATTATTATCATAACCTCTTGATTTTTTTCATTAATATAAACATGATATTTTAACTGAATGAAAAGTAACAACTTTTAAAAGAATATCGTGCAGTACAGATAGGATGCTGAACATATTTGGAATGTGTCCATATATCCTGATATGATTTTGTAGCCAATAAATTACATGCATAACATTAAAAGCTCTCATGTCTGTTCATATTTTAAAAAAATACTTGGGAACATAATTTTCTCATCTACATAAAAATGTTTCAAAGACTTTCAGTGAGTTTTAAATCAATTTTTTAAAATATAGAGAGTTGACATTTTATTGTTAGTTTGTAAGAACAACTGATTGACATTAGTTAACATATGTTTACTAAAACAACTGGAAATAAGGAAATCTACTAGCTAAATATGAGCAAATTTTAAATAAATTGATGACTAGAATTTAAAATAAAATGCCACAATTTTGTAAATGTACACAAGGGTGTACTTAATTTTCTTAATCAGCATGTCTTTGTGAGGAAAGAAAAATACAATCTTATTAAAAAAGAACAAAGAGGAGACATAATCACAGATGTAGGAACAAAAAACGTTATCACAGAAATCTGAGGAGAGCATGAGTTTCAGTAAGGGTGTTACAGTCTTAGTTTTTCAGGCTGCTATGATAAATACAACATAGCAGGGTGGCTTAACCAATGGGAATTTATTGTGTCATAGTTTCAGTGGCTAGGTGTTCAAAATTAAGGTGTTGGCAAGGCCTTGCTTTCAGTCCAAACTCTGAGCATTCTTGGTTCTAACTTGCCTTGGGTTTCCTTGATTGCTTCTATGTCAATAACGTGGTTTCCTCTCTCTCTCTCTTTGTGTCTGCTTCTCTGGTTTCCATTGATTTTCATTTCTTCCAGAAGCCACACAGTGGCTTTCTCTGACTAACTTTGTATTAGTTTCTTCTGCTCACAAAGGACTCCAGTAGCCTGGATTAAGGCCCAATCTGACTCAGTTTAGAAACATATTAACTAAGATAACATCTACGAAAGGTCCTATTTAGAAAGGAGTTCACACCCACAAGAATATGATTAAAATTAAGGGCATATCTTTGTTGTGGTACATAATCCAATCTACCAAAGTGTGGTCAATAATGCCAAGTCATGTAGTATAGTTGATAAGGATAATGTTTGAAAAATGTGCTTTGGATTTGGTGTTTAGGAGCTAAGTGGTGAACTTAGTGATAGAGAAGTGTCAGTGAAATGATAGGGGAGGAAGTAGAATGGGTCACAACCTGCACCTCCCAATTCACCCTTTATTTCTAGTATTTGTCCACAGACACCAGCCTCCTTGATTTACTCTTCAATCCCTGAATATACCTTATCCTCTTGAGCTTCCATGATTTTGACTTAGTGCTGTTCCTTTAGCCTATAATGCCCTTCCAAATATTTTCTATGCATTGAAATGTGATTTATCCTTTAAACATTATATGAAATATCATCTCAATAATGTTTCCCTTGGTCTTCTAAGTTACTTCCTTCTATATGTCCCCAACTATCTTGCTCATGGTTCTTTTAGATAATTAGCTCAGTTTAAATGGCTGAATATATAGTTGTGTAAATGGTTCTCACTTCTATATTGGAAGTCCCATAATGTCAAGAATTGCTTCTTATTTACATATGCAGCATCTCTCCCAACTCCACTTTTTCCTGTATCCTTCTCTACCCAATGCCTTACTCTGACTTGTCTATTATTATCACTGGAAACGTGCTGAATGGAATTGAATTAAAATTTCTGCAACTAATTCCATGGTTATTTATTGAGGGCTTATTTTTGTGCACCTATGAGAAGTGTTCAGTGTGAAAAGGCAGAAAGAAAAATAATTCATCTGACAATAAAATAGACTTTCATATGAAAACAGCTGGGTTAATATACAAGTCAAGAATAATTAAGAGCACTATAAGTCATAAAGATAGTAATTATGTTGCAGATCAGAAAGTCAGATGAAGCCAACATCACCCTCATACCAAAACCAGGCAAAGATATTACAAAAAAAGAAAACTACAGGCCAATCTCTCTAATGAATATAGATGCAAAAATCCTCAATAAAATTCTAGCAAATCGTATCCAACAACACATTAAAAGAATTATACATCATGATCAAGTAGGATTCATCCCAGATATGCAAGGATGGTTCAACATAAGAAAATCAATTAATGTAATACACCATATCAACAAATCAAAGCAGAAAAATCACATGATCATCTCAATTGATGCAGAGAAGGAATTTGACAAGATTCAACATCCTTTCCTGTTGAAAACACTTCAAAGGATAGGAATACAAGGGAACTTCCTTAAAATGATAGAGGGAATATATGAAAAACCCACAGCTAATATCATCTTCAATGGGGAAAAATTGAAAACTTTCCCCCGAAGATCAGGAACAAGACAAGGATGTCCACTATCACCACTATTATTCAACATTGTGTTGGAGGTTCTAGCCAGAGCAATTAGACAAGAAAAAGAAATACAAGGCATCAAAATTGGAAAGGAAGAAGTAAAACTATCACTGTTTGCAGACGATATGATACTATACGTCGAAAACCCGGAAAAATCCACAACAAAACTACTAGAGCTAATAAATGAGTACAGCAAAGTAGCAGGTTACAAGATCAACATTCAAAAATCTGTAGCATTTCTATACACTGGTAATGAACAAGCGGAGGGGGAAATCAAGAAACGAATCCCATTTACAATTGCAACTAAAAGAATAAAATACCTAGGAATAAATTTAACTAAAGAGACAAAAAACCTATATAAAGAAAACTACAAAAAAACTGCTAAAAGAACTCACAGAAGACCTAAATAGATGGAAGGGCATACTGTGTTCATGGATTGGAAGACTAAATATATTTAAGATGTCAATCCTACCTAAATTGATTTACAGATTCAATGCAATACCAATCAAAATCCCAACAACTTATTTTTCATAAATAGAAAAACCAATAAGCAAATTTATCTGGAAGGGGAGGGTGCCCCGAATTGCTAAAAACATCTTGAGGAAAAAAAACGAAGCTGGAGGTCTTGCACTGCCTGACTTTAAGGCATATTATGAAGCCACAGTGGTCAAAACAGCATGGTATTGGCATAAAGATAGATATATTGACCAATGGAATCGAATAGAGTGCCCAGATATAGACCCTCTCATCTATGGACATTTGATCTTTGATAAGGCAGTCAAGCCAACTCACCTGGGACAGAACAGTCTCTTCAATAAATGGTGCCTAGAGAACTGGATATCCATATGCAAAAGAATGAAAGAAGACCCATATCTCACACCCTACACAAAAGTTAACTCAAAATGGATCAAAGATCTAAACATTAGGTCTAAGACCATAAAACAGTTAGAGGAAAATGTAGGGAGATATCTTATGAATCTTACAATTGGGGGCGGTTTTATGGACCTTAAACCTAAAGCAAGAGCACTGAAGAAGGAAATAAATAAATGGGAACTCCTGAAAATTAAACACTTTTGTGCATCAAAGAACTTCATCAAGAAAGTAGAAAGACAGCCTACACAATGGGAAACAATATTTGGAAACGACATATCAGATAAAGGTCTAATATCCAGAATTTATAAAGAGATTGTTCAACTCAACAACAAAAAGATAGCCAACCCAATTACAAAATGGGAAAAAGACTTGAATAGACACCTCTCAGAGGAGGAAATACAAATGGCCAAAAGGCACATGAAGAGATGCTCAATGTCCCTGGCCATTAGAGAAATGCAAATCAAAACTACAATGAGATATCATCTCACACCCACCAGAATGGCCATTATCAACAAAACAGAAAATGACAAGTGCTGGAGAGGATGCGGTGAAAGAGACACACTTATCCACTGTTGGTGGGAATGTCAAATGGTGCAACCACTGTGGAAGGCAGTTTGGCTGTTCCTCAAAAAGCTGAATATAGAATTGCCATATGACCCAGCAATACCATTGCTGGGAATCTACTCAAAGGAATTAAGGGCAAAAACTCAAACGGACATTTGCACACCAATGTTTATAGCAGCATTATTTACAATTGCACAGAGATGGAAACAGCCAAAATGTCCATCAACAGACGAGTGGCTAAACAAACTGTGGTATATACATACAATGGAATATTATGCAGCTTTAAGACAGGATAAAATTATGAAGCATGTAATAACATGGATGGACCTAGAGAACATTATGCTGAGTGAGACTAGCCAAAAACTAAAAGACAAATACTGTATGGTCCCAATGATGTGACTCGACATTCGAGAATAAACTTGGAATATGTCATTGGTAACAGAGTTCAGCAGGAGTTAGAAACAGGGTAAGATAATGGGTAATCGGAGCTGATGGGATACAGACTGTGCAACAGGACTAGATACAATATCTCAAAAATGGACAGCACAATAATACCTAATTGTAAAGTAATCATGTTAAAACACTGAATGAAGCTGCATCCGAGCTATAGGTTTTTGTTTTGTTTTGTTTTGTTTTGTTTTGTTCTTACTATTATTACTTTTATTTATTTTTCTCTATATTAACATTCTATATCTTTTTCAGTTGTGTTGCTAGTTCTTCTAAACTGATGCAAATGTACTAAGAAACGATGATCATGCATCTATGTGATGATGTTAAGAATTACTGATTGCATATGTAGAATGGTATGATTTCTAAATGTTGGGTTAATTTCTTTTTTTCCATTAATTAATAAAAAAAATTTCAACAAAGGGTACTGCAATAACGGGATTTTCACATGGAAAAAGAATGAAATGTGACCCCGGCCATACAGCATACAAAAAAGAAAAGAAAAGAAAAATAAACTTCTTATGTATTTTACAAAAAAAAAAAGAAAGTCGGAAATGTCTTCACATAGGGAATTAGGTCTCACATGAAGGATGAATAGGATTTGTGTAGAATAATAGATGTAAAATGGAATTTCAGATGAAGAGTTAATTTTGTGCAAATATTCTGTTAGGATTGAACTCAAGTGCATTGAGAAATATAGATTTTCTCGATATGGATTCATTTTTATTGAGAAAAATTGTCATGCGTAAAATCCACAGTTCCCAATACCATCCTATTTTTAGAATCCTGCATAGGTGTGGTAAATCTGTTACTATTCATGAAAGAATATATTTATAATTGTACTTTTGACTACAGTCCATAATTTACAATAGGTTACTATGCTGTTCAGTCTTGTGTTGTTTCTTAAATTTCTATTCTAGGAAAATACATACACCCTAAAATCTCCCCTTAAGCCCATACTACATAAATAATTCAAGAATGTTAACTTCATTTACAATATTGTGTGACCATTACTGGCATTCATTATAAAATTTTGTGATCAACTCAGCAGAACTCTAAATTTAGACATTAGCTCTTCATTCCTCCCCACCCCATCTTTTGGTAACCTGCACTCTAGATTCTGTCTATGAGTTCACTAATTCTAATCATTTCATGTTGGTGAGGTCATACAATGTTTGTCCTATTGTGTCTGGTTTATTTCACTCAACATGGTGTTTTCAAGATTTATCCATGTTGTTGTATACAGCAGAATATCATTTCCTTATATGGTGGAATAATATTCCATTCTATAAATATACATTTTATTTATCCATTCATTGGTGAATGGGCACTAAGGTTGCTTTTATCTTGTGGCAAAAGTAAATAATGCTGCCATGAATATCAATGTGTGAATATTTGTTTGAGACCCTGCTTCCAAATCTTTTGGTATAGATCAAGAAATGTGATTGCTGAATCATATGGTAATTCTATACATAACTTTCTGAGGTACTGCCAAACTGTCTCCCACAGCAGCTGCACTATTTTACATTCATACCAACGATGAATAAGAGTTCTTATTTCTTCCCGTTGTCTCCAATATTCATTATTTTCTTTTTTTTAAGTAGCCATTTCAAATGGTAGGAAATAATATCTAATTGAGGTTATGTTTGCAATTCCCTAATACCTAGTAATCTTATCATGTGCTTTTTGACCATTTGTATATCTTCTTTGGAGAAATGATACATTCAAGTCTTCCATCTATTTTAAAAATGGGTTATCTTTTTGTTGTTGAGTTGTAGGATTTCTTTATACATACTGGGTATCAAACCCTTGTCAGATATGTGATTTCTAAATATTTTCTCCCATTGAGTAGATTGTCTTTTTATTTTCATGACAAAATTTTGATGCACAAATTCCTGATTGTAAAGTCCCATTTCTCTATTTTTTTCTTTTGTTGCTCATACTTTTGGTGTAAATTCTAAGAAAATATTACCTAACAACAAGATCTTGAAGATGCTTCCTTATATTTTCTTCTAAAAGATTTATGCTTCTGATTATTATATTTAGATCTATCATCATTTTGACTTGATTTTGATATATGTTGTGAGGGAGGGGTCAACATTCATTCTTTTGTAAATGGTCATCTGGTTTTACCAGAACTATTTGTTGTAAAAATTATTCCTTCTCTCTTAAGTGGACTTAGTACTCTTGTCAAAATTCAGTTAGCCATAAATGTGAGAGTTGATTTCTGAATTCTCAATTTGATTCCACTTGTTGAGATGTCTGTACTTGTCCCAGTGCCATACTGTTTCAATTACTAAGGCTTTGAAGTAAGCTTTAAGATCAAGAAATTTAAGTCCTCCAACTTCATTCTTCTTTTTTAAAGTTGTCTTTAACTATTCTTGGCCTCTTATCCATCACATGGATTTGACCATTGGCTTTTCCATTTCTGCAAAGGTGGTTGTTGGGATTTTGATTGGGATTGAAATGAATCTGCAAACTGCTTTGGGTACAATTGATATCTTACCAATATTAGTCTTCCAATCCGTTAATACTTTATGCATTAAATAATATAATTCATTCATTTAGGTCTCCTTTGCTTTCTTTTATTCATGAATTGTAATTTTCTTCAAGTCATTTACAACCTTGGTTAGCTTTATTCATAGATGTTTCCTTCTTTTGGTTCCCTATTTTAAATTAATTTTTATTTATTTAAAAAAATGTGCATTATTAGTGTATAGAAACACTACTAATTTTTGCATGTTACTCTTGTACCCGGCCACTTTGCTGAATTCATTTATGAGTTCTGGGAGCTTTGTTGTGGATTTTTCAGTATGTTCTGATCAAGTCATCTGCAAATAGTAAAAACTTTACTTCTTCCTTTCCAAGCTGTATATTTTCTGTTTCTTTCTCTTGTCTAATTACTCTAGCTAGAACTTCCAGTACAATGCTGAATATCAGTGCTGACTGTTCAATCTTGAAGCTTTCACTCTTTCATCATTAAGTTGGTTATTAGTTATGGGTTTTTCATAGATGCCCCTTATCATGTTGAGGAAATTTTCTACTGTTCCTAGTTTCCTAAGAGTTTTTTATCAAGAAGGGAGCTGGATTTTGTCAAATGCCTTTTCTGCATCAACTGAGATGCTCATGATCATGTGTTCTGTGAATTTGGTATATTACATTTATTGATTTCTTATGTGTAACTACCATTGCATACTTGGGATGAATTCCACTTGGCCATGATGGAATTCTTTTTATGTGGTTCTGATTCTGTTTTCTAGAGTTTGGTTGAGGATTTTTGCCTCTATATTCATAAGAAATATTTGTCCGAGCTTTTCTTTGCTTGTGATATCCTTACCTGGCTTTAGATTGAAGGTGATGTTGCCTTATAGCATGAGTTAGGGAGTATATGTTCTTCTTCAAAGTTCTAGAAGATTTTGAGCAGGATAAATTAATTTTCTGGGAATGTTTGGTAAAACTCACATGCGAATCCATCTGGTCCTGAATTTTTCTTTGTTGAGATGTTTTTGGTTACTAATTCAATCTCTTTACTAGTAATTGGTTTGCTGTAAGTAGTTTGTGTGTTTGTAAGAATTGTCCATTTCATCCAGCTTATCCAATTTGTTGGCCTACAGCTGTTCATAGTATCCTCTTATACTCCCTTTTTATTTCTGTGAGGTCAGTAGTAATGTCACTCTTTCCATCTTTGAAGTTATTTATTTGTGTCCTCTTTATTTTTTCATCATCTGCCTAGCAAATGTTTGTTGGTTGTTTTGATCTTTTCAGAGAATCACATTTTGGTTTTGTGGATTCTCTCTACTGTTTTCTTCCTCTATTTCATTCACCTCTGCTTTATAATCATTGCTATTTCTTCATTTTGATGACTTTACCTAGTTAATTAATTAGCTAATTAGTTAACTAATTAGTTAATTAATTCTTATTTTTCTACAGCCTTTAGTTTTGAGTTAAAGTCTCCAGTTTGAGAATTTTCTTTTGTTTTATTGTAAGGATTTAGAGCTATAAATTTCCCTCTCAGCACTGCCTTTGCTTGATTGACTTAGTTTTCACATGCTGTATTTTCATTTTTATTCACCTCAAGACATTTCCTAATTTCCTTTGTGATTCATTTTTTGACATTTAAGTTTTTGTGTATGTCATTTAATTCCCACATATTTGTGAATTTTCCATTTGTTCCTCTGTTATTGATTTATAGCTTCATAAGTCATGGTTTGAAGATAAATTGTATTCAATATTTTTGAAACTTTTTAGACTTGTTTTGTGTCCAACCACATGATTTACCATGGAAAATGTTATAGGAGTACCAGAGAAGGATGTGCATTCTGCCACTATTGGGTGAAGCTAGGTTAGGTCGAGCTGGTGCATAGTTTCATTAGAGTTTTCTTTCCTTATTGATCTTCTGTGTAGATGTTTTATTCATATTGAAAGTGGTGTATTGAAATCTACTATTAGTTTAGAACCACCAATTTCTCCCTTCAAATCTTCCAATATTTGCTTCATATATTTTTAGCCTCTGCTATTAGGTATTTACATATTTACAATTGTTAAATCTTCTTGTTAAAATGACCTCTATTTCAATATATAGTGATCTTCTTTGCCCTCCTAACACTTTCTTTTTAACTTAAAATTTATTTTATCTAATATTAGTATAGTTACTACAGTTCTCTTTTGGATACTACTTGTATGATAGATTTTTCCATCCTTTTACTTTCACCCTACTTATTTCTTTGAATTTAAGGTGAGCCTCTTGTAAGCAGCATTTGCAGTATCATGCTTTTTTATTCATTCTGTGACTCTCTGCCTTTTGATTAGGAGTTAAGCCATTTACATTAAAGTAATTACTGACAATGTGGGACTTTCTTTTGCCATTTTGCCATTTTTGTTTTTAAATATAATACTCTTTTTAGGCCTTCAACTCTTCCATTAATACCTCAATATTTATTTGGCCTTTGATATGGTACCATTTCAAGACCCTTCTCATTTTTTCTGAATGTTTTTATTAATTGTATTTTTGTGATTACTGTGGGGTTAAAATTTAACATCCTAAATCTTTGAGATGTATTTTTACATCTCAAGGTAGAAAATGAAGCCATGCACAATAAAATGCCAACCTATGGAACATTTGAAGGACAGACTTTGTTTGGAGTGTAATGAGGTCACCAAACAATCTTAAGCATTGGAGTGTATAAGAGCATATTTACATGTAAGAAAGGATGATGATAAGAGAAAAGTTATGAACTTATGCTCTGATTCATATTTAAACCTAAAGGACACAATGCCAGAGTTATTTTAAAAGATGAATCTATAGGACTTGGTCATATTCATCATAGAGAGTGAATGAAATCTTTGTGTCCCTGGTTGATTACACTATGTTTGCAACTTTACAAATCCAAAACATTCTTTAACTTTCAAATTACCACTGTTTCCATTATGTTATCAGTATGAATTTTTTTTCTATGATGGTTTTTCAGGTGAACAGGATAAGAGAGAGAGAGAGAGAGAGGAAGAAACAAAGAGAGAGGGAGGTGTATCAGGTATGTGTATAATCAACCAAATGATCCTAAAAACAATTTTAGTGATAACCTTTGATTCTTGGAACACCATAATCTTAAAATACATCTGTTTTTTAATTGATGCTATTACTCATGTTTTGGGAACCATGTCTCTCAAGTTTCAGCAGAAAAACTATAATGCAGATGCCAAAGAAGTCCCTTTAGAATCAATTGAAAACTTTAACTTTGCCCGGAGGTTTATGTAATTATTTTCACTGACCTGGTGATAGAGTATCCTTTATTTTCATAATTTATTCCCAAATGTTTTATAGACCAACGTTTTAATTCTGAATTTTCCCCAACACAGGTAACATCAGGTATCTAATCAGCAGTTATAAAATCTTTGTGAGCCAATTCAAAATCTGAGGACTAATTTCTAATTTATTTATATTAAAGTATTAATATGCAGAAATACTTTTCTAAAATACCTCAGCATTTTTCATCAGTTTTACATTTTATCCACTTAGCTTTTCCCCAAAATGGAAGACATTCTATGAAGCCATGATGAGATACAGTACTGTGGATAATTCTGATATATTCTGAGTTCAAAAGTAACATTGTTTAATCAGTGAATGTACAGGTAAGGCTATAAATACCCCTGTAAAATAATTCTGGGATTAACTTTAAAAATCATTTCTGATTCAGTTTAATAATTAACACTTCACATTGGAAAGATGAGTTTCTCTTAGTAATTATTCTGTTATAATGACTTCTATATAAATGATGATTGATGAAATTAAATCCATTGGTCCAGAGTTTACTTGATAAATATTTTCAGTTGATTTGCCATTAGATGTTGCTAAAGTAATGATTAAAAAGTTATCTTTTAGTATTTACAAAGTTTTTTCCACTAATACTGTAATCCTAAAGGATTGGTAAAGTGTTAAAGGCCAAAAGCTAAAGAAAAAATGTATTTTATTCTTTTAATTATAGGCTGCTAGTGATAAAATTCAATAAAAACCTTATTATGTGAAGTAATAGAAATACAGATTATGATATTCAGTGTAGGCAAAGGTAAGAAACAGAAACAGAAAAACTCACCAAAATTATCTACCTGAAATGCTTAGGCATTTGCTTAGGCAAAGACTTTTAGCAGTTTCAAAAGTATTTCTGGTAGAAAAGAAAGATGACGCCACTATCCTTTAAAATTCATCTTTCCTCTGTGTTTGGAATATTATAATGTTTCGGTCATTAAACTGGAGTAATTATATAACAAATTTGGATGATTAGTGAACTCTCCTAAAAATATATAGAAATCAATATTGAGTATACAAACTTAAATAATCAAATAACTTAGACTCTATGAGGATTCACTAAAAATGAGGACTTTTATTCATAGGGAAGAAGTTTGAGAGGGTACTAGGTAAATATTTATAATGAAGAGTTTGAACATTGTGAAAGGAGACTTGGTTACCATATTTTATAATGTTAGGCATGCATGGAGTGACATTTAATACCAGAGACAGGAAGCCACTGGTTAAATGGACAATTAAGCATTATAACTTCTTTGGGAATTTATCATAGCAAGATAGCATAGGATCCAGAATATATGAGATAAATATAAAAATGGTGTCCAGAATAATTTACCAAGGAATCTCAACTGCTTTTGTTTTTTTACATTTTTCCCTGTCTCTCTTTAACATGCCCCATTTGGATCTTAGTTTGTTATTAAGGTAGAGAAAGAATATTTTAAACCCACAGTGATTCTATGGAGGTCCCAAATCATATAACTGAAAATATCTGCAGAAAAATTTGTTTCCCAACATTGATATCAGTAAGATATTATTTAATTTTTTTATTTTCTGAAGAAAATTCACTGCTATAAATTCTTTTTTAATTTATGAGGTGCCAAATTATATAAATTATATACACTGATTATAAATTTTAACACTAGCTTTGGATAATTCATGTACACTATGCTTTTCTATCTTAGACATTCTCAGGCATTTCCAGACAATCTGTATGTATACAATCTGTGATAAATTTTCTCTACCATTTTCTGACAATACCATGTTTACTCTAATTTTCAGGCATCAGTATATAATGACTTAAGATATTCCTTATCCTAGGGAAATTAGAGGGGAGAATTAGACCCACTCTAAATTAAATCTCATTTTCCTACAATTTCTTTCTCAGAGAAAACAGGAATGGCTAATAAAAATCATTCCTTGAAAGCTGAGTTTATCCTCACAGGATTTATGACTCACCCAGAGCTGAAGCCACTTCTGTTTGTGGTGTTCTTTTTCATCTATCTGATCACCATGGTGGGAAATCTTGGTTTGGTGGCATTGATCATTACGGAGCATCGTCTTCACACACCAATGTATATCTTTCTGGGCAACCTGGCTCTGATGGATTCATGCTGTTCCTCTGCTATTACCCCCAAGATGCTAGAGAACTTCTTCTCTGAGGACAGAATGATTTCCCTCTATGAATGCATGGCACAATTTTATTTCCTCTGTCTTGCTGAAACTGCAGACTGCTTTCTTCTGGGAGCAATGGCCTATGACCGGTATGTGGCCATATGCAGCCCACTGCAGTACCACACCAGGATGTCAAAGAAACTCTGCATTCAGATGACAATAGGGACAATCATAGCTAGTAATTTCCATTCCATGATTCATGTGGTACTTCTATTAAGGTTAACTTTCTGTAGGTCTAATCAAATTGATCACTTTTTTTGTGATATTCTTCCATTGTACAGACTCTTGTGTTCTGACCCTTACATTAACGAACTAATGATATATATTTTTTCAATGCCAATTCAAATATTCACCATTGCCACTGTCTTAATCTCTTACCTCTGCATCCTTTTCACAATTTTCAGAATGAAATCCAAAGAGGGGAGAGGTAAAGCCTTTTCTACCTGTGCCTCCCACTTTTTCTCTGTCTCAATATTCTACATTTGCCTTCTCATGTATATTCGACCATTTGAAGAAGGTGATAAAGATATACCAGTAGCAATTTTTTATACAATAGTCATTCCTTTATTAAACCCCTTCATTTACAGCCTGAGAAATAAGGAGGTGATAAATGTTCTGAAAAAAATTTTGAAGAATTACAATATTTTAAAACAAAATTCATCCTCTATGGGAAATTGATTTAATTTATTAAAATGCCTTCATGGATAAGGTATACAAAATAAAAATATGTTTTATATAAAATATTAATCTCTAAATCATGAGGCTCTTATTGTCAAATATGTATGAATGAACATTCCAAATTACTTGTCAAACCTTAATCAATGTCCTTAATAATAAGAGTAAATCAGGAGGAAATGGAGTGCTAACTTTCAATGTGTTAGAGAGTAATTTGTATTTAAGTGTGGAAAGAGTATGTTTTGTTTAATGTTCTTTAGTTCGTGGAAGACATTATATCTGACTTTATGTTGTGTTTGAAACATTTAGGATTTCATGGCAGAAAAATAAAACAATAATTCTGATTGAGAAAACCAAGTAAGCAGATATATTGAAACTGGCTTGGAGAGAGAGAGACTAGAAACAAACTAATTATAGTAATCCATTTTTGAAGAAATGAAGCTTGAGGTGAATAAGGTAATCTTAGTTTACACTGCATAAAACAAGAGAATCCCAGTATCTCCACTTACATTCTAGATTTGAAGTAATTTTTCTTCTGAAATGTGAAGGCATTGTTCCTTTATATTCTAACATACTGCTTTCAGAATATAGATGCCATTCATTTTCCTATTCCTTTTTTTTTTCTTTGTAGCTTTTAGGAGAATTTTTGTTTGTTTGTTTTAGTCTCTGGCCTTCTGAAAACTCAGAATGAATATATTTGGTGTTTTATTGTTTTTTCACTTACTTTCTAGATAACAGTGGATTTTTTTGTTTATTTATTCCCTCTCTTCTTCACTTGCTTTCATTTTCTTTTCCTCCTATCATCTTAAAATAGGCCCATCTTTGGCTAGTAAGAATGCAACTCAAAATTTTCTAGTTCATTCCAAACTTCATATGATATGACCCCAGAAGTCTCTGATAAATATTTTTCTTACTGGTATAAGTTATATATGATAATCTTGTGCACTCTCCATCTCAGAAATGGTATTAGACATTTTTTCAAAGACACACTCTAAGCAATCATTTTTAACTAGTTTCTGGCTTTTATTTCCTCTATTTCTTTTATAAAAGTAAGAAAACAAATAAATTTAAAACACATAATATACACACACTCATTTCCTATCTTTTAACACAATAGGTAGAACATATATGCCCTTGATATCTTATGTTTTCTTTTCCTTTACTTTTCAACTTAAGTTGGAAATCATTCCACATCAATATGTAGTAATATTCTTTTTTTATAGCATTGTGTGTTTATTCAACTCATCCCATATGAATGATATTTAGATAATTTCCAATACTTTATTTTGCATACCCATACACATGATTTTATGTTTAGTCTTTGTACATTGCCTCATTTTAGCAATATCTCTTGTAGAAAGTATAAAAGTTGGCTTTCATTTTGAGTGAACCTGAAATTTTTTAAATAGGCTTGTTCATGCCATTCACAGTAACTTTAGTGTTTTTTTAATTAAAACTCAGTCATGTTATTTTATGTCATATTTACCAACTGTAATTATTATATTTACTGCTTGTCTATTTCTGTGGCTTGTTTTATTTGCTTTTAAAAATATTTTCTTGGCATTTCTGGTGGTTTGCTTTTTTGTTTAGTTGCTACTTTATAGTAATGCCTTTATTACTTACTCAGTCCCCTTTTACTGTATTTGTAATGCTACTTTGGTTTGTCTGCTTTAAGTTACATTATTTGACTGCCACTATTACTTATGTGTTGATCAATGATTCTACTCTACTTTAGCTCTCTTCCTTGTCCTTTTCGCATTTTATTTTTTTATCTTTTATTATCTGTTTATTTAGTATTTATTTTAGATTTACAGAGCAGTTAGAAAGACAGTACGAAGAGGTCCTGTGTATACTTTCTCAAGTTCCCCTAATGTTAATGTATTGGATAATCACGCCTCATTTATCAAAATTGTGATATTTTTAACTAATGTCCTTTTTTTTCTGTGAAAAAATCACATCCAAGACAGAACATTACATTCTTTTTTTCAACTAAGAACTGCAGTTTTTAATAATGGAAACAATTTGTGATTCCAAAACTATTTTAGGGCAAAAACATCTTCCCTATAAAAAAATAAAATAAACTCATTAAAATTAAAAATACCATAATTTTTACTACTATAATTTAAAATACTCTTCTATAGTACTACTCCTTCACTTAACATCTTTTCTGTACCATCATATATTGAAAAGAATACAGTTTCCAGCACAGTTTATATAGTTTAACATAACAATTCATAAAATTAATTTAAGAAATCTTCCTTTGGTCTTAGCAGCAACTTTTTCTTGTTTAAAAATGCTGCTGCAGCAACCAACATTTTAAAACATCAGTCTTCTAAGAATCATGAATTGACAGGATTTCAATGCAGTAAGTTTTCCAAATCACATCCTGTAGTGCACATGACAGTGAGTGAGTTTCTGGATAATATAGATGAGGATACCTATTTTAGATAAGCTACTTCAAGAAAAAAAAATCACAGCTACAATCAGCTACCACTTTAGGTCCTAACAGTGTGTTAGTCTGAGAACAAATGCTTCCAAAATATAATCTTATGGTGAGCTGGGGTGGGAAACTAAAATACCAGATATTTGATAATAAGATACTCAAACCCAAGCCATTGCCTGAATAGTAAAACCAGTGTGCCAGTTTGAAACAGTTGTGTACCCCAGAAAAGCCACATTCTTTAATCCTTATTCAATATTGTTTGAGTGAGATATTTTTGATTAAGATGTTTCCATGGAGTTGTGACTCACCCAATTGTGGGTGGAACCTGTGATTAGGTGGTTTCCATGGAGATGTGTCTCCACTGATTCAAAGTGGGGTTGCTTACTAGAGCCCTTTAAGAGGGAACCATTTTGGGAAAAGCTTCAGAACTGACAGAAGCCCACACAACTAGAGACATTTGGGGATGCAGAAGGAAAATGCCCCAAGAGAAGCTATTTTGAAATGAGAAGCTGGGAAACAAAGCCAGCAGACATCACCACGTACCTTCACTCTTGACAAGGTATTCTAGACCCACCAGCCTTTCTTGAGTCAATGTATCATTCTCAATGCCTTAGTTTGGACATTTTTCTGGCCTTAGAACTGTGAAATTGAAACACAATAAATTCCCTTTTTAAAAGAATTCTGCCAAATCTAGCTCAAGCAACTGTCCAAACAGGGCCAGAAGGGGCAGTGGGAGATTAAGAAAGATACAATGCAGAGTTAAGAGAAAGCAGGGGCTAGATGGTTCATTGGCTGAAGGAAGGCAACAACACTGAGAAGCCAGAGCAAGTTTATTATATACTGTTTAAACAATAGAATTCTAGATAAGGCAGTGCAGTATGTGAGAATGTGCTTGACATAATGAATAGGGATACAAAACTTTCTTGAGAACAGAGTGAACATCAACTAGCTTGCCCAAAACTGCACAGGCAGAACTTTCCCGCAGTAAGGTCAGATTAGATATGGTGCAGCCCAAGCCAGGCCTCATTCCACAGGAAACCAAGGGGCCTCACCTCCAAGGTTACTCTGATGTGGCCTTGCAGCAGTCAGAGGCCTGCTTCATGAAAAACCTGACCTGGGCCCCAACAACATTCCATTTCTGGTATATTGCATTCCAGCAGTTCTAGCAAACCAAAACATATTTAGATATCAGAGAAGTGGGGTGCTGCAGTTTGCAAATACCAAACATGTTGAAACAGCTTTGTAAATGGATAAGGGGAAGACTTGAGAAGAGTTATGAGGAACTTGATAGAGAAGGCGTAAAATGCTTTGAAGATATTGTTGGTAGAAAAGTGGACTCTAAGGATACTTCTGATAAGGGTTTAGACAAAAATGATGCACATGTTATTGCAAACTGGAAAGAAGTCAATCCTTGTTTTAAAGTGGCAGAGAGAATTTAGGCAAATTGTGTCTTGATTTTGCATAGAAATTAGGATTTAAAAGTGGTAAGTCATGGTACTTAGCTAAAGATATTTACAAACTAAATGTGGAAAATGCAGCCTGCTTTTCCTTGAAGCTTACAGTGAAATGCAACAGGAAAGAAAGAAAATGAGAACTGATCTCTTGGTACAAAGAAACCAGAAATTTATGGTTTGGAAAATACTGAGCTTCCAGAAAGTGAGACCGTAGAGAAAAGTGCCCCACATGAAGATTTAACCAACCATGGAAGCAATAAGCCATTTCAGAAAAAGCCAGAACTGGAAATGGAGTTATTCAGGCAGGATTTGTAGAAAGTCATATTGTCTTATGGTTATGATACCAGGATGTTGCATAGAAAACCAACAAGAATACTGTGGGATCTGTATAAATAGAACTACTGTCAGTCTGGACTAAAAGGGACAGAAAAAGGACTAATTGAAGGAAAAATAACTTTCAAAGGTAAAACCATGGAAGCTAAGGTCTGAAACCAAGAAACCTCAGACTATGAGAGCAAACCCACGCAAGCATTTGGAGAGGGTGAGATCACCCCAAGGGCAGAGTGTGGGAGTTTCAGTACCCCAGGCCTTGGAGAAGGTGAAACACATAAACTGGGAATTATGGAGCCTGGAGATCACCCCATTGTTCTGAGGGTGTTGTGCATGTACCCTGGAGATGACAGAGAATCTGGGTGCTGCCCCAGTGTTTGGAGAGGGGGGATCTGAATAAAAGATGTTCCCCAGTGAGCCCCAGTGTTGTAACGTACACCCCAGCATTTGGATAAAGCAAGACTGCTGTGTAGGCCTTGGAAAGGGTAGGAATGCCACTTTTTAAAGCCTTGGGGATGAATGACTCTCAGACTTTGAGATCATATGGAATTTGACCTGCTGGTTTTTGGAACTGTTTGAATCTGGGGAATCCTGTGTCCCTTCCAATTTCTCCTTATGGAAATGGAAATGCATATCCTATGATGACCCCTCCTTTGTATATTAGCAGCAGATAACTTGTTCTGAGTTTACAGGTCCAGAGTCAGAGGACAGACCATTCCTATAGCTGACCTTGATGAGATGTTGCACTGTTTGTGACTGTATTGTACTTGTATTTTTACTGAAATCATTTAAGGTTTTCTGATATTTTGATGGAATGAATTTAATTTGTATATGGAATGAACATATCTTTTGTGGGTCCAGAGAGTGGCATGTGCAGTTTTGAAATTGTTGTGTACCCCAGAAAAAACCATGTTCTTTAGTCCTCATTCAATATTATTGGATGGGATCTTTTTGACTAAGTTGTTTCCATGTAGTTGTGACCCACCCAACTGTGGGTGTGATTTGTTCAGCAGGCAGTTTCCATAGAGATATTCCCCACCTTCAAGATGGGTTAATTTCTGGAGCTCTTTAAGAGGGAACCTCATTTTGGAAATACCTAGAGTGCTCACACAGCCAGAGACCTTTGGAGATGCAGAAGAAAAATACCCCTGGGTAAGTGGAGAGAGAAAGCTAGCAAATGTCCCCATGTACCTTCCCAGCTGACAGAGAAATGCTGAATGTCATCAGCCTTTTCTTGAGTGAAAGTAACCTCTTGTTGTTCCCTTAATTTGGATATTTTCACAGCCTTAGCATTGTAAACTTGTAAAGTAATAAATTCCCTTTTAAAAGACATTCCATTTCTGATATATTGCATTCTTCCAAATTTAGCAAAGCAATACACCCAATAAAAAAACATGAAAACATTTCCTGAATATAAAGCATTGTGTGACAATGTCACTGAAACCTCATTAATGCACTAGAAAGAATTACATGCAAAACTAAACAAGATTGGGTGGTGCAATGGTGGCTCAGTGGCAGAATTCTTGCCTGCCATGCTGAAGACCCAAGTTTGATTCCCAGAGCTTGTCCATGCAAAAAAAATAATAAAATAAATAAAAAACAAACAAGATGTGCCAGAAATATTTTATAGCTAGTTTTACATTTCTAAAATCTTTCCTTAAAAGCATAGGAAGTTATGATTTTTCTCAGCAACACGTGTGACCCAGCATTAGCAAATTCAAATCTGCTTTGTACAAGAGGGGTTTTCTTTGAGAAGTCAGAAGAGAGATGCAATAAAAAGCACAGTCACATAAGGGGCAAAGAACTGAAACACATTGACATTTCAAAAGGAATCCATTAGGCCTCACCAATATTTTAAAAATTCATTGGGAATTTATACACTAAAATATCTAGGCTAAAAACAAACTTACTTAAGGCCTCTTGAGAACCACATCTTAACTTTCACATTGTTCTCAGATACATAACTGCATAAAATGAGGTTATTTAACTTGATTTAAGAAAGGCTTCTGTTGCACATGCATTTCTCTGGTTGGCAGAAACATTTTTACTTTTGCTAAAATAAATATTTCCATAATGAACCCCTGTGGTGTGGTCAGCTCTGTAACATACATCTTACCTCTCTTGCTGCATTCCTACTTACAGTCAAGTAGTCCTTTAGAACTGAGGATCTGGTAGTATTTCTTTAATCAGTTTTCCTGTTCTACATTATATAAGATCCAACTTCAATTTATAAAAGGGTGATGGAAAAGAAGAGAGGGGAAAGGAAAGACAAAGGAAAAGCAAAGGAAAGGAGGAATACAAAGAATGATAGTCACAAACATTTTCTGAGGCTTTAACTTAATAACAATTAAGGCAAAACCAGCTGTTATCAAACCTTAACCCTCACCCAAACTCCTTTTTAACCTTGAAAACTACCTTGGGAAAAATTACAACTTATCAAGAATTAGCAAATGGTTGTACGTGCTTGGAAACTGCTCCATCTACTCAGAGTAGCTACATCAATAAGACCATTCACTTCATAAGAGAAAATTAAGGGGCAAGAAGCTCAGCTCAAGAACTCAGATCCAGCTCCCTGTAAGGCACAACTCTAATCACATCTACTAATAGGTCCAGAAAATAAGCTTCTCTGGGTTGAGATGTTGCTCTCCTTGGAAAATGAATTTGGCTGAAATTTATTGAGGGACCATTAAGAATTCTTGAGCAGAGATTTAGCAAGTAGCATTTTCTCATCATTGCAGACATAATTTCTGAGCACTAAAAAGTGCAGACACTCCAAGTTGTTGAGAATATAGAAGGAAAATAAACAGAGTGAGTCCCTTCCCTTTTAAGTCTGTAGGCAATGGTAGTGATGGGAAGGATAGCTTATGGATGTGCCAGCAAATATTTATATAGTATGTTGAGGAAGGATTAGTAATATGAGAAAGAAAGATAGAGTGGGAAAGGTAAGGGTAATCTATATCATGACCATTGTGGGGAACCTTGGTTTTTTAGTATTGATTTTTATGGAGCATTGTCTTCACATGCCAGTGCACATCTTTCTAGGCAATCTGGCTCTAATGGATTTCTGCTGTTGCTGTGTCATTGACCTCAATGTGTAAGCAAACTTATTTTCAGGAGACAAAATGATTTCCCTCTATGAATATGTGCACACCTTATTTTTTCTACTTTGTTGAAATTTCTGACTGCTCACTTCTAGCAGCTATGGGCTATGATCTGCATGTGACCATATGCAGTTCACTGCAGGCCCACTCACACCAGGATTTGAAGAAAGTCTGCATTCAGATGACCACATGAACAGCTAGAAGCCCTTGTGTGACATATGTAGGTTTCTATTTAGATTAAGTTTCTGTGGATCTTATGAAATAATCGTATTTTTTATGATTATTTATACTGTACATACTCCTCTATGTTGACCCTTATATCAAGAAATTGGTGATATTTACCTTGGCTGGGTCAATTCAAAACTTCTTAGTTAGTTTCATCCTAATACCTTATTGCTGCATTCTTTACACTGTTTTCAAAATAAAATATGAAGAAGCAAGTGGCATATCCTTATCAACTTGTGTTTCCCAATTTGTCTCAATGATCTTCACCTCTATTTTCTTCATGTGTGTTAGAACAAGTACAATTTAAAAGAGGGAAAAATTATAAAATAAAAAATATTTGTTTTATATTTGAGTAATTTCTTCATAAGATAATTTTATTTTGGGGGGGGGATAAGGAAGTAATACATGCTATAAAAAGAATAAAAAATAAGGAAAAATCCCAAAATGTTGTGAAACAAATACACACTGTAGCAAACTGATTTTATTGTAAAAAAAATTTTTAAAGACAAGGGATACTAAGAAAATGGAAAATGGCCACTTTGTAATGAGATATTAAATCACTTTAAAAATATAATCCATCTATAGGCTGTCTGCAAGAAATGCATCTCAGACCCAAGGGCAGAAATAGATTGAAATCAAAAGGATGGAAGAAGATGTCCATGCAAGCTGCAACCAAAAGAAAGCAGGAGCAGTTATACTAATATCAGATAAAATAAATTCCAATGTAAAGATGTCATAGAGATGAAGAAGGACATTAAATATTAATAAAAGGAACAGTTCACCAAGAAGAAATACTCATAAATGTTTATGCTCCCAATCAGGGAGCTCCAAAGTACATGAGGGAAACACTGGCAAAATTGAAGGACACTATAGATGTTTCAGCAACAGGAGTTGGAGACATCAATACATCACTCTCCAAGATAGACAGAACAACCAGACATAGGATCAACAAGGAAATAGAGAACATCAACATGTGATTAATGAATTAGATCTAACAGACATATATAAGGCATTATATCACAAAACACCAGGATATACATTCTTCTCTAGTGCACATGGAACATTAGCCAGGCTAGATCATATGCTAGGACAAAAGTAGGTTTCTATAAATTTAATAAGACTGAAATTACCCAAAGCACTTTCACTGATCACAACAGAATAAAGCTGGAAACTAGTAATCACCAAAGAACCAGAGCTTTCATAAGTATATGGAGATTAAACCACATACTCTGAAGTAATCAGTGGGTCAAAGAAGAAATTGCTAAAGAAATCAGTAAATATCTGGAGATGAATGATCATGATAATACAACATATCAAAACTTATGTGATGTGGCAAAGGCAGTGCTGAGAGGGAAATTTATTACCATCAATGCCTATATTAAAAAACAAGAATGAGCAAAAATTGAGGACTTAACTGTTCACCTGGAGAAGTTAGAGGAATAATAGCAAACTAACCCCAAAACAAATAAAAGAAGAGAAATAGCAAGGATTAAAGCAGAAATAAACAAACTGAAAAACAATAAAACAATAGAAAGAATCAACAAAACCAAAAGTTTGTTCTTTGAGAAAAATCAATAAAATTGATGGACCACTAACTAGACTAACAAAGAAAAAAGAGAGAGGATACAAATAAACACAATCAGAAATGTGAGGGGGGACATTACTATGGATCCTGAATAAATTTTAAAAATCAGAAGAGAATACTATGAACCAACTATATGTCAACAAACTAGACAACTTAGAAGAAACAGACAAATTACTATAAACACATGAACTACCTATAGTGATGTGAGAAGAAATGGAAGATCTCAACAAGCCAATTAAGTAAAGAGATTCAACCAGTCATCAAAAATATTCCCACACAAGAAAAGCCCAGGATCAGATGGCTTCACAGGGGAATTTTATTAAACACTCCAAAAAAGAACTAACACCAATCCTGCTCAAATTCTTCCAAAAAAAATTGAAGAAAAAGGAATGATACCTAACTCATTTTATGAAGCTAACAAAACTGGATAAAGATGCAACAAAAAAGGAAAATTATAGTCCAATTTCCCTAGTGAACATAACTGCAAAAATTCTCCAAAAAATACTACCAAATTGAATCTGATAACACATTAAAAGTAGCATACATCACAACCAAATGGAGTTTATACCAGGAATACAAGGGTGGTTTAAAATAAGAAAATCAATCAAAGTAATACAGCGCATTAACAAATAAGAAGGGAAAAAGCACATGGTGCTATCAATGATGCTGAAAAAGCATTAGACAAAATTAAACATTCATTTCTGATTAAAAACACTCCAAAAGGTAGGAATTGAAGGAAATTTCCTTATATCATAAAGGGCATATTATGAGAAAAATCATAGCCAGCATCATACTTAATGGTAAAAGACTGAAAACATTTTCCTAAGATAGGTAATGAGACAGGAGTGTCCATTGTCATCACTATTATTCAACATTGTATTAGAAACCTAGCTGGAATGATTAGACAGAGCAAGAAGAAAAAGTCATCCAAATTGGAAAAGAAGAAGTAAAACTTTCATTATTTGCAGATAACATGATCCTATACTTAGAAAACCCTGAGAAATCTATAACAAAGATACTCAAACTTATAAACAAATTCACCAAAATGGCAAGATACAAGATTTATGTACAAAAATCATTATATACAATTAATGACCTCTCTGAGGTGACAATTAAGGAAAATAAATTCATTCATGATAGTGACCAAAAAGAATCAGGTATCTAGGAATAAGCCTAACCAGGGATGTCAAGGATTTATACACAGAAAACTATAAATCATTGCTAAAAGAAATAAAAAAAAGACTAGAAGGAAAGACATTCCATGCTCATGGATAAGGTTAAATGTCATTAAGATGTCAGTTCTACCCAGACTGATCTACAGATTCAATGCAATACCAAACAAAATCCCAACAACTTACTTTGGAGACTTGGAAAAGCTGGTTATTAAATTTATTTGAAAGGGAAAGAGTTGCTGAATTGCTAAAGAGATCCTAAAAATGAAGAGCAAATTAGGAGAACTATCACTTCTTGACTTCAAAGCTTACTATAGAGCCATAGTGGTCAAAACAGCTTGGAACTGAAACAAAGAGAGAAAGGTTGATTGATGGCATCAAACTGAGAGTGCAGAGGCAGACCACCAAATCTATGGACAATTGATCTTTGTGAAGGCTCTCAAATCCATGAATGGGGACAGGATAGTCTTTTAAACAGTATATTGCTCTATGACTCAGCAATACGAATACTTGTATATACCCAGAAGAACTGGAAGCAGTGACACAAACAGACATTTGCACATCAATGTTGATAGCAACACTATTCACAATTGCCAATAGTTAGAAACAATCCAAGTGCTCTATAACAAACAAATGGATACACAAACAGTGGTCTATATGTATGATGGAATATAATGCAGCAGTAAGATGAAATGAGGTCCTGAAACATATCACATGCATGAGCCTTTAGGACATAGAGTATAATAAATCAGACACAAAAGGGCAGATAGTGTATGACGTTGTTATTACTCTAGTAAAGGTAATCTCAGAGGTTATGTTGTAGAATATAGCAGACCTGTGGGTATACAAAAGTTAGAGAAGGGAGAAAGACTACCCAATGAGGCTGAACCTAAATGCAAGGGAACAGATAGTAGTGCTAGTAACTAATTAGTGGGGTTATAAGTAACAGTACCATATTGAAGGTGAATATGATTGAAAGGAGATGTATAGTTCCTTGTATCCCTCTGAGTAAATCTAGAATTATAAATAAGTTCTCATATGAACTATTTCAAAGGTTCGATAGTAGACAAAGGGTCAATAGTAGAAGGGTGTGGGGGAAAACTGAAAATGCATGCTATGGCCGGTAGTTAAGAGGAAGACATCAACAGTACCACAGCAACACCAGGGACAATGAATTGGGGCAGGGGGAGAGACAAGTGATAAAAAGTAGTTGTTATATGATAGTTGGTGATTCTGTTTGTCAGTTTTTTGTCATGATGGATCAATGTCACTAAAATTGAGAGTGCTGCTGATAGTAGAACCAAGTGAAGATTCTTAAGACATGGTTTGTTTATTTTGGACATTACCCATAATGCTAAAAAGATTGAGGAAGCCAAAGGATTCAGTAATTGAGAAGCAGAATGATGAACTGAGATATATTTATATGATGGAATATAATATGGCTACAGAAAGGAATGATGTCCATAGGCACACAACAAACTGAATAAACCTTGGCGACAGTGTGTTGTGCAAAATAAGCCAGAAACAAATGAACAGATATGCTAAGGTCTCTTTCAGAATTTATTTATAAGAAAATTGGAGGCTGGATTGTAAACTCTTATAGTGGTCACTCTTAGTCTGCAGTTGTAATATGTATTTCTAGATTCTGAGACATTGAGATTTATGTGTATCAGCTGGCATTTCCCTGGAACTCTGAATAACTTTGTGACACCTATGACCCAGAAATTAAATACCATAGCTCTGAGAGTTAGCATAACTATATATAATAAAGTAACTGAAAAAGAAATTGATCCTCAGTCATGGTTAATCTCAAAATGTTCACAATATAATAAGCATATTATATAGCCTATACATAGTTGAAAAAAGCAATTCAATCGTGCGCAATTCTAGATTGTGTTGGGTGTATCCAACAAGCTGGGATATTCAGATAGTGGAGCTCAGTTTATCTGGTGTATTTACAGATTAAGTAGCATTAGAAGTAATTGTGCCTGTAAGAATGGGAAAAATGATATTTGGGGGGAAAAGAAATAATAGAATGAGCAGGGCCTAATGTTTTTAGAGATGAGTGTGATACTGGCTGGGAATGAGGGAAGTGAACAATGGGTAGACAGAGAGCAAAAACTGGCAGAGCTGTGGGTGAGAGCTGTTGTGAATGTGGGAAATAAAGATGAAAGTGGATCAGGTTACAGAGACTCCTAATGCCACCCTAATGAATATGAATTTATCTTAGAAGTGTGAAATATTGAAATCTTCCTGGCAACAGAGCAATATGATTATATTTTCAGAAAACTGATGTGGCCTTTGAATAGAAAGAATGGAAGCAGCGAGACTAATTGATGTCATTCACATTATAGGTGATGTGAGCTGAAAGAGAGGAGAACAACAAAAGAGATGGATGCATAGATACAAGCAGAATTTTAGGAATAACAAATATTAAAGCAGAAGTTTTTTAGCAATATAATGAAAGATTCTTTCCTTCGAGTGTCAATGATGTCATATTTGGTTTTGTGCTAATAATATTTAGTAAGTGCCTGACATATTTGGACATTCAATAAGCATTTCCTCAGTACATAGCAAACAAGTTAATATGATTTTTACATATTTGATTACTAGTGAATTTAAAGATTTTTAAATGCACTTATTGACCACTTTTATTTTTCCTGCTTGTGTCCTTTGCCTACTTTTTCCATGAGCCTTATGGTTTTCTTACTATATGTATGTATATATATATATATATATGTATACATTTTACATTGAAAGTGTGGAATTTTTAAATGTAGTTGTGGCATTTTTTTCTCAATAATTTCTTCATCTTCTAGTTTTGCTAATAATGCTTTGTTATATACAGAAATTATCATTTTAATGTACTCAAATATGTTGACTTCTCCCTTCATGTATCTTCCTTTTTGTTCATAAATATCCATTTGGAAATCTCATACACATTGATATTTTCAGGTACTTCCACTTTACCAGTTTAATTCTTAAATAATTTTGGGGCATATTTTTGATGAATGGCATAAAGTGAGCCTCTAATTTTACTTGGATACCTTTTTCACAAACAGAGTTTAAAGTAATTCCAATAAAAATATCAGCAAGGTTTTTGAAGAATTTGGTAAATAGATTTAAAATCTGTTTGGAAGGGAAGCCAAGAAAATATTGAGAGACTGACATAAAATGTCAGATATTAAAATGAGTAGAAACATACAATAATTTAAATTATTCCATATTAATCCAGGAATCGATATATGGTTATGGAAAACATAAGCATATGGTAAGAATAACATCACAAATCAATTTGGAAAGAAAGGATTATTTTGTGTCCTGTCCTACTGTACTTGTTTAACAATTTAGATTTTTTTACTTTCTGTTTTGTATTACACTGTTCACCTAACATTTTATTGTGTTTGTAAAATTTAAAAATAATAATTAAAAATGAATGGTTTTGAATGAGTTGAAAAAATATACCCCAAAATCGGAGATGATGAATGGCTTCAATAGGCTAATCAAAGGAACAACAAAACTTTTATTATGGGAAATGACAAGCCTAGAGAAAACTAATCTCCATGTGCCTTTCACTAGCTCCAGTTGGCTTTTAAGTTAGTAGGAAATGGGTTTGTTATTTTATTTTTTAATTAATTAATAAAGAAATAATTTATCAATCAATTTCTAGTATGGTAGATACTGTTGATTGCAACTTACATAAGCAAAGGTTCTATCAGTTCCTAAAATTTTTTTAAAGCATGAAAGAGTCAAGAAGAAAAAATTTCAGAAGCTCTGAATTAGGTAGATATTGCAACTCTTTAGTTCCACACTGTATCTCGTGAACTTTGTTCATTGAAAGCCTTGCATCCATTGATCCCCTTCACCCTTTTCTGAGACACCATGACTTTGTTTATGTATTTCTTCATCTTTCTTCCCATTATTTCCCAATGGTGAATACCCAGAGTTTGTTGAGGGAGGAGTTTGTGACTTGTTTGGGGACAATGAGACAGGAAAGTTGATCCCTTTAGTTTAAAAGAGATCCACTAAAACAGTCTTTCTCCATCTGAATGTGAATGTGTATGGATGTAAAATATGGCACTGTTTTTCCATTTGCCATCAACAGGGAAACCTGTTGGAGGATGAAGTAGACACACAATGGAGTGTATCGCCGAGAGAATTCCAGAGAAAGAGAACCAGTATTACTGGAATACATTTCTTCTGGTTGTGTAATGCTGTAGATTTTCTTTCTGTTTAAGCATGCTTGATAATGATAAAATATCACTGGCAACTAAATGAATGCATACAATATACACAGAAAATGTTATCTTTTATCTTTCTATTTTTAAATCAATCCTCAGAAAATCCTGTATCAACTCAGAACTTTTGAGTTGCATGCATTTCACAATTATAGCGTATCTACTGAGGGTTTCACACCCATTACCTTATTTTACTTCACAATTACTGAATTTAAAAGAAATTGTGAGGCAGAGAGGTTTTTAATTTGTGCATAGAAATGCCAAGGAGGGGCTCAGGCATCAAGCCAGTCCATCTGGCTCCAGAATCCATGTTCCTAACAACTACATTATTCTATGAATAGCAGAAGTGAAGGCAGTATGGGAGGAAAACTCTTTCAACATGCTAATATATGAAGTGGGCAGAGAAATAGGGCAAAGACTCAAGAAAGATGTGAATCCATGACATTTTCCTCCAAATTTATTTTGAAAAATTTCAAACCTACAGAAGAGTTGAAAGAATTATACAATTAATGTCCATCCATATTTTACTGAGATTAAATGATTGTTAACATTTTACCATATTTGCTATTCTCTCTCTCCATAAGTATGTGGACATATATATTTAATGCATAGAACAATAGTTACTGAACTCATTTTACCCCTAAATACTTCAGCATGTTTCACAAAAGAACAAAGACATTTCCAGCATAATTTTACTATTATAATACCCCCAAATATAATAAGAATTCAATACCATCTAATATACAGTTCATGTTCAAATTTTTTCCAATTCTCCCAACATTGTCCTCTATAGGCTTTTTTATTTTTTAAAAACAATTCAAAGATCACTCTCTATTTTCTGTTTCCAAGATTCTTTGAACATTTTTAATCTAGAAGAATCTTCTTGCCTTTTTAAAATTTTTATTTTTGGGGTTTAAAGAATTTTAGTTTTCAAATAATTCAATTCATCTGTCTTTTAAACTTTCCCACCATCTGTGTTTTTCTGAGGTTTCCTCACAGTAAGTTTCAGGTTAAATACTTTTGGCAGGACAGTTGTGTTATGTTTCCTCTTTTTACATTAGAACAAGAGGCAATAACCTCAATTTCTCTCCTTACTGTTGATACTGTCTTTGAACATTGGGTTAATGACATGTTCAACAGATTTTTCCATGGTAAAGATAACATTTTTTTCTATGTAAAACAAAATCTGTAGGATAATATATGGAAATCATGTGTATTTCCTTACCTCCATAGTTCATCATCAGTATTTTTAGCATCCTTTGACAATCCTTGCATGAATCAATTGTTACAATGGAGGTGAGAAAATTGCACTTTTTCTGATTTGTGTCTGACTTCATTCTGAAAATAAGAGCTTTCCTTAAAGCTATTTTTAAGCACTTAAAATAAACTTTTAAATTTTAGCGTAGTTTTAGATGTAAAGAAAATTTGTGATAATAGTACAGACTTCCCATATATGGCAAATCAATTTTCTCCTATCATTAATGTTGATCTTACATTACTTTGTTAATTTGATATAATTAATCTACAGAATTTTTACATTTTTATTAATAGGTCCTTACTTTATTCAGATTTTCTTAGCTTTAATCTAATGTTCTTGTTCTGTTTCAGAATCCCATCCAGGTTACTACATTACATTTATTTTTTAGTTTTTAATTTTTTACCCCATTATCTTTGGTTGTTGTTTCTTTCTAAGTTGCTCTTTTCTATGAAGATTTCTCAGTCAAACCTTGTTTGAATGACCTTGATAGCTTTCAGAAATGCTTCTTTTGTATTTTGCATAATGTCCCTTAGTTGGCATTTTCTTAATGGTTTTCTCATAATTAATCTGTAGTTATAGTTTTAGGGTAGCCATGAACACCAAAATAAACTGCCAGTTTCATCACACCAGAACAAGGGCACATACTATCCACAAGATTTATACCTCCACATTCTGCCCTTGACCACTTGACTGAGGTAGTATTTGATGTTTCTCCACTATAAAGTGACTGTTTTCCACCTTTCTGCACTGTATACTCTTTTGCAAGGAAGTCATTGTGCACAGTTCACAAAAGGTGTGGGGAATTATGTTCCACTTCTTCAGACAAAGCATCTACATAAATTATTTAGAATTTTTCTACAGAGAATATCTGTCTCTTCTCCCCCATTTACTTATGCATCCATTCATTTATTTATATCAGCATGAGCTCATAGATATTTATTTTATACTTTTATCTATATTCCAAGAATAATAATTTAGTTGCTAAAATTGTTCCACTTTGGCTATTGGGAGCTATTTCAGTTTTCTCCTTTGACTCTTTGGCAAACACCCATCATTGTGTGTTAAGTATTTGCTTCTCATTTATAGCAAAACTTTAATTTCTAGCACAATAAAATGTTCCAAGCTTATCTGTATATTTCCTGCCACAGTCCTAGAATCAGCAATTTCTCCATGGTCCTGATTCCTTTTATTAGGAAATGGTGTGAGAAGCCAAGATCTGTAAGACAGACATGGCCATAGCTTCCGAGTTGTAATTTCTACTAAATCCTCTCAGCTAGCGAATGGAGGAGATCAATATGTGTTCCCATTGCCCCACCTACTTCCTAACAATTGGTATTGTTAGTGTTTTGGATTTTAACAATTCTACTATATATCTTATTATTGCTTAATTTAGAAACTCCATAATGACAAATGATGTTGTGTTTTCTTTAATATGCTATTTTGCCATCTGTGTATTTTCTTTGGTGAGAAGTCTGTTCAGATCATTTGCCCACTTTTAATTGTGAGTTTCTCATTTAGCCAGCAACATAGCTAAATTCTTTTATTAGAGCTACTAGATTTCTTGTGGAATCTTTGGTATTATAAAAAAGATAATGCCATCTGTGAATAGAGATGCTTTTTGCTCCTTCTCTTCCAATTTGTTTGCCCTTAATTTATTTTCTTACTTTTGTACTAGCTAGAACTGACAGTAGAGTATTAAAGAGTATAGTATAGGTAGTTGTGAGCATTCTTGTCTTGTTTCTCTTTTTAGGGAGAAAACTTTTGGCATCTCACCATTAAATATGATGCTTATGGAGCTTTTTCAAAAATGATTTTTTCATGATGAGGATGATCCTCTCTATTCCTATTTTTCTGAGTACTTTAACCATGAAATGGTGGAAGATTTTGTCAAATGCCTTTCTGTGTCAATTGAGATGACCATGGATTTTTTTTCCCTTTGTTATCAATTTGTTGTGTTATGTTGATTGAGTTTCTAGGGTGAACATTCTCTGTTTCTGTGATAAACATACTTATATGAAGAATAAAATCACGTAGGGAAGTTAAAGAGTAGTTGAATAGTTGAGGTGAAAAGAAAAGACAGAACAATCTGACTAATTAATATGGGGGAATAAATAATAATAACAGACTTTATCCAAAGATGGCTTTATAGGGAATGGGGAAAGGTTCACAGAGTGAAAAAGTTAGTGACCCTGGTTCAACCTATCATCCTTGTTAGCTTCCTCCCAAAAAATCGTAATCATCTTTCATAAACTATATAAATTCCACTTCCTACAGAAGTGATTTCCTACCCTGAGATCTTTTCCTTGCATTTTAGATTTTATGTACAAAATGGTGAACAGAATTGTAAAAATGTGTTCAGTCACATTAGGATCAGTAAAATGATCCTAGAACAGAGTTCAGTGAATCATTTCCTTGAAACTCAATGTCTTCAGAACATATTTAATTAATGCCCATGGTTTGTAATGTTCTGGCAACCAAATCTCTCAACTGAAATAAAATGATGATAATGCAAGGAAATCCCTTTAAGATTTGATGGAAACAGATTTTGTCCTGTATGGAATGTAACAATTAACACTAATCTTTATTAACACTGATTATTTATTGCCTGTGTATAGAAGCAGTACTGATTTTGGGGTGTGGATTTTGTACCCTGCCACTTTGCTGAAATCATCTAATAACTATAGGAGCTTTGTTATGTATTTTTCAGAATTTTCTTTATATATGATTATTATCTTCAAAGAGGGAAAGTTGTACTTCTTCTTTTCCAATTTAGAAGCATTTTACCATTTTTTTTTTTACCTAATTGTTGCAGGAAGAACTTCTGGTACAATGTGGAATAATAGCACTGACAGTACACATCCTCACTTGTTCCTACTCTTTCACAGAAAATGTTCAGTCTTTCACCACAAAGTAGGATGTTAGCTGTGGGCTTTCCATATATGCTCTTTATTGTTGAGGATGTTTCCTTCTATTCCTAGGGTACTTGTATATATATATATATATATACACACACACACATATATATATACATTTATATATTATTTTTATATATTATATATTATATATATTTTATATGTTTTTATATATTATATATTATTTTTTTATACACACACACACACACACATATATATGTGTGTGTGTATATATATATATATTTTTTTTTTTTTTTTTTTTGCATGGGCAGGCACCAGAACTGAACCCAAGTCTTTGGCATGGCAGGCAAAAACTCTGCCTGTTGAGCCACCATGGCCTGGGTACTATTTTTATCAAGAACACATGCTGTAATTTGTCCATTGCTCTTCTGCATCCATTGAGATGATCATGTTTTGTTTTGTTTTTCCTTCATTCTGCTAATGTGGTGTTTTACACTAATTGATTTTTCTTATATTGAACCAATCTTGCATAGCAGGATAAATCCGACTTGATTATAGTGTATAGATGTTTTAATATGGTGTTAGATTCAGTTGTTAGTATTCTACTGAAGATTTTCGCATCTATATTCATAAGAGATATTGGTCTGTAGTTTTCTTTTCTTGTGGTAACTTTATCTGTCCTTGGTATGAAGATGATGCTGGCTTTGTAGAATGAGTTAGGAATGGTCTTTCCTCTTGAAGTTTTTGGAAGACTTAGAGCAGATTTGGAGCTAAGTCATCTTGCTATGATTGGTAAAATTTCCTTGTGAAGCCATCTGGTGCTGGGCCTTTTTGTTGCTATTGGAAGATTTTGGATGATTGATTCAATCTCTTTAGTAATAATTAGTTTGTGGAGATCTTCTTGAGTCAATATAGGCAGATTGTGTGTTTCTAAGTTTTTTTCCATTTCTTCTAGATTTTCTAATTCATGAGCACACAATTATTGGTAGTATCCACTTATAATCCTTTTTATTTCAGCAGGGTCAGTTGTAATATCCCCCTTTTCAGTTCTGATTTTCATTATTTGTATCCTCTCTTTTTTCTTTGTCAGTCTAGCTAAAGGTTTGTTGATAATTTTTATTTTTCAAGAAATGAGCTTTTAGTTTTGTTGATTTTCTTTATTGTTTTTTTTTCTATTTCATTTATCAGTATTCTAATCTATTATTTCCTTCCTTACGCTTGCATTGGGTTTAGATTGCTCTTCTTTTCCTAGTTTATCAATTTTGAGGTTAGGTCTTTGATTTGAAGTCTTCTTCTTTTTTTTTTTTCTTCTTTTTTTAATGTAAGTGTTGGTAGCTATAAATTTCTCTTTCAACCCTGCCTTTGCTGTATGCCATAAGTTTTGGTAGGTTTATTTTCATTTTCCTTCACCTCAAGGTACTTCCTTATTTGATTTCTGATTTCCTCTTTAACCCATTGGTTGTTTAAGAGTATGTTGTTTAACTTCCACGCATTTGTGAATTTTTCTTTCTCCCTCTCTTTTTGATTTCTACGTAAACTCCACTGTGTTTGGAGTTTATATGATTTCGATATTTTAAAATTCATTTCTTCTTGTTTTGTGACCCAACATACGGTCTATCCTGGAGAATGATCCACATACACTCAAGAAGAATGTGTTTTCTAATTTTTTTGGCGCCAAGTTCTATATATGTCTGTTAGATCTAGTTGGTTTAATGTATCATTCAAATCCTGTACTTCCTTATTGATCTTCTGACTAGATGTTCTATTCATTATTGAGAGTGGTATGTTAAAGTCTCCTACTATTAATGTAGGACAATCAGTTTCTCCCTTCAAAATATCAGTATTTGCTCCACATATTTTAGGGTCTGCTGTTATTTGCATATATATTTGTAATTGCTTTATCCTGTGGTTGAATAATGCACTATATCGGCATGCAATGATCATCTTTGTTACTGTGTTTGACTTAAAGGCACTTTTATCTGATATCAGTATAGCCCCTCAACTTTATTTTGGTTACTACTTGCATGATATATCTTTAAGGTGGGTCTCTTGCATACAGCATATAGTTGGGTCATACCTTTTTATCCATTCTGCCAATCTCTGACTTTTGACTGAAGAGTTTAATCCCTTTACATTTAAAGTCAGTGCTGATCATACAGGACTTTCTTCTGCCATTTTGTTATTTAGTCTTTGCATGTCTTATACCTTTTATGTTCCTTACTTCAGTTACAGCCTACTTTTTTATTTATTTGGTTTCTTTTTGTATGTTGTACAATATTAACTGTTTTCTCATTTGTATATTTATGCATTTTTGTCTGTTTAATCTGGTTACCATCAGATTAAAATGCAACATGTTGTATTTTAAAAATTTATACTTGGTTTGATATTAACTTAACTCATTAGCATGTACATATACTTTTCCTATTCCCCTTTGTCCCACCACAAATTTTTGTCTTTATTACCGCTCATATCTTTTTACATTGTATGTCCAAAATCATAAACATCATTGATTTGTATGTACTTGCATTTTAGTTCCTGTAGAAAGTATGAAGTGGAGGTATATACCAAATAATGTTACTAGCATATATAATTACCCAAGTAATTACCTTTACTGCAGTTCCTTATTTCTTTATGCTGCCTTGAACCACTCTCTAGTGTCCTTTCATTTTGGTCTGAAGAATTTCCTTTTCCATTGCTTGTGAGGAAATTCTAGTGATGATGAGCTCCTTGAGCTTTCCTTTATCTGAGAATGTTTTAATCCCTCCCTCATTTTTGAAAAAGGGTCTCACTAAATATAAAATTCTTGGCTGGCAGCTGTTTTCCTTCAGCACTTTATAAGTATTTCAACCCACTGTTTTCTTGACTCCATGTTTCTGATGAGAATTCAGCACAGTACCTAGTTTGGACTTCCTTGTACATAATACTTTGCAACTTTCAGAAATCTCTTCTTGTACTTTGCATTGATAGTGTAACAAACATGTGCTGGGGTGTATTTTTCTTCTTGTTTATCCTGTTTGGTGTTCTCTGAGTTTCTTTGATCTGCATATTTATGTATTTTGCTAAGTTTGGGAAGTTCTTTATCATTATCTCTTTGATTCTCATGTTGCTCATTCACTGTTTTTCTGAGACTTTAAGTTCTGTGTTTTCCTTCATCTACTTTAGCATTTTAAATGTTTTTCCCAAGTAAAAAGGTCTAGGGACTCAGAAAAGGGGGAGCAGACCTGCTCCAAAGTGCTTTGTGGAAGGCATCAGAAAGGGAGCCAAAAGCTTCTCCAATGGTTTCCCAAAGCTAAACTTTTTCTGACCCATTCAGCAAATGCAGCTCTTCAATGAGCTAATGCCCTATCCTTGAGGAAGCACTGCATATTTAAATTTCTACTGCCTTTGCCCCAGTCCAGGGAGAGTTGAAAGAATGGCCGTTGCTGCCTTTGTCCAGGGTGGTTTGAAAAAATTAGCTGCTTTCAGTGTCAGGTCCCACTGATCCAAATTCAGTAGCGAAAAGCTATGATTCAGTGATTGGCCATGCCCACCCCTGTTCTTGGGGAAGAGGGCTTTATGTACCTTTCTGACACCAGCTAGAAAGTGACTGGACCCTTGGTGGCCTGCTGTGAGAGTTGGGCATAGGCACTAATAGCGTTCAATCAGAGAAAACTATTGATAGTTCTTTACCATAATATATCAGGCTCTTCCTCCTGCACGTCCCTGGATACAGTGCAGTGTTCTTCTGATCTGCGGAGTCTCAAAATAGCTGTTTCAGATGGCCTCTTTAGTTTTGAGAGTTATCTTGCTTGTCATACAATGCTTGGTTGACAGTCATTTTATTTGACCAGTCTGAATATTTCATTTCTCTGCTTTCTGGCTTCCATTGTTTCATGTATAATGTTAGCTGTTAATCTTATTGGGGTTCACGTGTAAGTGATAAGTCAATTTTTCCTTACTTTCAAGTTTTTCTTCTCCTTCACTTTCAGTATTCTTGCTATGATGGGTCTGTTGCATGTCTCTATGGGTTTACCCTTTTTGGAGTGCGTTAAGCTTCCTGCATGTTATTTTTTTTAATTAAATTTGAGAAGCTTTTTGCCACTATTTCTTCGAATTATTTTCTACCCACTTTCCTTTTCCTCTCCTTTTGCAACTCCCATGACATTTTATGTTGCCATACTTGAAAATTTCCAAGATATCTCTCAGTCTCTGCTCATTTTTCTGCATTCTTTTTAAAGTCTCTTCATTAGATTGCTTAGTCACCATCAATGACCTTCAAATTTATTAAATTCTTCTTTCTGCCAGTTCAAATATGTGGTTGGGACCCTCTAGTGATTTTTTTTAATACAGTTTGTAGTTTTCAATTTCAGAATTTCTACATGGTTCTCATCAAGAATTCCTATCTCTTTGTAAATGTTTTGTATTGGGACTTACATTGTCATCTTACTTTGCTTTTACTTTTTAATCATGCTTTCCCTTATTACTTTGCTCTTATTTACAATGGCTATTTTTAAGATTCTTTCTATTAAATTTGACTTCTGGTTGTTGCCACAGGGAATTTTTTTTTTGCCTGCTGTTTTTCTGTTGTGCTTTTTTTTTTCTGCGTTTTCTGCTGCTTTCCTGTTTTTTCACATACTGCATAATTGTTGGAAAGCAGACATTCTTGTTAATATATTGTAGTAACTTTGGGTGCTGCCTCCTTCCCAGGGTTCGCTATTATTCTTTACTTGTTTGTTCAGTGACTGGCTAAATTATTTCAGTGATATATGTTCCTCTATCCACTATAGAATAGAGCCTGTTGTATTGCTTCTCAGTGAGGCAGTTTTGTGTACTTCCACAGTCACCCTGGTATGACAATGACACCAGTAGAGCTTTCTTTCCCTCTTCCCTGACTACACCCATCTGTTCTGCTCTGTTAATTTTTGGCCTATTGCTTCATTATTTTCCATAAATTTCTGGTACATAAAATACCCTACAATCTAATCAAATTCTTCCTCTTTTGAAGGAACAGTTTTAGTGGTCCATTTTTTACATGCTTTTAACCCTCAGTAATTCCTCATAGTTGTCTTAATTCCTGTTCTATCTTGCAAAGTAGCAATCTGAAAGTCTAGGTAGTTTTTTACTTAAATACACTAATATCCACATAGTTGCACTTTACCTCACTCTCCATTGTTCTTGAGACCACCCATTAGTTTGAACTTATCTACATTCTTTAAAATGAAATCATTTTATATGTTTTTGAAGAAATTAGGAGCTATCATGTTTAAGGTCTGTCTCTAATCACTAGTAAAACTTCTGGGCTGTGGCTCTGGAGCTTCTGATGGGTATAATGGAAAACATTTCTCTGAGTGATGTTCCCACTATAGGAACTCATTGGAGTAGGTAGTAAAAGGCTGAGAGCCTCTCTGTTTGCTTCTACTGGTGTGGAGCCACTGCCTCATGAGCTAGGCAAGAGTAATCAGGTCCATAGTATCTAAACTACACTGTGCCCAAGGTAGAGCCTCCACTAGTGGGACCAGGTGGAAGAAGGGAGCCTCCAGTTCCCCACGTCTAAGTATCATCACACTTTCCTGGGTTCTAAGTCGCAGCAAGATGTAGCTGAAGACAGAATGAGAAATTATATATTCCTGCTTCTGAAAGGAATAAGGCCCTTTCTTGTTGCTTCCTGTTGAAACAGAGCTCGAAGGATATTAAGGAATGATGAGAAAAAAAAGAAAGGAAGAAAGAAAGACACAGACAGGCTCATGGGGTCTGAAGCTTGAGTTTACTTCAGAAAGACTTCAATTTTATTCTTAACCAGATCCTGGTTATATACCACAGGATGACAATAGGCATGCATGCATTTCCTGAGGGAACAAAGTTCTTATCTTTCAGTGTTCTTCCTTTGTACTTAAAATAACCATTTGGGGTAAACAAACATTCTCTTCCCCCTAGACTGTCTTACATAAATCAGATAACATAAAGCAGCTTACTGCCACCACCACCCTAATGCCATCTACTCCCAAGTAGTTCCGCAGGTCTTATGTTAATCCTATCTCCTACACTTTCTCTTGGAGTTTAGAGAAGAAGGAGCCCTGTGTTCTTCATTGCAGCAGTCTGGAGTGTAGTCTCCACCTTGATGAGTTGGGAAGGGGAACAGAGGAAGTGGATTCAGTTCAAACACCATGGACTCTCAGCTTTCTTAAAAAATATTGGGACTTCCGGAGAAGATGGCGGCTTAGTAAGACGCGTGGGTCTTAGTTCCTCCTCCAGAAAAGCAACTAAAGAAACAGAAACAATACAAAACAGCTCCCGGAGCCACGACAGAGACCAAAAAGACAGCGTACCCCATTCTGGAACGGCTGAACGGGCAGGGAGAATCTGCTGCGGTGAGATACCCAAGGGGCGCGCGTTTTCCCGGCCGGGGCAGCTGGCGACTGGGGTCCCCTCCACGCACGTGGCTCCCCGGTCTGACTGGGAATGTTGGAAAGTGGGGCCCTCCCACCATGCTTGGCATCTCGGGCCAGCTGGGCAATTTGGACCGGCACACCCCCAAGCTGCGTCGACTGGCGACCCCCCCTCCACGCGTGGTTTCCCGGGCCGACTGCGAGATTCGGATTGGCAATTTAAAGGAGCCACAGCATCTTTTACTGGTGGGCCCCGCAGACAGAGGAGCGCCACGAGCGCCACCTACTGGGCAGGAAAAGAAAAACAGAGCCCAGAGATATCACAGAAAAACCTTTCAACCAGCCGGGTCCCACACCCAGGGAAATCTGATCAAATGCCCAGACACCAGCAGAAAATAATGGATGACGCTCGGAAAATTGAAGATATGGCCCAGTCAAAGGAACAAACCAATAGTTCAAATGAGATACAAGAGCTGAGACAACTAATGCTGAATATACGAACAGAAATGGAAAAACTCTTCAAAAAGGAAATCAATAAATTGAGGGAGGACATGAAGAAGACATGGGCTGAACAAAAAGAAGAAATAGAAAATCTGAAAAAACAAATCACAGAACTTATGGGAGTGAAGGACAAAGAAGAAAAAATGGAAAAAACAATGGATACCTACAATGGTAGATCTAAAGAGACAGAAGCTACAATTAGTGAACTGGAGGATGGAACATCTGAATTCCAAAAAGAAACAGAAACTATAGGGAAAAGAATGGAAAAACTTGAGCAGGGGATCAGGGAACTGAATGACGATATGAAGCGCACAAACATACGTGTTGTGGGTGTTCCAGAAGGAGAAGAGAAGGGAAAAGGAGGAGAAAAACTAATGGAAGAAATTATCACTGAAAATTTCCCAACTCTTATGAAAGACCTAAATTTGCAGATCCAAGAAGTGCAGCACACCCCAAAGAGAATAGACCCAAATAGGCGTTCTCCAAGACACTTACTAGTTAGAATGTCAGAGGTCAAAGAGAAAGAGAGGATCTTGAAAGCAGCAAGAGAAAAACAATCTGTCACATACAAGGGAAACCCAATAAGACTATGTGTAGATTTCTCAGCAGAAACCATGGAAGCTAGAAGACAGTGGGATGATATATTTAAATTACTAAAAGAGAAAAACTGCCAACCAAGACTCCTATATCCAGCAAAATTGTCCTTCAAAAATGAAGGAGAAATTAAAACATTTATGGACAAAACGTCACTGAGAGAATTTGTGACCAAGAGACCAGCTCTGCAAGAAATACTAAAGGGAGAACTAGAGTCAGATACGAAAAGACAGAAGAGAGAGGTATGGAGTAAAGTGTAGAAAGAAGGAAAATCAGATATGATATATATAATACAAAAGCCAAAATGGTAAAGGAAAATATTATCCAAACAGTAATAACACTAAAAGTTAATGGACTGAATTTCCCAATCAAAAGACATAGAATGGCAGAATGGATTATGACCCAGCAATACCACTGCTAGGTATCTACTCAAAGGACTTAAGGGCAAAGACACAGATGGACATTTGCACACCAGTGTTTATAGAAGCATTATCTACAATTGCAAAGAGATGGAAACAGCCAAAATGTCCATCAACAGACGAGTGGCTAAACAAACTGTGGTGTATACCTACGATGGAATATTATGCAGCTTTAAGACAGACTAAACTTATGAAGCATGTAATAACATGGATGGACCTAGAGAACATTATGCTGAGTGAGTCTAGCCAAAAACTGAAGGACAAATACTGTATGGTCCCACTGATGTGAACCGAGATTCGAGAATCAGCTTGGAATATATCATTGGTAACATAGACCAGCAGGAGTTAGAAACAGGGTAAGATAATGGGTAATTGGAGCTGAAGGGATACAGACTGTGCAACAGGACTAGATACAAAAACTCAAAAATGGACAGCACAATAATACCTAAGTGTAATGTAACTATGTTGGAACACTGAATGAAGCTGCACCTGAAATATAGTTTTTTGTTTGTTTGTTTGTTTGTATCTTTTGTTTTTGTTTTTTTTCTTTTTCCTTTTTTATATATATATATTTTTTTATTAGTATTATTATTTTAATTCTCTTCTCTATATTAACATTCTATATCTTTTTCTGCTGTTTTGCTAGTTCTTTTCCTAAATCGATGCAAATGTACTAAGAAATGATGATCATACATCTATGTGATGATACTAAGAATTACTGAGTGCATGTGTAGAATGGAATGATTTCTAAATGTTGTGTTAATTTCTTTTCTTTTTTTGATTAATAAAAAAAATTTTTAAAAAATATTTATACTTTTACTTGAATAGTTTTTTCATATGCTGTTTGACCTTATGATGACTTCCACATGCCAGAAGTCATTTACCATATACTCTTAACATCAGACTCTATATCAGATTTATTTTAACAACATTGAGATATAGAAATGCTACTCTTTGTCTTAGTACGCCAAGGCTGTTACAACAAAATAGCACAAACTAGATGGCTTAAACAACATGAGTTTTATGACTCATAGTCTGAGAGGCAAGAGGTCCAAAATCAGGTATGATCAGGTCATGTTTCTCCAAAGTCCATAGCATCTAATGGTGGCTGGCATGAAAACGATATCTGCCGCCATTGTGTGGCAATATGTCTCTTTCTGCCTTGTATTCTGTGTTCAAATTTGCTTTATCATTACTTTGGTCATATGATTAAGACCCACCCTTATTTTACTTGGCATTTTCAAATAAGGTTTTAGAAGATCCTATTTACCAGTGTGTTCACACCCACAGGACCGGGGGTTAGAATTTGATCATGTCTTCATGGGGGTCATGATTCAGTCCTCAACACATAATATTGGAAATAAATATTAAATCTGACCCTCAGAGAGCATGTTTATCTACAAAGCAACACTCAAAGTATCTACAGGAAAAGGAAAAAATCCCCACAAAGAGTGAGTTTAGAAAAGTCTATGAATACATGGTTGGCATGCAAAAAAAAAAAAAAAAAGAAAGAAAGAAAAGAAAACAAACAATTAATAATTTTTTTTTCACATGGGCAGGCACTGGGAATCGAACCCGGGTCCTGGGGCATGGCAGGCAAGCATTCTTACATGCTGAGCCACCATGGCCTGCCCGAAAACAAACAATTATAGTCTTCTAAATTAACCATGTAAAGTTGGAAAATGCCATTAAAAAAAAAACAAAAAACTGCCATTTATAATTGTATCCATAATATAATACTTAGTTATAAATCTAGGAAAACATATATATGATCTGTTTGCAGAAAACTGTAAAATACTGATGAAAGACAAAATGGAAGAATTAAAAAGAGAAATATGTCATATTCATATATTACAAAATTCAATATGGTAAAGGTAAAAAATCTAAAAAAATATTAATCTAAAGATTTGATGCAACAGCAATCAAAATCCTACCTGGAATTTTTATATAGAAAAAATGACTTTAAAATTTATATTGAGGAACAAGGAATTAAAACAGTTTTGAGAAAGAATAAAGTGATGCATTTTAAGATTTACTTGCTATAACACTAGGTATTGGAAAAGAGATAAAACTATTGAACACAGACTACACAAATAATGGCAATTCATTTTGCTACAAGGCTGTAAAAGCAACTCAATGGAATAAATATACTCTTTTAAATAAATGTCATAACAATTGGTCATCCATAAGAAAAATAATGAAAATTAATATTAACCCTATATCTAATTGAAATATCAACTCAAAATAGATGTAAGTCCAAATGTAAAATTTAAAACTTTTAAAATAAATCATAGAGTATCTTCATGGAGTAGGTGTAGAAAAACTTGTGAAAAAATTTTTTAAAACCCTACTACTTGCTTAGTTATGGATCATGATGGGCAGCAAGATGGCATCTCCAACAGGGTCATTCAGGTAGTCAGGCCACATACTCCATTAATAAGGTTGTAAGAATTCGAGAGTTTTGCCACACAAAGGAGGACTCCAAGAGATGTTCTCTCATGCAACATGCAAGGGGTTTATTTACCACACATGCGTGGGGCTCACTGAACACGCAGGAACAGAGAGCCCCCAGCCTGGGTTTGGGGAAGCTTTTAAGGGGTAGGAGGAGGGTGGTGAGGGTCGAGCATGGGTCACAGGTGCTGCTTCATGCAAGAAGCAGATAACAAACATTTTGCAAGAAGCAGATAACAAACATTTTGCAAGAAGCAGATAACAAACATTTTGCAAGAAGCAGATAACAAACATTTTGCAAGAAGCAGATAACAAACATTTTTCGCGCATGAGTCATGGGAGCTGCTTCATGCAAGAAGCAGCTGTCTCGTTGTGCAAAACTCCCTTACTCAACTTTCTCAGTTGCGTTCTTAGATAAACTTCCTCCAGCAGTTACAACCTTGCATAACCAAGGCAGCAGATAACCTTGCATAACCAAGGCAACAGATAACCACCCCTGGGAAGTTCCGGGTTGTTTTTCTTAGCCTGATGGGGCCCATAACTCTTTTATTTGCAATTTTTAACTCACACCAAATGTATAGCAGTGAATATAAAATGATACAAATGCTTTTGCTGGATATTTCTATCATTCAGAAGCTAAAATATACGTAAATAGCTAAATTAAGCAAGAAAAATTAGCTACTGTTAAGCTTTATAAAATCCTTCTTTGCAAGGTTACCTGGCAGGAGAGATAACCCTAACTCAATGTATCAGAAGCTTTGAAATCAGCAGGAATACCATCTCACTCACCAGATTTGATGATTCATTAGGGTCCTCCAGATACTGCAGGACTAATAAAATCATTATCTCAGAAATACAGAAGGAAACCTATGTTTCAAGAAGAAATCGAATTTGTCCAACATGGAGGTCAGTATTACGGCATACTTCTGACTTCCTATTTATTGCAAGTTATACCCTACTCTGTATTGTCTCATGCTCAACTCAGTTAATATTGCTTTTGACACATGGTGAATATCTCAGTATGAATGGACAGTTGTAGAAACAGTAAATTTTACATATTCATCAAAATGTTAAATACTAATTTACTCAAAACTGATTTTATTGATAAAAATTTTGTGGTCCCACTATATAGAGTCTGAAAAGTGATTTGACAAGTATGATTCAGTCCTGAGTGTAAATAATAGAAGGAACTACATCAGAGAACTTATAAGAGAAAAATCCATGGAGGTCAATGGCAAATTGATGGTGAGTTCAGATAAGGGGATTGAGGACAATGGCATTGTCATAGTTGACACTAAGGGGCTGAGCCTGGGGATGTTGACTGTCTTCCCCTTGTTCTTTGAATATCTGAACCTGACTTCCATTTTGTCTTCATTTACCATTATTGTCCCATAATTGCTAGTGCTTCAGCTATACTGATCTTTCTGTTTCCATAATTAGTTTCTTTATTAAGCATTGCTTAGTCTACCACCTTTTATCTCTTAATTCCTAACTCTGTTTTGAGAAGACTTCTTACTCTTGCTCTTCCAAATACAAATTTTAAAATTCTGCCTAGTATTTACAGAATGAATTTTGAACTCGGGGGCAATTTTTTATGAATAGCTGAATCATTCACGATTTATTTCAGGTAGAGTATATCAAAACTGACTTATCCTTTGAGTAATCCTTCTTTAAAGTGTTAATAGTACTAATTTCTCAAGTGCACTTTATGCTCACCAAGACTTGGAAGTGCTTTCCATTCTTCCAACAATTTGTAGGCTGTTATACCTCTCTATTTCCCATGCCAGTTTTGCTTAGCATTCCTTTTCAATGTTTTATGCCTATAAAATTCCTACCTGTCTTTCAGGACCAAGGCCAAATGCCCTGCCCCATGAAATCTATAATGACCCCATCTCTATTATTTGGTGTGTGTGTAAGTTTCTTATATAAATGCTGCGCTTAATTGTAGGATATACTGATTTTCCTGTTCTGTTGAGGATATGACTATATGCTTGGAGATAAGGTTGGAATCTTTATTGTAAGGTTGGGCCTTTCTAGTGTGAATTACTTTGTTTAGGAAGAAGGCAGCTCTCAGACAAGATAACAGGAGATGATGTCTTTCCTATTTTCTGTTCCTCATGCTCTTGTACATTATCTCCTGGGGTGGAGTCATGCTTGTGTTTCCACATGACCGGGAAAAGACAGCATCTGCCTCTTCATGATAGATTTGGAGATCCCAGTGACCTCTTTACAGGGAAATATAAGCACAAGATAAGCAACACACTCATATAAACCACATTATCAAGATGAGCAACCTTCAGACTATTTCAACACCAAGAGCTCTCATAATCAGTTATGAGATGCATATTAATTAATATGTTACTAACATCAAGTACCATATTTTAATATAATTTACTGTTCATTAATAAGTATAGTGGCCTCAAGATAATCTCCCTAATAATTTTTCACTCATCTGCATTATAGTATGCTTTCCTAAATGGGAAAAAAAAAGAAGAGGAATCAAAGCTAGCCATTTGGGAATGGCTCATAACCAGAGCAAGCCCAAGAAGTGTATGATGAAGTCAGTATCTTCTGACAACTTGCTTTTTAATGTGGGAAATGGGTTGAGAACTACTATTGTGCATATTACTATTGTGGTTGTTTCCCAAGGCTTATCCCATAGTGTACTAAATGTACAAATAATTACTCAATCTACTCTGTGTTGCAGGGAATCATTTGAGCCAAAGTAAATGGGAGAGAGATGTCTTATGTGTTCACCATGGTTTGGGCAAAAGTGATGCCTATCCCATAAGAGAAAAATAAGTACTTCATAAAAGTTTTGGAGGGATTATCCTCCATTGCTCCTCCAACATGAAAATTTTCATTTTACTGCAAAGCTAGAGTTGTAGTTTTTATGGAAAAGATAGTTTTTAAGATATGGTTTTTAAATGCCCCCAGACGAACTGAGTTATTCCCCATCTATATACCTAGAGTTCTAAATGTGTGATTTTACTATAAATTTTGACCTTGCCATATAATTGTTTATATCACTACCTTCCTAGTTCACTGAGAAGTTTCAGCAAACAGAATTGTGTCTTACAATGTTAAGAATTAACGGAGTTTTATTATACTATGCTTGATGTAAGTAGTCCTATTAACTCTTTTTTTTTTTTTTTGCATAGTTAGACATCGGAAATCTCCAGCATGGCAGACGAGAATTCCGCCTGGTGAGCCACCATGGCCCACCTGCCCTATCAACTATTGATCAATGAGGCAAACATTATTAGAAAAACCTATCAACCTTCATTACATTCAGCTTAGGGTTTTGCTTTGTTTTGCTTTCCTATAATGATGTAGGTTTAAGTCACCTTTATTCCACAGTTTAATCTTACTTGGTACATTAGAAGCACTCAATACACTTTTGGTGATTGATTTACCTTCTATGTCATATCAACAAGCAGTGTAGCATTGAGAACAAAGTGCTAAGTTACCATAGGCAGAGTAGTTTTTCTAAAACTCAAATTTGATCAAAGAAGTCCTTTGTCTTAAAATGATTCAATCCCAAGAATATAAATATTCAATATCTACCAAATGAAATTCAGTTTGATATTCTAGGCTCATTTATTCAAGATGCTTCTGGTAATTTCTATACTACTGCATTATCATTCCACCAGGCATGCTATATCCTAGACAGTATGGTCTAATTTAAATGTTAGAATACCAGAGTGTTCTGACCCAGGCACCCTTTTCTTTTCCAACTTCTCACTCATTCTAGATGATCATATTCATGTCCTATAACTTTAAATATACATGTTGACAACTCCAAGTATCCAGTCTTAGTCCATAAGGTACACATTTGACATTTCCACTTAGATAATTGAAAGACATCTCAAATATAACATGGATAAAATAAAACTCATGTTTTCTATCTCCATATCTGCCTCATTCTAAATATTCCTCCTCCAATTTCCTTTATCATAATAAATGACACAATCCATCCCTATCATTTTCTTTACTTGCTCTTTTCCCCCCCAACCCTCCATTACAAGCACACATCATCAGCAGATTCTGTTGACTCATCCTTTAAAACATAACCCAAGTCCATCTGCATTTGCTTATGTAATATAGCATCACTGTAATCTGAACTACTGCTTTATTCTAGCTATTCTCCATGCTTCCACACTCCACCTTCCATTTTCTAAGATTACTAGGGTATTCTATTTAAAATATAAATAAGATATTGTGAATTATCTGCTATAAAACCCTCTGGTGTAGTCATAATAATGGCCTCCCAAAGGTCTCCCAGAGTCTATTCCTTTTAACATAAATACATTATGTTATATACCAAGGAGGGTGGTATTAAGATTGCAAATGGAACAAAGGTGGCTAATCAGCTGTCCTTAAGATTACAAAATTATCTGGATTACCCCAGTGGGCTCAATGTAATCACAAAGGTATTTTAAATACTGAAGAGGCAGACAGAAATGTCAGCATCCAAGTGGTGCAATGTAAGAAAGACATACTGGCCTCTTCTGGTTGGAGGATAGAAGGCTACTATGAGCCTAGGAATACAGAGACTGTAGATGATATGAAAGGCAAAGAAACATATTCTCTCCTAAAGAATAAGGGACACAGCTCTGCCACCCTCTGGTGCTGTACAAAATAAATTTAAATTGTTTCAAACAATTTCCACCATCAACCATACTCCCTTACTTTTATGGGTTCCTCAAGCATGAATGACTAATTTGTACCTTAAAGTGTTTTCACTACCTCTCCTCTTAAATTACATGTTCTTTCCCAGTCTGCCATGGGTGGCTGTTCCTGCTCATGTCTCAGCTTGAATGCTTACCTTTTCCTATAGATCTTTTCTAAACATCTAATGAACAGTAACCCTCAGTCTTGCTTTATCAACATCATCCTACATTTCACTCAGGATAGTAATACAATTTTTTACTATTTTCCTCACATATTTATGTGTTTATTTATATATGCTTCCCTAGATTCCACTATTATAATGTAAATTCTCTTTGAACAAAATCTTTAATAGTGCCTGGCACACAGTAGGCACTCTAAAAAGTGTACTGCATACATAGATGAATAAATAATGTCATAGATAGCATCTGTTTTGTGGCACTGAATGGGGCCTTTCTAAATTTTAAGTGAGAAAATTCATATAAATTTCTAATAAATTTAGAATAATAAGCAATGAGCTATATGATCTTTTCCATTGATTCTCATTTATCTTTTCTCTGACCCCATATTCTTTTGTGGTTTAGAGTAGTGTATTAGTTAGGGTTCTCTAGAGAAACAGAATCAACAGGGAACACTTGCAAATATAAAATTCATGAAAGTGTCTCACATGACTGTAGGAATGCAGAGTCAAAAATCCACAGGGCAGGCTGCAAAGCCAATGACTCCAATGGATGGCCTGGATGAACTCCACAGGAGAGGCTCACCAGCCAAAGCAGGAATGGAACCTGTCTCCTCTGAGTCCTCCTTAAAAGGCTTCCCGTGATTACATTTAGCATCACTAACTGCAGAAGACACTCCCCTTTGGCTGATTACAAATGGAATCAACTGTGGATGCAGCTGATGTGATCATGACCTAATCCTATGAAATGTCCTCATTGCAACAGAAAGGCCAGCACTTGCCCAATCAGATAAACAGGTACCACAACTTGGCCAAGTTGACACCTGTCCCTAACCATGACAGTCCACCCTTGCAAACTTGGCACATATATATATATATATATATATATATATATATATATCACCTTAGACCATACTTAATTTCCAAATGAAAACAAATAAACACACATTTTTTTTCTTTTACCTGACAATACTCAGCTGTCCTGCACATAACTGGAAACACATTAAATCTCTCCAGAATAGGGTGCAAATCCTTGGGCAACATTCATTCTTAAACTTGATATCTTACAACTTAAATAGTATAACATGAACAAAACAGCATTATAGTCCTTGTTTCTGTAACTGATCACGTGGTCGAAGTTCATATTTATCACTACCTTCTTCCACTACCCATTCCATGTTCCCTTTCCCCTCAGCAAGCACTTCAACTGGCCGTGGTTCTTTGCCTGGTGGGATGACCCAAACCTTCATTCCTGAAGTTCCAGAGCCATTAGTAGTCCTACCTGGGTTGTTTTGCAGCAGTTTTCCATTGATTTTAATCACAGGGCATGGTAGTACTAATAGACGCCCCAGGGGATCTCCTATATTCCAAGAAAACTCTGCTTTACCTCCATTATGTAGTTGCAGTCCTACTTCCTTCTGATAGTCAGAGTCAATTACCCCAGAACAATAATGTAATCCCTTTCTTGGTGTGTTGATCCAGAGGCATAAGTAACCCAAAGTGACCAGGTGGCAATCTTAACTTCCAGTTCAGTGGTATCACAGTTGTTTCTCCTGGAGAAAGCACACCCCGTTTTGGAACTAAAATCTGTAGACCAGCAGAACTCAGGGTAGCAGGGACAGGAAGCAAAAATTTTCCTAGTGGATCACTAGGGGTAATAGTGAATGGCACCACACCCATTTCCACCCCTTGGTTCCTGGACCCATGGATCCTGGCTATGGGAGAAACAGCACCATACAGGGGACGCTGATTCAGAGCATACACAGCTTCCTGGAGGACATTACCCCAGCCTTTCAAGTTTTTGCCACCTAGTTGGCACCGTAATTGAGTTTTCAAAAGGACATTCCACCGTTCTATCAATCCAGCTGCTTCTGGATGATGGGGAACATGGTAAGACCAGAGAATTCCATGAGCATGTGCCCATTCCCTCACTTCATTTGCTGTGAAGTGTGTTCCTTGATCCGAAGCAATGCTATGTGGAATGCCATGACGATGGATAAGGCATTCTGTAAGCCCATGGATGGTAGTTTTGGCAGAAGCATTGCGTTCAGGGAAAGCAAACCCATATCCAGAGTATGTGTCTATTCCAGTTAGAACAAATCACTGCCTGTCATGGTGTGTAGCCTACTCCTTGTTGACTCCAGTACCTGCTATAGTCACCCTTTGTAGGAGAACTACGAGGCTGATAAAACAAACAAGTATGAATATACACTTTCCCATATTCATTAAAGAACATAACTGTGGTAGAAGCAGCAGTACTCTATTAGATCATGAACCAACTTGTTGTATCTCAGCATTATTGACCAGAAACTGAAAGAACAGGGCAATTAGGATTACTCAGGAAAGCATACATATTCCAGGTCAGCATTTAATGGTAAAGTGATACCATTATTGACATTACAAATGTCGCACTTTAATGCATAGCTATAGATGTAGGCTATACAATTACATTTTGAACAGAAACCTTGAAAACTGAAATCATTTTCAGTTCATTTTTATATTTTACTACCTCCATTCCAGTACTTACAAAATTTGGGACAATTGAGCTTTTGCATTATGTAAAGTCTGGTAAAACAATTGAGCTCTTATGTTATGTAAAGTCTAGTAAAAAACAGACTCAACAAGAAATAACCATGATCATGGTATTAATAAAGTTGTGATAAAACTGAGGGGAATAATACTTACACTTATGAAATGCCAGAGGACTATACAAGACAAATTTGATACTTGTGAAGTGTTTTATACATAGAGAGAGATTGAGAATGGGTGAAGACAAGTGAGTCTTTCCTTGGGACACTGAGTAGACCTTGCTCTGAGCATTAAAGTACAATAGAGTTCAGGTAGAAGGAGAAACATGTTGATGGTAATACACATAAGTAAAAGACATAAAATAAAGGATGGAAGTGACATACTGAGAAACATTAAGAAAGAGGCCTGGGTTATGTGTAGTACAAGAGAGTATAGAGTACAAGGAAATGAAGTAAGCAGAAACTGTGCTCATTTTATTTATTTGCTAGTAACTAAGACTGAAGGCTAAGGAAAAATAGGCAGCCATTGCACTGTAAATCGTGGGATATTTCTAGTTTAGGCTGGAAAGAATTCTTCTGAGATATTCATGGATGCTGAACAAAAATTAAATGTTATTGTGATAACCGAGTTATAAAATTATATACATTATGGATATAATTTTAAAGGAAGATTTCAGAAATTGTACATTGGCTGTAAAAAGAGGCAGGAGGGTTTCTACTTTCCCACACATGCTCACACTACAATTTCTCCTTTCTGAGGCAACCAAATCTATTCCCACCTCCACTATGAAGTCTTAACTGAGGAATCTAGTGGGGCTGTTTGTCTCTCCCTGTTGGTGATTACATCATGTTCCCCAGAAAAAGCATGTTCAAATCCCAAACCATCATTCTGTGGGTGTGAATCCATTTGTAATACTTAGAAGAGGAAATAGATCATTAACTCTAAAATAAAATCATTTTTAAAATTTTTTGTTGGGCATTCCATGTGTATTAAACACATTATATGAACAAAGAATATAATTTTAAAATATGTTTAAGCCCTGCTTTACTTTTAGAGGGAATTCTAATTTTCTTTTGATTCTCAGAAAAATAAAATATTAAAATACAACATATTTATATTCAATAAATTATAATCAACTGTGAAAACAGCAGAAACTTATAATACTATATAACATCAAGGTGATGAATGTAAGGCATTGAATGAAAACAGAAAATAAAACCTAATAGATTCCAAATGTCCCTTTTTTTATACTGCTTTCTAAAATTCCACATGATCTTAAATTTAAAAATTTGAATGATTTCATTGATTATTACTCAAAAGCTCTCTCCCAAATGGACTATGCTTTGCAAGACAATGTTGAAAATGTATGGGAGTGGGGGTACAAAATGAATTGGGCTATGTGGTGTAGGAGGGAAGATGGTCTGTACTTTAACCAGTGTTATACAAACTAAAATGTAGGGTTATTCAGCATGCTGAGAAATTAAAAAAGGTAAGGCATTTAGCTTTCACTATTCTATATGATGAAAGATGTCATTGTGATTTTTGAAGCTAGAATTTCAGTGAAGTGGTAAAACAGTATTTCAATTTGTGATGAGCAGTATTCCAGGAATAAAGGCACCATGGCAAGAAGCTAGATGATATTGGAATTATTAGAAAATTAGATTAAATCTTTACTTTACTCTAGTTTATTTCTGTGTGAGACCGAAGAGAGAGAGATGTTTATTTGGTGCAAAATTTATATTTGGGGTAGTGCATTACATAATTTAACCTGTATGACAGTTTAGCTGAACACCATAAGTACATGGAATCTTGAGTAGGGCATGAGATTTTGTTGGTTTGTCCAGTTTAGTGTGCTGCCCTGAGATATCCTAGAGTAATTTAGGCAGTGAATAAAGAAGTATTGGCAAAGTCCCTTCAGGGGCTGAGGAGAAATGAGGAAATATTCAACTTCCAATTTGAAGAATTTCTGATACTTTTGCAAGGGGTGGGGAACCAATTCAATAGGCCAAACTCTTGACCTTGGGGTTCATCCCTATGAAACTTATTCCTGAAAAGGATAGGCTAAGCCTACTTGAATTTATGTGTAAGAGTCATCCCCAGAAAACTTCTTTTATTGTTCGTATGTATCCTCTCTCTCTAAGTCAACTCAGCAAGTGAACTCACTGTCTTGGGACATGACTCCCAGGGATGTAAATCTTTCTGACAAAGTGGGACAGAACTCCCACGATGAGCTGGAACTCAGATTCAAGGGATTGAGAAAGCCTTCTTGACCAAAAGGAGGAAGAGAGAAAAGAGGCAAAATAAGGTTCAAGTGGTTGAGACATTACACACAGAATCAAGAGGTTATTCTGGAGGTTATTCTTATGGATTATATAGATATCCATTTGAGTATATAGTATATTGGAGTGGCTGGAGAGAAGTACCTGAAGATGTTGAGCTGTGTTCCTGTAGCCTTGATTCTTGAAGATGATTTTATAAAGATATAACTTTTAGAGTGTGACTGTGTGATTGTGAAGACTTTGTGTATGATGCTTCTTTTTTCCAGGGGGCAGATAAATAAAAATATATGGATAAAAAATAAATAAATAATGGGGAAGATAAGGGGTGTATTAGCTAGGATTCTCTAGAGAAACAGAATCAGCAGGAGATATCTGTAGATATAAAATTTATAAAAGTGTCTCATGTAACCATGGGAATGTAGAGCCCAAGGTCTGTAGGGCAGGTCACAAGATAGCAACTCTGATGAAAGTTCTCAATTAATTCTGGGTATGTAAGGGTCTAATGTCTGTAGGGCAGGCTACAAGCTGGCAACTCCAATGCAGGTCCTCAATGAACTCTCAGGAGAGGTTGGCTGGATAACTGTGGGAATGGAGGAGTCCAAAATCTGTAGGGCAAGATATAAAGTTGGTGACTCTGATGAAGTGTCTGGAGAAACTCCACAGGAGAGGCTCACTGGCTAAAGCAGGAAGAGTGATTGTCTACTTTGAATCCTCCTTAAAAGCCTTCTGGTGAGTAGATTAATCATCATTCATTGCAGAAGAATTCCCCTTTAGCTGATTACAAATGCAATCAACTGTAGATGCTGCCAACATGGTCATGATTTGAGTCCATGAAATGTCCTCTTATCAAGAGACAGATGAGCACTTGCCCAACCAGACAACCCAGCACCACCACCTGGCCAGTTGACACATGAACTTGACCACCACTTGTCAACTTGGCAGCTATACACATCATCTTAAACCATAATCTATAAGTAGAAAACAATAAAAGGCACATTTTTTCCTTGCCTAACAATACTCAACTGTCCCGTGTACAACTGAAAACACATTAAATCTCCCTAGAACAGGGCACAAGTCCTTGGGTAGTATTCACTCTTAACTTTCTATCTTACAACTTAAATACTATAACATGAACAAAACAGCATTACGGTCTTCATTCTGTAACTGATCATGTGGTAGTAATTCATATTTATCACTACCTTCTTCCATTCCATGTTCCTTTTACCCTTAGCAAGCACTTCAATTGACTGTGGTTCTTTACCTGGTGGGGTGACCCAAACCTTCATTCCTGAAGTTTCAGAGCCATTTGTAGTCCTGCCTGGATTGGGTTGCTGCAGTTTTCCATTGATTTTCATCACAGGGCATGGCAGTACTAAAAGGTGCCCTAGGGGATTGCCTACATTCCAGGAAAACTTACTTTTACCTCCATTGTGTAGCTGTAGTACTGTTTCTCCCTGATAGTCAGAGTCAATCATCCCAGCCAGTAAAGTAATCCCCTTCTTGGTTGTTGATCCAGGGGCATGGGTAGCCCAAAGTGACCAAGAGGCAGTTCAATGGAATCTTGGTTGCTTCTCCTGGTGGCAGCACTCCCCCTTTTGGAACTAAAACCTGTAGACCATCAGAGCTCAAGGTTGCAGGGACAGGAAGCAAAAATTTTCCTAGTGGATCAATAGGGGTAATAGTAAGTGGTGCCATTCCCATTTACACTTCTTGGTTCCTGGATCTATGGATCCCGGTTATGGTAGAAACAGCACCATATTGTGACTCTGAGCATACAGAGTCTCCTGGAGCACATCACACTACTCCTGGTAACAAGCTGTATTAGCTAAGGTTCTGTAGAGAAAAAGAATCAGCAGGAGATATCCGTACATATAAAATTTATAAAAATGTTTCATGTAACCATAGGAATGTAGAGTCCAAGGTCTTTAGAGCAGGCTACAAGCTGGTAACTCCAATGAAGGTCCTCAGTGAACTCTCAGGAGATCATTGGCTGAAAAACCATGGGAATAGAAGAGTCCAAAATCTGTAGGGCAGTCTATGACTCTGGCAACTCTGATGAAGTGTCTGAATGAATTCCACAGGAGTGGCTCACTGGCTGAAGCAGGAAGAGTGACTGTCTCTTCTGAATCCTTAAAAGCCTTCTGGTGAGCAGATTAAGTATTACTCATTGCAGAAGACACTCCTCTTAGCTGATTACAAATGCAATCAGCTGTGGATGTAGCCAATATGATTATGATTTGAGTCCATGAAATGTCCTCATAGCAACAGACTGCTGAACGCTTGCCTGACCAGATGACTGGGCACCACCACCTGATCAAGTTGACACTTGAACCTGACCACGACAAGAGGTAAAATAAATTGGATAGATGGAAATACTAGTTGTTAGTGAGAAGGTGGGGTAAGGGGTATGGTATGAGTGAGGTTTTTCTTTTTATTTCTTTTTCTAGAGTGATGCAAATGTCCTAAAAAATAATCATGGTGATGAATACAGAACTATATGACGATATTGTGAGCCACTGATTGTACATCATGTATGGAATTTATGTATGTGAAGATCTGTCAATAAAAATGTTTTTAAAAAAGTACAAAGGAGAGTCTGCTGTCCTTTTTAACAGTCTGAAGAGTGGAAAAAAATCCCATTGCTTACTTTAGAGAAGAGGTTTAGAAACAGATGCCCACTGGCATTACTGGTAGTTGTTGAATAAACCCCAGTGACCTGGTCATACTACAGCCCAATCAAATCTGAAACTCGGGATGAAACCCAGGAATGGGCATTTTTTTTAAGCTTTCCATGCAATTCCACTGTGCAAACTAGGTGGAGGACCACCGCTTAGAGGCTTGCTAACCCCATTCCCTTGTACTGCAGCCAGTAATAACTAGGATTTCTTGAGTGACTACTTTATGCTGAGCAATTTACATAATAATTATCAAAACTACATGAGGCAAGTAAGATAATCAGCATTTCATAGGCAAGAAACGTGGAGATCAGAAAGACTAAACAAGAGACCTGAGATTACAAATTCAGTATTCTTACTTCAGAGCTGGGTACTTAACCACCAAACACCATGCTGCCTCTGTGGATGCCAGGATCCAAGCACTCTCTCCAGATGGATAACACATTGCTCCTCTGGTAGGAGGATCTAATCAGGTTTGGAGAAAACTGAAAAAGTTCATCCCAACATTCTTTGCTTAGAGAGAGAAACATAGTCCCCTGTGTACAAGTGAGGAGGATGAATAAGGGTTTCTACCAAATAAAATTTAAATATATTTGATAGTGAGCATTAGGACAATAACCAGAAATGTTTAGAAATGTGATGCAATTGAAGTCATTTTTTTATAGATTCTGTTTTATAACTTTAAATAGCCATCCTTGATATTTCAATATGAAGCATAAGAAAAATGATTAACACAATATAGTAATAAGGCTAAGGATGTACATGAAGGTGTCATGGGAAGTTACACTGGTAATATCACAGCAGATGCTTGTGAACACAGATGAAAATCCAAGCTGAGTGCAGAAAATGAGAACAGAAGGCTGAAACACTGTGGGGCGGGGGCGGGGGGCAAACAGAAAGCCTTCAGGACAGGTGATGTATTTTCCATATCCTGGGAAACTAAACACAAAAAGGTGATGCATTACTCAGTATTTCAGATGTTTTAACGGTGAAACCAAAACAGAAAGATGATTATCTTTCATTTCTTATATCACATTTCTAAGCCTCTGCAAAAGAAAAAAAGGTTAATATAAATTGAGCTTTCTTTATGTAAGTTTGCTGAAAATGTATAAATGTTTATATGTGAAATAATGTATTAAGTTTTCTAATATTTAAAATGTTGGCACTGAGAGGATTTAAATCACTTATGATAACTCCTATATGGTACATTATTCTTCACTTTATTACTTTTGCAATTCAGGGTTTTCAGATAGTGCTTTTGCAGGATATGGCATATATTCATAATTTGATTCTAGAGAAAAAAATATCTCATTCCAGTAGGTTGTTGGATCACTTGAGGAGAAATAAGTAAAAAGACTACCTATATAGTTGTGCTGCCTTGTTTCATTTCTTTCTCTTTAAGGTATAAATCATTATTCTATCAGAGGAGAGCAAGAGATTGGACTAAAGTCTCTACCAACTCTGTTGAGACAGGGCTGAAGGGAGCTTGTGAGCTGATACTGTGCATCTTCATAGGTGCACACATTAGCTGCTCTTTTGTATGCTAGAGATTTCATAAGACATTAGTACAAGCAAATTTAGGTTGATTCAACAGGTTTCCATCCCTTCTGAGGAAAGAGTATATGAAAGTTAAATTTTAAAGCAATTTCACATTAAGGCATATTTTATAAACAATCAAACATAACAGGTTCTGTAATATAAGCCTTGATAGTGATGGTGATGGTGATGTTTCCAGAATGGAAAAAAAAGCTAAATTGATTTAAAAATCAATGGTGATAGTCGTTCAACCTTGTGAACATAATTAACAGCACTGAAATATGTATCTGCATGCAATTCAAGGAGAAATGTTGGATTTTATATATAGGAATAGAATAAAAATTTTAAAAATCTATGTAACTATACTAAACAAACAGTGGACCCTAAGTATAAATGTGGACTATAGTTAATAGTTCAATTATAAAAATGTGCTATCATCAATTATAACAAATGCTCCACACGCCAATGCAAGGTGGTAATAAAAGGGTATATTTGAGAATCCTATGTTTTAAGCATAATTGCTCTGTAAGCCCACAGTTTCTCTAATAAAGAAAAACACTTAAATAAAATGGTCTATTGTGTGTTGGCCATTTCATTCTTCTCATTTGTGTGACTTAATCAGCTTACCTACAAGTGATTTATCATCTCTATCCTTCTGTCCTTCTCCCCCCACACTAATATTTAAAGCTTCTAAAACATTTAACACCATGTTGCTATAAGAGTATAAAATTCTTAAGATCACAGTACATTATGGGATAGACAGTAGGCCCTTAGTGTTTACTCAACAAATAAAATTTTCTAGAATTAATTTGCTTTTTAATTGAATCAACTTTTGTGATTCAATTTACATTTGATATGTTAGCCTTAATTTGGATTATAGAATAAAGACCCTGACCTAGTCCCTTAGACACTGTGTGATTCCACCCATAATAGCCTCCCAGGACACTTCTGGCACCTCCCTGGTTCATCTTTGGATGCCAGCCATATTGAACATTCTCTTCTCTCCAATAATCTAGTTGCTCCAATGATCTAGGCTCTCTGGGTGGCATGTGTCCACAGGCATTACCATGTCACAAATCAAGAATCTCAGGCTTTACCTAAGAGCTAATCTGCCCAAATCCTTGTTTTGACAGGACTTCTAGTAGATTCATAGACATTAAAGTTTGGGAAGTGCTGATTTAGTTTACCTTTCGCCAATGTCCTTTGCTTTTTGTTTTTGCTTTTGTTCTTCTCCATGATTTTTACTTAGTTGATTCCTACTCATCCATGAGATTTCAGCTCAAAGTGGAAAGATAAGTAATTGGAGTTGCAGCTTGCAATGGAAGGACAGATTTATTTGGTGTTGGCTCATTATGGGAATCCAGTACTTTAGCCTCATTAAAATTGTGTCATTAGTTCATAGATGACCATGCTAATTAACACACTTAGAGAAATAAATTTTATATATAAAATGAAGTTTGCATACACAAACCAGCAGGTTCCTTCTGTGGTAGAAATTTATGCATAAAGTACAATTTCAGTTGTTAAAGCTAGATATATGTGCAATGATTCAACATATATGATTTCAAAGTTGCAATGCCCTATGGAACAACCTGGAACTCTCATAGGTATGCCCAGTTGAACAGCTTACCTTTGTCCTTGGATGCTCTTAGGGAAATTTCACTTGGCACTTTTTCATTTGGTTGTCTCCTGTTTTTAAAGGAAATTTATATAAGTTACATTTTCCTGAATTTTGGAAATGAAATCTCTAAAACAAATCTTTATGAAAGTAATTGCCATGTATATTATTATCATTTTTGTGCTACTATATTTTTCATACTTTTAGAAAGCATAGCATCTTTAAAGGCTCTCCAAATTTCTTACAATATACAGGTAAGAAAAAAATTATTTCTTTAATATTCATTATACTTTTATAAAAAGTTAAGATACTGTTAATTTATCATACTTTTAAATTATATTTAAAAGATACAAAATAGCCTGATGAAAAATTGAAAAAAAGTGGCAAATAATCTGTATATTTCATTTGACTCTAAAATCTGGATAAGTAAAATAGCTGTAAGACTAAATCTTTCCCTTTATCGATGTTTTATTATATTGCTAACATTATGATAGTGACTTTTTAAGGTAAGTTTTTTTGAGCTAGAACATGAAACAACCAATAACTGTATTTAAAGATTCAGTCATAATTATTCTTATATGAAGAAATATTTTAGATGATTATGATGAAAATTGACATAGTATTTTAACATCTTTTTTATTTAAAGTCTTTTAAGATGACTCACTTAAATAGTAACTCTTTTATTCCTTCACCCACTTCTTACAAAAATTTCAGGTATATCTATATATATTTCAATATATCTATAACTATCTACCTATCAGTTTATATCAGGAAATATGCAGAAAATGACTACTTCCATTGCCTTTATAGAATTTATGATTTAGTACTCATAACACAAATTACATCTGAGAGTTTTCAATTATTTAGTGATTTGTCATTATGTGGGAGCCTATTTTGAATAAAAATCCACTGAAGAACCAGAATTATTGCTTGGAGTTATTTATATATTCAAGATCTATGTATTCAAGATCTAGTCTTTGGCTCCATTCTATTCTGCTAAATAAAACTGATGCAGTGCCAGTCTATTTATGAACAGTTCAATGTGTATCAAGTCATATTCAAAATAAAATACTCTCCTTCATAAAAACTCTGAAGGAAAATAAAGTTTGACTTTTTATCAGAAATAAAGAAAATAATAGGACTGAGTGAACTTTTTTTTTGGTATGCTTTATTGTAGGGGTCACACTTCATTCTTTTTCCATGTGACTGTCCTGTTAAGCAGCACCATTTGTTGAAATTTTGGTGGGGAAGGTGGGGGATTGCTGGCAGAAATTTTAATGAACATCAGTTAAGACACACATTTACCTCCAAGATGTTCTTTCCCTTTATTTCATCTTCAGCCTTTCCCTGACACTTTCTTTCTACTTTTCCTTGATTCATTTTCTTATACTTATTGATCTATGTCTCTGTTTTCCTCTACTGAGTACTCTTCCTTTCTATTTTCACATTCTTCTCATCCACCCAAATTTCCCTTTTTACTTCTACTCCCCTCTATATTCCTTCCTCTGTCCTCTCCTCAAATGTTCCACAGGAAAGCAGTTTACATTTCTCTGCAGGTAGTAAACAAATAATTTTTCATATATCATGAAGTACCTTGGAATACTATATCCTTCTTCTCTCTGTTAGCATCAATTGTTTCCCACTAACTTCTCATTTTTCTCTGACGTCAAGTCCATCACAAAATGGAAATGGAAACTAGTTTAACTATAGTCCCTAATGATTTCTTAATTTCCATACTGAATCATCTCTGCTTTTCCTAAAAGGTCATTCATTTTAGCATTTGACAATTTAGCATTGAATTTGAACTTCACTTTACCTCCCTTAGTGTATTTCTTCTCTTAATTCAGCAACAATAGGCTTTACAGTTTCCTTCCTGCTTTCCTGGCCACTCTGCTCAGTGTAATTTTCTGGTTTTCCTTTGTCTGTCTTTTGTTCTAGCCAGGATTCTTGGTTTCTAGTGGCAGAATCTAGTTTTAGTAATTTAAGTAAGTAAATGAGTTTATTAAATGGAAATTCACTCTAACATAAAAATTTCTATGAAGTCTGGAGGAATCAGCTAGAAAAATTTGAAGAACCAGAAGAGAGCAAAGCTTCGAGACATCAGTCAAAATCATGCCCTAACACTAGCTTAGATAGGGCTGCAGCCACAGTTGTCAAGTTTCAGATGCCACAGCTTATATGTCAACACTGCTGGCATGGATGCAGGACACATTTGCTGGAGTGTCCATAGTGCTGCCCTGGCTCTCTTTGACATCACAATTCTCTTTGTGCCTGAACTTTTGTCTCCCTTTCTCCATATTCGAATTTTAGTATGGGTGGGTTTGATGGGCCAAACCTATATCAGGTCTCTTTACTCTAGGGCAAGTGGAATGATAGGTACATGAATTTTTAGGCCTTCTGACTTTTAAAGTGGATGGTTGTCTCTGATCCATAGCACACAAGTGGTATAAAGGGGATCTGATGTTGGTCATCCAATAAATAACACATATCTATCCATTATCCCTGTTAATGGCACTTCATCAAAGTCCTTTCCTTGCTCTTCCCTTTCCTTTCTATACTCTTACCATGGATCCATAACCATTACTTCAACAACCCCAAAGCCTCTAGGTCATTATTTCTGCTTTGCTCTAGTAGACCCATTACTAATACATCTCATCTGGATGTTCAGAGGGTGTTTCTCTGCACAAGTTTACAAATACATCTAAATTTTCGATTTCAGTTTTTGATGCCCATCTACCCAATTACCAAGTGACTTTTCTCTCCTTCAGCAATACTTTATATCTTATATGTCACTGATTCCTAGTGTTACTTCATTCTGAATTCTTTTAAATCTATCTCTTCATTTTCTTTGTGATTACTAATGTCATATCACACCTGGAATAGACACTTCAAATGTATTTCAAATACCTGGGAGGCATGTCTTTAAATACATATTCCTGGACTTCATTTTGACCTAATGAATCAATTTCTACTGTAATATCACAATCTTTATTTAGCACAAAAATGTCCTCCAGGCAATTCTGATGTATAATCTGCTTAGGTAACCAAAAGCAATAGTAGCAGCTTCCTGGCTAACATATCTGACTCTAGTTTCCCATCCCCATAGCATATTTCCTACACTAACAAATAATTAATCTAAAAATGTCTTACAATGGTACTCCCTGTCTTAAATGTATTCAGTGCATGCCTATTGAGTGAGGGATAAAATTTAAGACCCTTCACCTGGTTTTTAATTCATTTTATAATCCAAGCTGTTCAAAAATATTTTCCATGACTCCATATCCATGTCTCATAAGCATAGAATTTCCTTCCCACATGCATCAGTATACCTATATATTTAGCATATACTTAGAATACTTAGAATGTCTTTTGCTTTTTTTCTACATTTGTTATTTCCTAGGCTTATTTGAATTAAGATTATTGCAATCATTTTCATTTCTTCAATCTCCCAAAAATAGTTTTCACCAATAATAGTAGTGCTAGATAAAATTAAAAAGTTATTTTGATAAGAGGATGATTCATTTGAATTCCTCAACCACATTTTGCATTGTATATACCATAAGTGAATGTTCTTCTTGCATGTATTTCATCTTGTTTCAGGAGAAATCCAGTGAGGACATGGGAAAAGAAAATACAACATTGATGAAAGAGTTTGTTCTCACAGGACTTGCAGTTCAACCAGAGTGGCAAATCCCCCTATTTCTGGTGTTCTTTATGGTATATCTCATCACCATGATGGGGAACCTAGGACTGATTGCTCTCATCTGGAATGATGCTCACCTTCGCACCCCCATGTACTTATTTCTTGGGTGTTTAGCCTTTGTTGATGCCTGGCTGTCATCCACAGTGACCCCCAAGATGCTTGTCAGTTTCTGGGCCAAGAGTAAAATGATAACTCTATCTGCATGCATGATTCAATTTTTTTCCTTTGTTTTCAGTGGAACCACAGAATGTTTTCTACTGGCAACAATGGCATATGATCGATACGTAGCCATATGCAAACCTTTACTCTATCCTGTGATTATGACCAATAGACTATGCATCCAGCTGTCAGTCTGTTCATTTGTAGGTGGCCTCATTCATGCCTCAATTCATGAAGGCTTTTTATTCAGATTAACATTCTGTAAGTCCAACATTGTACATCATTTCTACTGTGACATCATACCATTGCTTAAAATTTCCTGTACTGACACTTCTATCAATTTTCTGATGGCTTTTATTTTCTCTGGTTCAATTCAGATAGTCACCATTATGACAGTTCTTTTCTCTTATACATCTATTCTCTTTTCAGTCTTAAGAAATAATTCTTTAAAAGGCATAATGAAGGCTTTCTCCACCTGTGGAGCTCATCTCTTATCTGTCTCTCTATACTATGGCCCTCTTCTCTTCATGTATGTGCACCCCAGATCTTCTCAGGCAGATGATCAAGATATGGTGGATTCTCTCTTTTATACAGTCATAATTCCTTTTTTAAATCCAATTATCTACAGCCTGAGAAATAAGAAAGTCATGGATTCACTGGCTAAGAGGTTAAAAAGGAAATGCTAATGTGAAGTTCTCAGCTAATATGTTTCCTTTTTATTAAAACAGTCATAAATTTGTGCAATTAGATGTGGTCATGATTTGGTTAGTGTGTACAGTTTTCTGTAATTGTAGTTACACTTTCATATTTTAAAATCTTGTTAATGTGGTTATGCTCATTTTTCCAGAGAACTCTTCTTATATTCTGTGGGATAGCATTACTCTGATAGCAAAGCCAAGTAGAAAGACATCTAAATTAAAGGAAACTACAGATCAATTAACTTTATGAATATAGATGTAAAAACTGTCAACTTAATACTGGAGACCAGAATCCAGCAGCATAATAGATTATATTTTGCTCCAATGTTTTAATAACTTGAACCGTTAGTCCCTAATAAGTTCTTGTACTATCTATGTATTTTACTCAAAACATATAATAAAATTTAATCATGTCAAGCTTGTCATTTAAAGAAGAAGTCAAGTATTAATATTTAAAATGTTTACATGTTCTTCAACATGGCTTTCTATGTATTAAGTATCGAGGTAGAGTCATTCCTCTGAAAGGACTTGAGTAGGATGACTTTGATCTCTTAAAACACCATATACCTTAAAGATTCATATCACATTTAACTCTATAGGGCTGGCAGGGTTTTGTTTGGGTGAGTGTAAATAAGGCCCACCAATTTTGCTAGACATTCAAGACCTTTCATTCTAATCTATTACAAAATATTTAATGCCATTTCTTGTAGGTATTACATCATATATCACAAAGAGAAGTAAGCAGAAATGGGAATCGATTGAGAAAAAAATGTTAAATGAGTTAAGACAGTGAAGACAGGACCAAACTTTAAGAAGCTGCTCTCAGATCAGTGTGTTTAAGAAAAATGTGAGGAGGTCAATTGCCTCCCACCATAAACATACATTCTGAGGCCCTTTCCAGTTGTGTTTGTGCATTGTTGGATGATCTGAAAAGCTCCCATAATTCAGAAGGTTAATAGATTAGATAGAATAATTAGAATTAAGTTGGGGTTGGGTAGACCATAAAAAAGACATAGCGCAATAGCAATTTTCCCACAATTAGAAATGTTAATAAGATATACAAATCTAAATGACATTTAAATATTGTTGGAATGTGTGATTGAACATCGGGGGGTTTGGTTGCATATTACCAAAATTCAAGTAATATTAAGATGATATGATGACCCAATGCTCAGTGGATGAAGACATGAAAATGGATGTCTTATACCTGAAAAATCCTTGAAAGTTAGTTTTCCCCATACCCTAATTTGTTAGTATAATAAGTGACTCATCTTCAGGTCCACACCCTTCTTTTGCATTCTGAGCACTAACATCCCACACACATTCCTACTGATCCCACTGAAGTCTCAACTGTCAAAACTACCCATCTCTGTGTTTTGCAAAACTCTAGTTCCTTGACAATTAAATCTAGCTGATGCTATCTTACTTCCCAAAGATTGCTGTCAGAATATTCTTTCTAAAGATAACTCAGATTAATTCATGCTCCTCTCCATTAACATTTTGTAATAGTCTTATTCACATGCCATACAATCCATCTAAAGTCTACAATCATTGATTCTCAGTGTAATCACAGATTTGTGCATTCATCATCACAATCAATTTGAGAACACACTCATTGCTCTAAAAAAAAAAAAAACCATGCCCTTTTTACCCGCAGCTATTAGTGACTCAGCATTGGTGTAGTACCTTTGCTACAACTGATGAAAGAATATTACAATATTATTGTTAACTATAATTCACAGTTTGTATTAGTTGTATTTTTCTTACCCTATGATTAACACCTCATAATAGCAATGTCTATTTATTTTAGCTCATGTAAGAAGATTCTTTTATTGTACAATTAGCCACATTCATCACCCACAACAGGGTTCACTGTGTTATACAGTCCTGTGTTTCAACATCTAGCTTTTCTTCTCATGACATACATGAACCTAAACTTCTCCTTTGAACCATAATCATATCCATAATTCAGTGTTATTAATTACACTTACACTACTGTGTTACTATCACTTCTCTTCTATCCATTTCCAAACCCTTGTAATCAATCTCATTAAAAATCTGTACAGATTAAGTATCAGCTCTCAATTCTCTACCCTCACATTATCTCCTGGTAACCTATACCCTAGATTTTATCTCTTGGAGTTTGCGCATTATAATTAGTTCATATAAATAAGACTATGCAATATTTGTCCTTTTGTGTCTGGCTTATTTCACTCAAAAATAATATCCTCAAGGTTTACTCATGTTGTTGCCTGTCTCAGGACTTCATTCCATTTTTTTTTACAGCTGAATAATATTCCATCATATGTATATACCACATTTGTTTATCCATTCATCAGTTGATTGATGTTTGAGTGGTTTACATATTTTGCTGCTTGTGATAATGCTGCATTGAAGTGCACGTCTGTTTGTGTTCCTCCTTTCAGTTCTTCCAAATATTTACCTAGTAGCAAGATTGCCAGATCATATGGCAATTCTATATTTATCCTCCTGAGGAATGGCCAAACTGTCCTCCACAGCAACCGCACCATTCTACATTACCACCAGCAGTGAATAAGTGTCCCTATTTATCAGCTTTCTCTTCAACACTTGTGGTTTTGTTTTTTTGATAGCACCCATTCTAATAGGTGTGAAATGATATCTCCTTGTGGTTTTGTTTTGTATTTTGCTAATAAATAGTGATGTTGAACATCTTTTCATGTGCCTTTTAGCCATTTGTATTTCCTCTTTAGAAAAGTATCTACAAGTCTTTTGCCTATTTTAATTAGGTTGTTTGCCTTTTAATGTTGAGTTACAGGATTTATTTATATATTCTTAATATTAATTCCTTTTCATATATGTGGCTTCCAGATTTTTTTCCCATTGAGTAGGCTGCTGTTTTACTTTCCTGATGAAGTCCTTTGATGTGCAAAAGTATTTAATTTTGAGGAAGTCCAATTATCTATTTCTTCTTTCATTGCTTTCAATTTGGGTGTAAGGTCTAGGAAACCACCTCCTACCACAAGATCTTTAAGATATTTCCCTACATTTTCTCCTAAGAAGTTTTATTGTCATATTTCTTATGTTAGGTGTTTGATACATTTTGATTTAGCTTTTGTATAAGGTGTGAGATGGAGGCCCTCTTTCATTCTTTTGGCTATTGGTATCCAGTTCTCCAAACACCATTAGTTGAAGAGGTTGCTCTGTCCCAGTTGAGTGGACTTGGCCACCTTATCAAAATTCAATTGTTCATAGATGAGAGCATCTATTTCTGATCTCTCTGTCTGATTCCATTGACCAGTATAGATATGTTTATGCCAGGACCATGCTGTTTTGACTGCTGTCACTTTTTAATATGCTTTAAAGTGTGAGACTTCCCACTTCATTTTTCTTTCTCAAGATATTTTTAGTATTCAGGGCACTATGTCTTTCGGAATAAATTTGATTACTGTTTTTCTATTTCTGAAGAGCAAGTTGTTGGGTTTTAATTGGCATTGAATCTATAAATCAATTTGTGTAGAACTGACATCTTAGCTATAGCCTTCCAATCCATGAACATAGTATACACTTCCATTTATTTAGGTCTTCTTGATTTCTTTTGGCAATGAATTGTAGTTTTCTGTGTTTAGGTTTTTTATGGTCTTTTGGTTATATTTATTCCTAAATACTTGATTCTTCTTTATTACTATTGTAAACAGAATTTTTATTGATTTCATCTTCAGATTGCTCCTAAAAAGTGTCTAAAAATACTTTAATTTTGTGTGTCAATCTTATATTCTGCCAATTTGATCAACTCATTTATTAGCTGTAGTGGCTATATTGTAGATTTTTCAGGACTTTCAAAATATAGGATGATGTCATCTGCAAATAGTGAAAATTTTACTTCTTCCTTTCCTATTTGGATGTCTTTTTTTTTTTTTTTTTTTTTTTTGGATGGGCAGGCACCAGGAATTGAACCTGGGTCTCTAGCATGGCAGGCAAGAATTCTGCCACTGAGCCACCATCACACCACCCCCAATTTGGATGTCTTTTATTCCTTTTTCTTGCCTAATTGCTTTACCTAGAACTTCCAGTACCATGTTGAATAACATTGATGACTGTGGGCATCCTAGTCTTGTTCTGGACTTAGAAGGAAAGCTTTCAGTCTTTCCCCATTGAGTATGATGTTAGCAGTGGGCTTTTCATCAATCCCTTTATCATGACAAGGAAATTTACCTCTATTTCTATCCTTAAAAGTGTTTTTATCAAGTAAAGATCCTGAGTTTTGTCAAATGCCTTTTCTGCATCAATCACAGTGATTACGTGGTTTTCCCCTTTGAATTACTGATTTGGTGTATTACATTAATTGATTGTCTTGTGTTGAACCATGCTTGCATACTAGGAATAAAACACACTTGGTCATGGTGTATATTTATTTTAATATGCTGCAGGATTTGATTTTCAAATATTTTGTTGTGGATTTTTGCATCTATGTTCAATTAAAGAGATTGGTGTGTAATTTTTTTCTTGAAGTATCTTTGTTTGGCTTTGGTATTAGAAGGATGTTGACTCCATAGAATAAGTTAGGTAGCTTTTCCTTCTCTTCGATTTTTTTGGAGAGTTTGAGTAGGATTGGTACTAACTCGTTCTTGAATTCTTAGTAGAATTCACCTGTGAAGCCATCTGGTCCTGAACTTTTTTTTTTAGGAGGATTTGATGACAGATTCAATCTCTTCACTTGTGATTGTTTTGTTGATATCTTCTATTTCTTCTTGGGAAAATGTTGCTTGTTTTTAGTTTTCTAGGAATTTTTTCATTTCATCTAAGTTGTCTAGTTTGTTGGCATATAGTTTCTCATAGTATCCTCCATTATCTCCTTTATTTCTGCAGGTCAGCAGTTATGTTCCCTCTCTAATTTATGATTTTATTATTTGAATCCTCTCTCTTTTTACCTTTGCTAGCCTAGCTAAAGGTCCATCAAATTTATTGATTTTCTCAAAGAACCAGGTGTTGGTTTTATTGATTCTCACTACTGTTTTCAATTTCATTTATTTGTGTTCTAATCTTTGTTATTTCTTTCCTTGTGTTTGCTTTGGAATTAGTTTACTGTTCTTTCTCTAGTTCTTCTAGGTGAGCAGTTAAGTCTTCAATTTTTCTTCTTTCTTCTTTTTTAATATAGGCATTTATAGCAATAAATATACCTCTCAGCACTGCCTTGATTTATCCCATAAGTATTCTAATTTTCACTTGCAGAAAGATATTTACCAATTTCTTTTGTAATTTTTTTTCTTGACAAACTGGCTGTTTAAGAATGTGTTGATTAGCCTGCATATATTTGTGAATGTCCCAGCCCTCTGTCTGTTATTGATTTCCAATTTCAATCCATTATAATCTGAGAGAGTATTTTGTACAATTTCCATCTTTTCAAATTTATTGAGACCTAGCTTGTGTCCCAACATGTGATTTATCCTGGAGAATTGAGTTCAGAACTAGATTGGAAATTATTTTATTTGAATCCATTTTTTGCTACACAAAACTGATTACAGAATTGTTCTTTCCTAATGTCACAACCAAACTCTACATGCTAACTCCAATGTTCATTCTTTAATTATCTTCCTTACCACACTTTAGTGTTTTGTCTATTGAAAGTCTCTGTGATAACACTGGCTTCTGTGACAATACTCATTGTTCCTATCTTCTTAACTGTCCTGAGTTATATTTCTTTGCTTTTAAGATGCTTCTCTTCCTCTTGATTGTATCTTAGCCTCATTTTTTTTCATTCTAGAATTTTTCTAGATTATCTAGCCTACTGCTGCATTTTCAATTCTCATTCACCTATTTGTGGCTTCATAAATGGATAATATGAGCAACTGTATAGCAATAAATTAGATAACCCAGATGAAATGGACAAGTTCTTTGAAAGACACAAATTTCCCATGTTGATTTAAAAATAAACAGACGATCTCAACAAGATAATTACCAGTAAGGAGATTGAGTCAGTGATCAAAAACCTCCCAAGAAAGAGGACCCCAATTCCATATGTTTTCCATAGAGGAGTTCTACCAAACACTTCAAAAAGATTTAATTCCAACTTTTCTCAGAGTTATCCAAAAAATTGAAGGGGAGGGAATGTTCCTTAACTGATTCTATGATGTCAATATCACCCCCAGACCAAAGCTGGGTTAAGATAGCATGAGACAAGAACTATAGAACAGTATCTTTTATGACTATAAATGTAACAGTCTTCAACAAAGTATTAGCAAACTGAATCCAAAAGTATATTAAAAGAATTGTATGCTATAAATATGTAATAGTCATCCTTAATATGAAAGTTTAGGTCAACATAAGAAAATCAATTAATGTAAAACACCACATTAACAAAATTAAGGAAAAATAAAACAAATGCTCAACTCAAATGATACAGAAATGGCATGGGCAAAATAAATCACCCTTTCTGATTAAAAACACATAGAATATCAGTAATAGAAGAAAATTTCTCAACATGATAATGGGAATATATGAAAAGCCCACAGATTGCATCCTATGTAGTGGTGAAAGACGGAAAACTTTCCCTCTAAGATCAGGTTCAAGGTAAAGAGGACCACTGCCGCTACTGTTTTTCAACATTGTGCTCCAAGTTCTTACGAGAGCGATTAGGGAAGAAAAAGAAACAATGGACATCTAAATTGAAAAGGGAGAAGTAAAGCATTTCCTATACGCAGAAAATCCTGAAAAATAAACAACCACGTTCCTAGAGCTAATAAATGAATTGGCAAAGTGGTGGTGTTCAAGAACAACACCTGGAAATGAGTAGTGTTTCTATACACAAGCAATGAAGAGCCACAAGATGAAATTAAGAAAAATTCCATTTGCAATAGCAACTAAGAGAATCAAATATCTATCAATAATTTTAACCAAGTATGTAGAGAACTCACATACAGAAAACAAACAAACAAAAATGCTAAAAGAAATTAATGATGACCTAAATAAATATAAGCATATTCTTTATTCTTGGATTGGAAGACTGAATATCATTAGATGTCAATATGACCCTAGCAACTTATAGTTTTAATGCAATCCCAATCAAACTTCTAACAACCTTATTTGCAGAAATGAAAAAGACAAACATTAAATTTATATGGAAAGGTGTGGGGTTCCAAACACTGAATGCTATCTTGAAAATAAGAATGATATAGGAGGACTTATACTTCCTTATATTAAAACTTATTATAAAATCACAGTAATCAAAGCAGCATGGTATTGGTACAAGGACAGACATATCCCAATGGAATAGAATAGGGAACTCAGGAATCAACCTTCAACATTTTGCCAACTGACTTTTGGCAAAGTGTCCAAGACTACTCAACTGGGAAAGAATGGTTCTAGAAAACTGGTTGTGTATATCCAAAAAAAAAAAAAAAAAAAGGAGGAGGACCCCCAACCCCACATACAAAAATCAATGTAAAGTAGATCAAAGACCTAAATATAATAGCTAGAACTATCAAACTCCTAGAAGAAAATCTAAGGAAGCATCCTTAGCACCTTGTGTTAGGCAATGGTTTCTTATACTTTGCACACAAAGCTTACACAACAAAATTTAAAAAATAGATAAATGGGCCTTATCAAAATCCAAATTTTTCATTTCTCAAGGGATATTTTCATGAAAGTAAAAAGGTAAACTATACAATGGGAGAAAATAATTGGAAACCATATATTCTATAAAGGATTGACATCGAGTATGTAAAAATAAATACTTTACCTAAACTAAAAGACAACAACACAATTTAAAAATTGGCAAAAGATTTGAAAAGACATCTCTCCAAAATAGATATGCAATTGCCAGAATGCACATGAAGAGATGTTCATTATCATCAGCCATCAAGAAAAGCAAATCAAAACTACAATGAGATACAATTTCACAGCAATTCAAATGGCTGCTATTAAAACAAACAAACAAACAAACTGAAAATAACTAGTGTTAGAGAGGATGCAGAGAAATAGGAATACTCTTTCATTATTGGTGGCAATGTAAAATGGTGATACTACTATGGAAGACAGTTTGGCAGTTATTTAGAAAGCTCAGCATAGAACTACCATATGAGGCAACAATCCCACTCCTATGGATACACCCAAATGAACTGAAAGCATGATTTCAAACAGTTATTTGAAGTGTTCATAGCAGCATTATTCACAATTGCCTAAAGATGGAAGCAACCCAAGTGTTCATCAACCAATGAATGGACAAATAATATGTGGAATATACATACAATCGAGCATGTGACAACATGGGTCCACCTTAAAGACATCATGTTGAGTGAAATACACCATTACAAAAATAGAAATATTGTATGATCTCACCAATTTGAAATAGAAATAAAAAACTCACAGAGTCATAATCTAGAATATACATTACTAGGAGATGGGGTGGGGATAAAGAATGGGAAGTCAAGTCATAAAAGTATAGCCTTCTTATTTAGAATGATGGAAATGTTGATAATGGTAGCCCAACATTGTAAATGCAATTGACACTAATGAAATATATATTTCAATACGATAAAAAGAGGAAATTTTAATTGTAATTATGGTAGAAGAACGAAATGCTTGAAAACAATTCCATGAACCTACTCTACAAAACAGTAAACCATATGTTAAAGCACAGACTTTAATTGATAGTACAGTTATAAAAATATTCTATAATCAATTGTGACATATGTTCTATACAATGCAAGGTTTTGTTGTTGGCATTTTATGTGGGAGTCTTTTATTTTATGTATGATTGCTCTATAAGCCCACCATTTCTCTAATAAAGGGGAAAAATTTTGGCCATTAGAGACTGGGAATTGTCTAAGTGCCGTAACTGCTGATAAGATTTCTGTTGTTGTAAACAATACACAATGGACAATTTGAGGAAATAGATGGTGATCTCTGCTAAATGTATGTTAGTGTCACAGAAGGAGAAAATATGTTTGCTATTGATGCATCTGCTTGGAAGGGTCATGTGAGTTTAATGTTTCAAGGATCACACTTTTATTATATGAAACAAAGACCCCTCAGAAAGCTTTCCAATAGTTGTATAACTAACTCTCTTATTAAAGAAAAAGAAAACTAAAACAATCCAAAATCATACAAATCACATTATTGCACTGACCCCCAAGATATTATATGTCAAAGACTTATTTCATAAATAAGACCTCTATAGCTCTAAAAGGTGTAGCTCTTCTAGTAAAGTATCTTGACATTTCACTGGCCTGAATTAATAAAATTTCAGCTATTTAGTCAATACATATTTATTACCCTACCACTCTGGTCTCTGGCAAAATCTCATAAGGGCTTGCAACTACAAAAGTGTTTAGTAACTTTTACTAAACAGCTTTTAGTAAAATTAATCACAGTAATTATATCTTTTGTTGAGAACTTTTTACAGCTCTTAAATCATCACTTGATAATGTTGACAAAAAACGACCAAGAAATTTGGACTGAGTTGCTAAATGATGCATGATAGTAACATAGCCCCAGGTGCAACAAGATCCCCAGCAAACGACCACTTTAATATTTATACAGTACAAAGTATACCAAAGAGAAGGGGAAAAGATCCCATCATGGGTAGTCCCCTGGGGAGACTAACTACTTTGGCCAGGTGTGGTGAAGGAAGGAATTGCCACATACCCTGTTTCATATTGGAGATGAGTGACCATTGTGGCAGATTTCCTGGGAGGACAAGAACTTGGGAGCTTCACATGCTTCACACTGCATCAGAGATGAGAGACAGCTGTACTGCCTAAATATGGAGCTTTTATACACCCCAGCAGGGTGGGGGGGAGGTGAGGGCATAAATGAGTAGCACTTGTGCCCTAGTATGTAGCTAAGGATTTTTAATATTGAACATCATCCCCACTTGCCTGCGGTCTCTGGCCTAAGTAGAAACATATCAAACACTTGCCTGCAAACAAGTACAAATGGAAATTTACCAAACACCTTTACACAAACAACCAAACATGGAAACAACAAAAACCTGTGTACAAAAAAGCAAGCATGGGGAATGACTTGGGCTTGGGGACAAGGAGGTGAGGGCTAGGCATGGCAACTGAGTATATTCATGACTTCTCCAGATCTCAAAAAGATAATGTTCCAATTTGTACACATTTGTACAAGCAAAGATGAGAAACAGTACTGGTGTTTATGGTGATATGTCCCATCTGAAAGCAGACTTGGAGGCAAGGATTTGAGTAGTTTATGTAGGAGTTGACCCCAAGATGAATAATGTGGAAAAGGGAAGTGAGATAGCAAGGGAGGAAAAACCCATAAATGTACTAATGAGAAGACTACCACTGTGGGAAAACAGAGACTGTAAGAAAGATTGGGAACATCCCACAAAAATTTCCTACCAAGGGATGAGGGAGCCAAAGTGTTTATTTACCAACCTCCCTGCTTCACTGAATCCTTCCTCGTGAGCTAAATACCTGATGATTTCACACTGGCCTTAGCCAAAGCCAAGTGCAGTTCTGTAGCAAAAGAAGACAATCGTGGAGAGAGGAAGAGAAGCCTGAGTCAGCTTATACAGAAATAGTCTACATGTGACCTCAGGGTGGGCCAAGGGGTAATGGGACTGTCAGGGACATCTGCCACAGGTCTAACAATAGCATAGATTTCTTACCTGAGAAAGAATCTAAAGATTGAATAGGCTACAGGCTAATTCCTGAAAGGAAAGAGCAATGGGCAATATGAAGTTGTTAAGAAAAGGCAAGGACAGTGGGCAGGGAGGTCTATTACCTACTCAGATATCATTCAAGTTTGGTTAGTACAGGTTCCTGTAGAGAAGGGACCATATATGCAGAAGTCTTCAGGAAGTACAAATGTATAACATGTTTAAAATAATAAGCAGTGAAGGGAATGTGTTGAACTGGAAATTTCACATTCTGCTTAAAGTTATGAATTTTCCATTTTTTAAGATACTCAGCTGGCTGAAAAATTTTAAAATACATGTCAGGCTTTTAGCTGGAGGCTCTTGGATAATAAGATTGGTAGATGCTGATAAGGGAGTCTATAGACCATGTCAGGCTTTGTAGATTAAGCAAAAGTATTTGGCCTTTATGCTGAAAATAAGATTGTATTGAAGGTTACCTCTTTAATGATATGTAGGATGGATTTAAGCAAGAAAGATTTCTATAAAGTCTTAAGGCAGGGCAATATGATAATAGCCCAGAAACAATACAATAAAACAATGATTCTGAAATGTGCTTTTCAGAGTACACTCTTAAACACTAAAAATTTTTAGAGGCACACTTGAAAAAGTAAACACTTAAAAGACAGAGGCATTAGATAAGCAAAGATTAGAATAATATTACACTACAGTATAATCATGTCACATAATGTCTATAAAGCAATCATTTATAATGAAATATTTCATGGTTTTCCTTTATACAGTGCTGATATTTTGATAGAATAGTGCAGTGATGTGATCAAGCTCTTTATATTTATTCTTGAGACAAAATTTCTTTAAGCAAAGGTTTTCCTTTGCTATCAAGTCAGTGTTAATACACACTTCTGACTTCATATTTACTGCAAGTTATACCCTGCCTTCTACCAACACATGACCAACTCAATTAATATTCCTTCTGACGTATATTCACCATCTCATCATGAATGTATGGTTGTAGAAACAGAGGGGCTGCACTATCCTACTTCCCTACCAACTGTGAATAGGTATCTCTCTCTCTCTCTCTCCATATTCTCCAGAACTTGAATCTTTCTGTTATTTTTTAAACAATTTTATTCATATACTTTACAATCCCATCCTAAGTGTACAATCAGTGGCTCTTGGTATAATCACATAGTCATGCATTCACCACCATAATCTTTTTTATGAACATTTTCATTTCTTTCACAAAGAATGAAGTGAAAAGAAAGGGGAAAAAAAAGGAGAAACAGAAACTACAACAAAAATCCCATACCCATCCCTGTGTCCTCTCTTATTGACATTTAGCTTTGTATATTGCCTTTGTTATAATTAATTAAAGAATATTACTGAGTGAGAGTTAACTATAGGCCCTAGTTTGTATTGACTGTATTTTTCCATATACCATCCTATTTTTAACGTCTTGCAAAGATGACATCCATTTATTCTCCCTCATGTAAAGGCTTTCTTATATTTCTACATATAATCACCATCATTGTCCACGCTAAGGTTTTGTTAAGTTATACAGTCCTAGTTTTTTCCTCTACCTTTTCTTCTGGTATCACACATACCCTTATCCTTCCATTTGAACCATACTCATTCTCAGCCTTGTTCGTTATACTTACAATAATTGTGCTATCACACAATATTGTGATATCCATTTCTGAACCTTTACAATCAATCTTATTAAATATTCTGTACTCCTAAAGCATCAGCCACCCTATCTCTACCAATCCTATCCTTACATTTTTTTACTAACTCATTTTTTCTCCCTCATCCTTCATTTTAACACACATAATCAGGATATCCTTTTGTCTCTCCTCCAAAATATAACATAGGTTCATTGGTATTTCTTCATATCGACTACTGTCCTAGTTTGCTAGCTGCCAGAATGCAACACACCAGAGATGGAATGGCTTGTAATAAAAGGGGATTTATTTCATTAGTTCTTCAGAGGAAAGGCAACTAACTTTCATCCAAGGTTCTTTCTTACATGGGAAGGCTCAGGATAATCTCTGCTGGCCTTCTCTCTAGGCCTCCGAGTCCCAACAACTTTCCCCAGGGTGATTCCTTTCAGCATCTCCAAAGGGCTGGGCTGAGCTGCAAGTGCTGAGATGAGGTGTGACAAGCTTCTTGGGCTGTGCTACATTGTGCTATCTCATTTGAGCACCAACCAATTAAGTCAAAAGTCATGCATTGCAGCAGGCATGCCTCCTAGCTGACTGCAGATGTAATCAGCAACAGATGAGGTTCAGGTACCATTGGCTCATGTCCACAGCAACAGAACTAGGTGCCTTCACCTGGCCAAGTTGACAACTGAATCTAACTACCACAACTAGTATGACTTGATTTCTTTATTCTACCTGGTCTCCCTCTTCCACCTTACCCTTCATGATCCACTTTCTATGACCATGTAGAGTATCGTATTTAAAATATAAATAAGATGCTGCCATTTATATGGTATAGAACCCTCTGGAGAAAGTATAATAATGGTCTCCTAAATGTGCTCTATATGCTATTCCCTGTATATTATAAATATATTATGTTCCATGCCAAAATGGGAATTAAAGTTGCAAATAGAATTAAGACGGCTAATCAGTTGTCCTTAATATAAGGAAATTATCCTTGATTACCAGGGTAAGCACAGTGTAATCACAAAAGTATTTTTACACGGGCAGACACTGGGTATTGAACCCCAGTCTCCATCATGGTAGGTGAGAATTCGGCCACTGAATCATCATTGCACCGCCCCACAAAGCTACTTTAAATATTGAAGCGGCAGACATAAATGTTAGAGTCAAAGTGATATAATGTAAGTAAGACTTAACTGGCCATTTCTGGCTTGAAGAAAGAAGAGTACCATGAGCCTAGGAATACAGACTGGAGGTGATGTGAAAGGTAAAAACAAAACAACACACACACAAAAACATATTCTTTCCTAAAGACTCAGAAGGAGCACAGCTCTGCCAGCCCCTTAAGTCACAGATCAGACTTATTTCAGACATCTGATCTCCAGCACTATGATAAATTTACATTTTTTAAGCTACTACATTTGTGGTAATTTCTTACAGCAGCAATAGGAAACCAATACTCTTTCCCAAGGTTTCTCTTTGCACTGAAAATAAAATGCAAACTCACCCTATGTTACAAACCATATGAGATCAGCTCCCATGTCAAACCTGCATAGCTTATTTCTACCTTTAAGTATTTTCACTACCTCTCCTCTGTAGCTAGCATTCTCTTTCCCAGTATGCCATGTCTGGCTCTTGCCGCTCATCCCTTTTCTATGGATCTTCCCCAAACCGCTAATATGTCTTTATCAACTCAGGATGACAATGACTATTTTTTGCTATTTTCCTTAATTTTCTTTTGCATTTATTTATATTCTTCTCTCTGAGCCCACTACTTGAATGTAAGTTCCTTGTTACAAAATCTACAATACAGCCTGGCACACAGTAGGCACTCCAAAATAAGTGCATTACATCAGTGCATGAATAATTGATGCAATACGTAATAACTGCTTTGTGACATTGAACAGAGTACTTTTTTAAATTTTTGTGAGAACTTTGTCATAACTTTTAATAGAATTAGAACAAGAAATGAGTTATATGATGCTTTCCACTGACTCATTTTTCTTTTTACTGACCTCACCTTCTTTTACAACTAAGAATAGATAAAGAGCAGTATTTATAATTGGTTCCTTTGGCAGAGTCTTTTTTCCAATACATCGGAAAGTGCTTTCATTAGAGGAGAAAGGTGACCCACTCTGCTGTATCAGCACAGATGTGGTCATACATATCCATATCACCATGGTCCATGCCTGAAATAATTATATTACCCTAGAATGTAAGTTCCACAGGGAGGGAATTTATCTGTTTTTTGCTGTGTCTCGGGAACATGTAATAATGTCTGGTCAGCAATCACCAAATATTAGTTGAGTAAATAAAGAGAAAGATTTTTTTAATGCTCATAAACCTGTCCTAATATAGACAAAGAAGTAAATAATAAAATAAATGAGGCCTTTGGCTATGATAAAATGACTCACAGTAGAAGTGTTCTTAGGGAGCTTTTACACTAACAGTTACCATGAACAATGAAGAGATGGAAAATATATGAGGTCTGTTATAAGATCTATGTGGCCTACTCCTTATTAACCCCAGTAACTGCTGTAATCTCCTTTTGTATGGGAACTACAAGTCTGATAGAGCAAATAAGTATGAATCTACATTTCCCCATATTCATTAAGGAACTCACTGTGGTAAAAGCATAGGTACCTTTTAACTCACAAACCTTCTTATTGTAGCTCAATATTATTGGCTAGGAACTGAGAGAACAGGGCAATTAAAGTTCTTCAGGAGAGTATGCATGTTTCAAGTAAACATTCAATGATGACGTGATACCATTCTCTCTATTATATGTGCTTGAATTTAATTTATCGCTATGGATGTAGGCAATTATCTTGCTCATTATAGTTTGAACAGAAACCTTGAAAACAAACAGTTTTTATCCTTTTTTTCATATTTTACCACCTCCATCCCAGCACTTAGAAAATTCTGGAACAATTTAGTTCTTTCCTTATGTGAAGGCTGGTACAAAATTTGGGCAAGAGACACAACAAGAAATATCTACATGAATAAAGTCACAATCAAATTGAGAGCATATAATACTTAAACCCATAAAATGCCAGAGGAGCACACAGGTAAAATTGTGACTTGTGAAGTGAGGTATGTGTAGCAAGAGTCTTGGGAAGGATGAGGACAAGTGAGTCTTTTCTTGGGACATTTGGTAGATCTTGGTCTGCGCATTAAAGGAAGAATAGGGTTTGGGTAGATAGAAAGAAATGTTGATGGTAATACACATAAGGTAGAAGACATACAACAAAGAATAGAAGTGATATGCAGAGAAACACTAAGAAAGGGGCCAGGTTTATTTAAGAGGGAATGGAGAGGCTGGAGGGAACCACCTGAAAATGTAGACCTGTGTTCCAATAGCTATGTTTCTTGATGATGACTGTATAATGATATAGCTTTCACAATGTGACTGTGTGATTGTGAAAACCTTGTGTCTGATGCTCCTTTTATCTACCTTGTCAACAGATGAGTAGAACATATGGAGTAAAAATAAATAATAGGGGGAAAATGTTAAAATAAATTTAGTTTGGAATGCTAGTGATCAATGACAGGGAGGAGTAAGGGGTATGGTATGTATAATTTTTTTTTTCTGTTTTCACTTTATTTTTCTGTTGTCTTCTTATTTCTTTTTCTGAATTGATGCAAATGTTCTAAGAAATGATGAGGATGAATATGCAACTATGTGATGCTATTGTGAATTACTGATTATATATGTACAATGGAATGATCACATATTAAGAATGTTTGTGTTTCTTTCATGTAATTTTTTTAAAAAATTAATTTAAAAAATTTTAAAAAAAGGAAAGAAAAGGGCCAGGCTTACAGACAGTAAAAAAAGGAGTACAGAATATAAAGAAATGAAGTGAGCAAAAATGATGCTCACTTTAATTATTTATTTAGTAACTATTTAGACAAATTAAGGCCAAAGGCTAATGGAAAATAGGCAATAATTACATGATAAATTGGATAAGTAATCTTTCTAGGTCAAGAAAGAAAGGATTCTTTTCTAATGTTTTATATATACTGAAGAACAAAATAAGGGTTGTTATAATAAACTTGGCATAAAATTAGAAACATTACGAATATAATTTCAAAGGAAGATTTCAGAAAATCTTTATAGCTAAAAAAGAGTTGAGAGGGATTCTACTTCCCACACACGTGCTCACACCACACCTCTCCTTTCTGAGACAACAAAACATACTCACATTTCCACTATAAGTTTTAGCTGACCAATCCAGTGGGACTATTTTTTTTTCTGTTTTGTATATTACCTCATAGCCCACCCAGAAAGCAAGTTCAAAGTCCAACCCCTTGTCCTGTGGGTAGTGAATCCATTTGTAAATATGACCTTTGAAGTTGTTATTAAATAAGGTGTTCCCAAACTGAAGGAAGGTGAGCCCTAATCCCATATGACTGAAGTCGTTAGAAACAAAGGAAATTGGACAAGAAGAGGAAACCACAGGAGAAGCAAGAATTTAGAAATCAACAGAACCTGGAAGAAAAAAGGTGAAACCCTACTGTGTGCATTGTTATAAGACAGAAAAGCCAAGACACCTCAAAGATTGCTAACCAGCCAGAAGATACCAACCCTGGGAAGAGCAGTCCTATAGCCTCTGAAACCATGAGACAATACATTCCTGTTGTTAAATCAACTTGCTAAATGCTATTTGCTTTAACATTCCAGAAATTAAAACACCCACTTAGAATTCTGCATACAAAATGCTAATAAGATTAAAAGGTTTGAACTCAAATGGATAAAAATCAAAATATGCCCTTTGAAAATTTTTTATACATAGCCTGTGCACACTACAGCTTGAAATACAGACCAGGCAAAAGACTTCTCACCCCCCTGTTCATTGTTAGCCTCCAAATAATACCTAATTATCACTGATATCTTAAAATGTTTCAAAATCTTTTCTAAGCACTCCACACGTAATGACTTCTTATTTAACCCACAAAAGGAAAGTACTTTTTAATCTTCATTTTATACATAATGCTATCCAATGCCTACTCTTCAAGCATTTCTGGCTTCTGTGGAGGATAATGTCAGAACCTTACCTGTGCCTCTTTCCTTCCAGGTACTACCCAAGAGAGTATGAATACAATGAACTAATAAGCAGTTGGGAATTAAAGGGTCCACTTTCCTAGGTAAAGGCCTAATCACTCCAAGCTATAAAGTCACTTGAAGGACTTTATTAAAGAAGGTAATTTAGAAATGAAGCCGAAGAAACCAGGATTCCAATTACTCACTGAGAAATCTTAACCAGTGAGGGCATTGAGTCTACAGATAGAGAGCAGGGAGAGGTGGATTGGGCCCTTAATCAAAAGAGCCAAATTTTAGCAAGGGAAGAGGTGGCTTCTAGGAGGCAGGCACTGTGCCAGAAAAGTTTACTCCAAAAAACAAGTACAAAGGAAAGTCCACACTCTTTTTAGCAATCTGACAAGCAGAAAAAGATTGCCATTGCTTACTTTAGAGAAGAGGTTAAATAAAATGAGTTGCTCATTGGAATTACTGGCAGTGGTTGAATAAACCCCAATGACCTGGCCATACTCTAAGCCAACCAAATCAGAAACTCTGGGGATAAAACCCAGAAACAAGTAGCCTTTCTTGTTCTCCAGGCCATTTCACTGTATGAATTAGGCTAAGGACCACCCCTTAGAGGTTTCTGAACTCCATCACCTTTTAATACGGTCTGTAACAACCTGCATTTTTTGAGTGGTTATTATGTGCTGAGCAGTTTACATAATCCTATCATAAATGTATGGGGCAAGTGCAATAATCACAGCATTTCCTAGATGAGAAACTGTGGCTTAAAAATCCTGGGATTACAAATTCAGCAATCTTACATCAGAGTTATGCACTTAGCCATCACAAACTATGCTGCTCCTTGTGGATGAGAGGATCCCAGCTATATTTCAGTTAGATAATACATTCCTCATTTTGTAGAGAGGATCTAATTAGGTTTGGAGAAAATGGAAGAGTTCATTCCAACATTCTTTACTTAAAGAGAGGGCTTAAGTACCCTCCATAGAAGTGAAAAGGGAGAATAAGCATTTCCACCAACTAAATTTTAAATATACTTGACAGCGGGTGTCAGGAGAATAATCAGAAATGATTAGAAATGTTAAGCAATTGAGGTAAGATAGTATATATATTTTTAGATTCTTTAAACAGCCATCCTTGATATCTCAAGATCAAGCATAAGAAAATGAATGATACAGTATAGGAATAGGCTAAGGATTTGTGAAGGAAGGTGTCATGGGAGGTTACAGGTGCAAGAAAATATCAAATGCTTGTGAACACATAGATGGACATCCAAACTGAGTACAGAAAATGAAAATGGAACGCTGGAACACTGTGGGGGACAGAAAGCCTGCAGGACAGATGACGTACATGTCATATTCTAGGACATTAACCACTGAATCATTACATGAAAGATGACATGTTACTCAGTATCTCAGATGTTTTAAAGGTGAATCCAAAACAGAAGGAGATTATCTCTCACTTCTTTTATCACATATGTAAATCTCTGCAAAAGAAGAAAGTTAATATAAATTGGAACTTTACATGTTTGCAGAAAATGTGTAAATGTTTATATGTGAAATACTGTATTAACCGTGTTGATATTAGAAATGTTAGCACTGAGGATGATTTAAATGACTTATGGTAACCTCTGTAGGCTACATAAATATTCAAATTATTCCCTTTGCAATTCAAGGTTTTCACATACTGATGGGGCAAGACATCTATATATATCTATAATTTGATCCTAGAGAAAAGTATATCTCTTCCCAGTGGGGTGTTGGAACACTTGATGAGAAATTGTTAAAATAATTCTATACAGTCATGCTGCCTTGATTCATTTCTTTCTCTTTAAGGTGTGAATCATTATTATTTTATGAGAAGAGAGCTAGAAGGTGGACTGAGGTCTCTACAAAGTGTTCTTAGACAGTACGAAAGGGAGCTTGTGAACTGATACTGTGCATTTTCAAGGGTGAACCCATTAGCTACTCTTTGTATACCAGGAAAACAAAATTAGGCTAATTCAACAGGTTTTCCTCACTTTTGTTAAAAGATTATATGAATACTAAATTTTAGAGTGCCTTCACATTGTGTATATTTTATAATCAATTGATCATGAACAGCTCTGTAATATAATTTTTAACAGTGCTGGTGATATTTCTGAATCAGATAAACAATTACTTTAAATTGATTTAAAATCTTAGGTGATGGTAGCCCAACATCTTAGGTGAATGAAATTGTGAGTAATGAAATATATATCTTAATGTAATTCAAAGGAGAAATGTTAGATTTTATATATGGTAACAGAATAAAATATTAGAAAAAAATCCATGGAATAAAACTACACAAACAGTGGACCAGAAGTTAAACCCGTGAACTACAGTTGATAGTACAATTATAAAAATGTATTATCATCAATTTTAACAAATCTTCCACACTAATAATGCAAGATTTTAATAGTAGGGTGGTATTTGGGACTTCTGTATTTTGTGCATAGTTGTTCTGAAAAGCCACAACTTCTCTAATAAAGACAAATTTTTTTAATAAATTGATTTATCATGTTGGTCATTTCCTTCTTCTCACTTGTGTGACTTAATTAACTCACCTACAAATGATTTATCATCTCCATCCTTCTCTCCTTCTTCCCTCCCCAACACCAATACTTTATGCTGATAAAACATTTTATACCATGTTGCTATAAGATGATAAACTTCTGAAATTTCAGTGCATTATGACATAGAGATTAGGCCCTTAGTGTTTACTGAATAAATTCTTCTAGAAATAATGTTTTTTCAATTGGGTCAACTTTTGTGATTCAATTAATATTCAATAATTTACGTTTAAGTTGGGTAAATGAACTAAGTTCTTGTTCATTCCTAACCCCTTAGATCCTGTGTGTTCTCATCCATGATGGCCTCCCAGACACTTTTTGCACCTTTCTGCTTTGTTTTTACATGACAGCCACATTGAACTTTTCTTTTTCCAACCAATAATCTAGTTACTCCAATGAACCAGGTTCTCTGTACGGCATGTGTCCACAGGCATTACCTTCTCAAAAATGAAAATTCTTGGGCTCATCTAAGACCAATTCAGTCCAAATCTTCATTGTAGCAGGACTTCTAGTAGATTTGTAGGCATTACATTTTGGGAAGCACTGATTTAGGCCACGTATGGCTGATGTCTTTTGTTTTCACTTCTGTTGCTCTTCTCCCTGAACCTTCCCTACTTGATTTCTTCACATCCATCAGATTTCAGCTCAAAGTAGGGAGTTAAGTAATTTGAGCTGTAGTTTACAATGAAGGGACAACTTCATTTCATGTTTGCTCATGATGAGAAACTAGTATCTGGTCTCATTAAAATTATCTTTTAATTAGTTCAGTCACGACTATGCTAATCAATACACTCAGAGAGACAAGCAGTATAGATAAGCTGATATTCACATAAACATATCAGAAATTTCCCTCTGTGGTGGAAAAATGTAACATAAAGTGCAATTCTAATTGTTTCAACTAGACATGTCTGCAATGACCTGACTTTTATGGTTTCAAAGTCTGTAATGCCCTGTGGAACATACTGGAATTCTCACAGGTGTCCAAGTCAACAATGCCCAGTTGAAGAACTTACTTTTGTCCTAAAGGGAATCCTTGGATGCTCATAGGAAAATTTCACTTGTGTACTTTTACAATTGGTTGGCACATGGCTATCAAAGCAAATTTATGTACACTGCATTTTCCAGAGTTTGGAAAATGAAACCTCCAAAACAAATCTCTGTGAAAATAATTGCTGTATATGTCACTGTCATTTCTGTGTTTCTGTATTTTTCTTACTTTTAGAAAGCATAGAACCTTTAAAGGCTGTCCAGATTTCATACAAGATATGGGTAAGAGAAATTTCTTACAAGATATGGGTAAGAGAGAAATTATTTCCTTAATATTCATTACTTTTTATATAAAAAGTTAAAATACTGTTTAATTTACAATAATTTTAAATTAGATTTAAATATATAAAAATAAACTGGTGAAAATTTGAAAAAAGTAAATGATCTGTATATATTTTTTTAAAGACTCAAAAATCTGGATAAGAGAAATAGTCATATGACTTAATTGTTCTCTTTACAGATATTTTATTACATTGTTAACATAATTATAGTGACTCTTAAGTTTTGTTGAACTAAAACATGAAACAACTAGAAACTGGGTTTAAAGATTCAGATCACAATGATTTTTATATAAAAAATCTGTATGATGATTCCGATAAAAATAGACTGTGTTTAAACATCTTCTTGGATTCAAACTCTTTCAAGATGATTCATATAAATACTAACACTTTTATTCCTTCATCCACTATTTACAAAAATTTCACATATATCTATATTTATTTCTATTATCTATATCTATCTATCTATAATTTATATCAGGAAATATGTAGAAAATGTCTACTTCAGTTGTCCTTCCCAGAATTTATGACTTCCTAAATGCTCATAACACAAACTGCGTCTGAAAGTTTTCAATTATATTGTGCTTTGATATTGCTGAGAGTCCATTTCAAATAAAAATGCACTTAAGAACTAGAATTATTGCTTGGGATTATTTATATAGCTTGTATTCAAGATGTAATCTTTGACACAAATTTATTCTACTGAACAAATTGATGCAATGCTAGTCTACTTATGAACAATCCAATGTGAGTAAAGAAATATCCAAAATCAAAGTCCCTCCTTTACATTTAAATTCTATATTAACTTTGAATTTTGAGTAGAAAAACAATCACCAGGACTGACAGAACTTTTAGTGAATATCAGGGTTAAGACATATAAAACCTCCAAGCTGCAATGCCTTTCCCTTTATTTAATAATCTTCAAGATTTCTCTAAAACTTTCTTTCTCTCTTTTCCTTGCTCATTGTCTTACATTTATCCATCTATGTCTATGTCAAGCTCCACTAATTTCTCTTCCTCTCTCTTCTTGTTTTTTTCTCATCCACCCAAATTTCTCTTTAGATTTTTTCATTCTAGATTCCTTCCTGTCTTCTCTTCTCAAATGCTTCAGAGAAAAATGATTTTCTCTTTTTCTTCAGGCAGTAAACACATGGTAACTGTTTTTCACATATCATGGAGTACCATGGAATGCTATATCATTCTCCTCCCTGTTTGCACCACTTGCTTCAAATTCACTTCTTAATTTCTGTGGTTTCTAGTCTGTTGCAAAATTGACATGGAAACTGCTCTCACTAAAGTCCCTACCAATCTCTTAATTTCCACACTCAGCAATCCTCACTCATTATCATAACAGAGCATTCATTTTGGCATTTGACACTGAACTTCACCTTATCTTCTTTAGTATCTTTCTTCGCTTACGTCAACAACAAAGCAAGCTTTACTGTTTCCCTCCTGCTTTCTGACCACTCTTCTCCATATAGTTTTCTGCTCACTTTGTCTAACTTTTGTCCCAGTCAGGTTTCTTGTAACAGAAAATAGCTTTGGTGAGTTTATTCAATGGAAATTTGCTCTCACCTAGAATTTCTAGGAAAATTTGAAGAAACAGAGAGGAAAGCATTCAGTCAACAGTCAAAATCACGCACTAACACCAGCTTAGTGAGGGTTGCCATCACAGCTGCTGAGCTTCAGATGCTGCAGCTATTACTCCAACACCACTGGCATGGATGCAGGGTGCACTTGCTGTAGCATTTACAGTGCTGCCTTGGCCACTTTGCAAACACAATTGTCTATGTGCCTATACAACTGTCTCTCTTCATGTTCCAGCTCCTAGTTAAGTGGGTTTGATAGGCCAAACCTAAGTCAAATTCCTTCACTCTAGGACAAGTAGGATGGAAAAATGAGTTTCTAGGTCATTTGGTTTCGAAGTGTATAGTAGTTCTGATGCATACCAAAACTCATGTAATAAAAAGGGATCAGATGTTGGCTATCCAATAAATAACACATATCCACTACCCCCTTTAATGGCACTTCATCAAAATTCTTTCCTTGCTTTCTCTTTTATGTCTATATACATCCTCTGGATCCATAGCCATTATTTCAACTATCCTACTGCCTCCAAGGTGTTATTTCTATTCTGCTCTAGTAGACCCATATTACTAATACATCTCACCTGGATATTCAGCAGACCTTCAATGCATAAATTCACCAATACATGATCAATTTTCAGTTTCAATTTCTGATAGCCATTTACCCAGTCCCCAAATGACTCGTCTCTCCTTCACTGAACAATACCTTCACATCTTATATAGCAGTGATTCCTTGTGACAGTTCATTCTGAATACTTTTTAGTCTGTTTTTTATTTTCCTTGCCCTCTTTCTACTGTCATATCACACCTAGACTAGATGCTTCATATGTGTTTCAAATACCTTGGAGGCATTTCTTTAAAATACATATTCCTGGACCTCATTTTTAATCTAATGAATCAAATTCTACAGTAATATCTCACAATCTCGATTTAGCACAAAACTGTCTACCTGGTAATTTTGATATATAATTTACTTTGGGTATCAAAAGATAATAGTAACATCTTCCAGGCTAAGATGGCTGGCTCCAGTTGTGCCTCCTTGTAGTCTATTGACTATACTAACAAATAATTAATCTAAAAATATCTTACAGTGGCACTCTGTCTTAAAGGTATTCAATGAAAGCCTATTGAGTAAGGATAAAATTCAAGATCCTTCATGTAACATATGATTCTTTTTATAATCCTAGCTCTTCAAAATTATTTGCCCCGACCCAGCATCCATGTCACACACACAGAGAATTTCTCTCCCACATTCATCAGTATCCATATATTTATTATGCACTTAGAATGCTTTTGCTTGTTTCCCTAAATTTGTTAATTCCTAGGCATACTTGAACTGAGATGATTGCAATCATTTCCATTTCTTCAGACTCCCAAGAATGATTTCCACTAATTATAATAGTGTTAAATAAAATTAAAAGATCATTCTGATGAAAGGATGGATTTATGTCAACTACTCACCCCCAATTTTCATCTTATAATCCTAAGTGAATGTTCCTCTTACCTATGTTTCATCTCATTTCAGGACACAACCAGTAAGGACATGGAAACAGAAAATACGACATTGCTGAAAGAATTTATTCTCACAGGATTTATAGTTCAACCAGAGTGGCAAATCCCCCTATTCCTGGTGTTCTTGGTGACATATCTCATCACCATGATGGGGAACCTAGGACTGGTTGCTCTCATCTGGAATGATCCTCATCTTCGCACCCCCATGTACTTATACCTTGGGTGTTTAGCCTTTGTAGATGCCTGGCTGTCATCCACAGTGACCCCCAAGATGCTTGTCAGTTTCTGGGCCAAAAGTAAAATGATAACTCTATCTGCATGCATGACACAATTTTTTTCATTTGCAATCAGTGCAACCACAGAATGTTTTCTACTGGCAACAATGGCATATGATCGATATGTAGCCATATGCAAACCTTTACTCTATCCTGTGATTATGACCAATAGACTATGCATCCAGTTGTCAATCTGGTCATGTATAGGTGGCCTCATTCATGCCTCAATTCATGAAGGCTTTTTGTTCAGATTAACATTCTGTAAGTCCAACATTGTACATCACTTCTACTGTGACATCATACCATTGCTTAAAATTTCCTGTGTTGACACTTCTATTAATTTTCTCATGCTTTTTATTTTCTCTGGTTCAATTCAGGTAATCACCATTATGACAGTTCTTTTCTCTTATACATCTATTCTCTTTACAGTCTTAAAAAATACGTCTCTTAAAGGTATAAGGAAAGCCTTCTCCACCTGTGGAGCTCATCTCTTATCTGTCTCTTTATACTATGGCCCTCTTCTCTTCATGTATGTGCACCCCAGGTCTCCTCAGGCAGATAATGAAGATATGATGGATTCTCTGTTTTATACAGTCATAATTCCTGTTTTAAATCCAATTATCTACAGCCTGAGAAATAAGAAAGTCATAGATTCACTCGCTAAGAAATTAAAAAGGAAGCGTTAATGTGAAGTTCTCAAATTATATGATTTTAAAAAATAAAAAAAGTCATAAAATTGTGCAGTTAGATGTGGCCTTGATTTGGCTTCTGCATAAAATTTTATGTAATTGTAATTAGACTTTTATTTTTTATTTTCATTTTTTTGCAAGGGCAGGCACTAGAAATCAAACCCAGATCTCTGGCATGACAGGTGAGAATTCTACCACTGAGCCACTGTCACATGCCCTAGACTTTCATTTTTATAAACCTTGGTAGTGTTGTTATTCCCAATTTAACCAGGAAATTATTCCTAATATATTCTCTAGGATAGCGTTACTCTGATAACAAAGGCAGATATATATTATTACAGGTAAAGGAAACTACAGATTGGGTTCCTTTATGAATTTAAATGAAAAAAAATTTCAACATATAATAGCAAACTGAATCCAGCAGCATATTAAATTAATTATACACCATACTTCAATATTTTAATGACCTGAGCTATTAGTACCTAATAAATTCCTTAAAATATTTATGTATAACACTCAAAACATACAATGACATTTAAACATGTCATACATGTCATTTAAAGCAGGAAACAAATTAACTATTTAAGTGCTTTCACGTTCTTCCATGGGGCTTCACATGTATTAAATATTAAGACAGTTTAGTTCTTCTGAAAAAGACTTGAGTAGGATGACTTTGATCTCTGAAACAGTATATACCTTAGACGCATATCACATTTAATACTATACGGCTCACTTTTGTTTGTGGGAGCAGAAGTAAGTCCCAGCAATTCTACTAGGTTAAAGAGATTTCATTCTAAATTTTTGAAAAATGTTGAATGTCACTTCTGGTAGTGATTAATTTCATATGTCACAGAGAGAAATAGGCAAAAATGGGAATCCATTGAGAAAAAATTGGAAATGAGTTAAAATGTGAAAGCAGTACTAAACTATAAGAGGCTGCTCTAGGATCAGTGTGTATATTGGAGAAATGAGAACAGATGAGTTGCTGCTCACTGTAAATATACCCTCTAAAGCCCATTCCAATTGCGTTCATATGTTATTGGGCCATTTGAAAAACCTAACCATAATTCAAAAGACTAGTGGATTAGATAGAATAATTAGAGTTAATTTGGGATTGGGTAGATCATCAAAAGACATGACACAGTAACAATTTTCCCAATTAAAAAAAAAGATGGATATATAAATCAGCAACATTTGAATATTGTTGGAATGTGTGGTTGAAAACCAGGGGGTTGGTTGCATAATGTCAAAATTCAAATAATATTAAGATGATACGATGTCTCAGTACTCAGTGGATGAAGACATGAAAATTATTGAAATTGGATGTTTTCATCTGAAAATTCTTGGAAAGTTAGCTTTCCCCACACTTCGTAATTTTTAAGTAAAATGGGTGACTCATCTTCAGGTCCTCACACTTCTTTTACATTCTGAACACTAACATCCCGCACAGAGTCCTACTGATTCCACTGACGTGTCAACCCTCTAAACTACATCTCAGTGCTTTGAAAAACTCTTGTTTCTTGTCACTCACATTCAGCTGATAACCATCTTATTTTCCAACGACTGCTGCCAGATCATCCTTCCTAATGATTGCACAGTTTAATTCATGTCCTTCTCCACTAACTTTTTGTCCAAGTTTTATTCACATAGCATGCAGTCTATCCAAAGTGTTCAATCAATGAATGGTCTCTGTACAATCACAGATTTGTGCATTCATCACCATAATCAATTTGAGAACATTCTCATTTCTTTGAAAAGAAATATCCCATACCCTTTATACATGACTATTATTGGCATTTAACATAAGTATGCTGTCTTTGTTAGAATTGATGAAAGAATATTGCAACATATTATTAGCTATAGCCTATGGTTCTCATTAGTTTTATGTATTTTTCCACATACCACCCTATTAACACCAAATAATATTGACATATATTTATTCTAGTTCATGTAAGAAGCTTCTTATATGTGTACAATTAACCACATTCATTATCCACAACAGAGTTCACTATGTTATACAGTCTCATATTTCATCATCTAACTTTCCTTCTCATGAGATGCATGACCCTAAACTTCTTTAACCACAATCACACCACAATTCAGCACTGTTGGTAATGAGCTAACATCACTTCTAATCATTTCCAAACACTTATAATTAACCTCATTAAAAATTCTGGACAAATTAATATCAGCTGTCCATTTTCTATCCTTATTCTATCACCTGGTAACTTATACTCTAGATTTTAACTTTTAGAGTTTGTCCATTATAATTAGATCATATTAGTGAACCCATTCAATGTCTGTCCTTTTGTATCTGGATTATTTCACTTAAAATAATGTCGTGAAGGCTCATCCATGTTGTTACATGCATCAGGGCTTCATTACTTATTACAGCTGAATAATATTCCATCATATGTATGTACACATTTTATTTATCCATTCATCAGTTGATGGATGCTTCAGTGGTTTCCATCTTTTGGCAATTGTGAATAATGTTGCATGACTATTAATGTGAAAATGTCTTCACATCCCTGCTTTCATTTCTTCCAAGTACTTACTTAGTAGCAGGATTACTGGGTCAAACAGGAATTCTATATTTAGCTTCCTGAGGAATAGCCTGTCTTCCACAGCAGCCGCAACAGGCTACATTCCCATCAGTAGTGAATAAATGTTCTTATTTTTCTGACTCCTCTCCAACACTTGTGGTTTTCTGTTTTGTTTTGTCTGTTTCTTTGTTTTTTTGATAGCAGCCATTCTAGTAGGTATAAAAATATATCTCATTGTGGTTTTGAATTGCATTTAGAAAACATCTGGTGATGTTGAGTATCTTTTATGTGCCTTTTAGCCATTTGTATTTCCTTTTTAGAAAAGCGTCAATATAAATTTTGCCCACTTTTAAATTGAATAGTTTGTCTTTTTATTTTCAGTTGTAAGATTTCTTTATATATTCTGGATATTAAATTGTTATTAGAGATGTGGTTGGCAAAGATTTAATCCCATTGAGTAGTCTGCCTTTTCACTTTCTTGGCAAAGCCCATTGAAGCACAAAAATATTTAATTTTGAAGAAGTCTCATTTATCTATTTTTTCTTTCATTGTTTGTTCTTTGGGGTATAAAATCTAAGAAGAAATCACCTTTTAACACAAGATCACGAAGAAGATATTCTCTTCTAAGAGTTTTATGGTCCTAGCACTTATATTTAGGTCTTTCATTCATTTTGAGTTAGTTTTCACATAAGGTGTTAGAAAGGGGACCTCTTTCGTTCTTTTGTATATGAATATCCAGGTCTTACAGCACCATTTGTTGAGAGACTGTTCTGTCCCAGTTCAATGGATTTGGCAGCTGTGTGAAAAATCAATTGACCATAGATGTGAGGATGTATGTCTGAACTCTCAGTTCAATTCCATTGATCAATACATCTATCTTTATGCCAATATAATGCTGTTTTCACCACTGTAGCTATGTAATATGCTTTAAAGCCAGGAAGCATGAATCTTCCAAATTTGTTCTCCTTTCTCAAGATGTTTTTGGCTATTTGGCTATTTGCCTTTCCGAATAAACTTGGTGCCTGTCTCTTCCATTTCTGAAAAAGTAGGCTTTCGGAAATTAAATGGGATTGCATTAAATATGTAAATCAATTTGGGTAGAATTTAAATCTTAACTGTATTTAGTCTTCCAATCCATGAACATGGAAAGTCTTTTCATTTATTTAACTCTTTGTTTTAGCTATATTTTGTAGTTTTCTGTGTATAGGTCCTTTATATCCTCAGTTGAGTTTATTCCTAAATATTTCATTCTTTTAGTTGCTATTTAAATGGATTTTTATTTCCTCCTCAGATTGCTCATAACTAAAGAATAAAATCACTATGTACTTTTATGTTTTGATCTTATATCCTGTCAATTTGATGAACTCGTTTATTAACTCAAGTAGCTATGTTGTAGATTTTTCAGTACCTTCTAAATATAGGCTCATGTCATCTGCAAATAGTGAAAGCTTTAATCATTACTTTCCAATTCAGATGCTTTTTATTTCTCTTTCTTGTCTATTTGCTCTAGCTAGAACTTCTAGCACAATGCTGTGTAACATTTGTGACAGTGGGCATCTTTGTCTTGTTCCAGATCTTAGAGGGAAAACTTTCAGTTTTCAACCATTGTGTTGTAGGTTTTCCATATATGGCTTTTTTAGGTTTTCCATATATGGCTTTTACCATATTGAAGATATTTCCTTCTATAGCTACTTTTGAAGTGTTTTTACCACAGTGGGATGCCAGATTTTCTTAAATGCCTTTTCCACATCAATCAAGATAATCATGTGGATTTTCTTCTTTCATTTATTCATGTGGTGCATTACATTTTTCTGGTGTTGAGCCACCCTTGCATAACCAGGATTATATTCACTTCATCATGGTGCATTATTCTTTCAATGTTTTGTTGGGTATGATTTGATATTATTTTTTTGATGATTTTTGCTTCTATATTTATTAGAGAAATTGGTCTATAACTTTGTTTTCTTGTATTATCTTTATCTGGCTTCATTATTAGGCTGTTACTGTCTTCATAAAATAAATTAGGTACTGCTTGCTACTCTTCAATTTTTTGAATGAGTTTGAGCAGTAATAGTATTAATTCTTCTTGGAAGATTGACAGAATTCACCCGTGAAGCATCTGGTCTTTGATTTTCCTTGTTAGTGGGTTTTTGTTGATGTTACAATCCCTTTACTTTTGATTGTTTTGTTGAGGTCTTCTATTTCATCTGAGTCAGTTTAAGTTATTCTTGTTTTTCTAGGAATTATCCATTTCATCTAAGTTGTTTAGTTTTTTGGCATATACTTGGTCATAGTATCTATCCTCTTATGATCTATTTATGATCATTATTCCTTTTGGTGGAGTGCTGTTTATATTAATATATAATGTCCTTCTTTGTCTTTTTTAATGGTTTATATTTAAAGTCTATTTTGTATGATATTAATATTAATATAGCTATCTCAGCTATTTTTTTGATTATTGTTTTTGTGACATACCTTTTTCCAACCTTTCACTTTCAACTTATTTATTTCCTTGGGTCAAGTTGAGTCCCCTATAGAGAGTATAATTTTAAATCCATTCTTCTCATCTGTGTCTTTTGACTGGGAATTTAATCCTTTAACATTCAATGTTATTACTGAAAATGCAGTACTTACTTCATCCATTTTATCCTCTGATTTTTGTATGTCATATTCTATTTTGTCCCTCTTTCATCATTTTTAGTTTCCTTTTTGGGTATTCCTCATTTCTACACTCTTCTCCAAGGTTCTCTGTCTCCTGTCTTTTCCTTTCAGTGTATAGCACTACCTTTAGTTATTCTTATATGAGAGACCCCTTGCTAGCAAACCTTAAATTTCCATTTTTCTATATTTTAAAATTCCTCTCATTCCTGAAGGACAGTTTTGTCAGCTAAAAATTCTTCACTGGCAGTTTTTCTCTAAATATATCATTTTTACTTTCATGGTTTCTGATGAGAATTCAATACCTTGTCTTTTTAAGTGTTCCTGGTGTGTGATTAATCACTTTCTCTTAATGCTTTCACAGTTCTTGCTTTGTTGTTGGCATTTGACATTCCAATTATAATGTGTCTTGGAGTAAGTCTATTAGTAATTATTCTTTTTGGAATAACATGGTGTTTCTTGAACAAGTAGCTTTTTATCTCTCATAAGTGTTAGGACATTTTCAGACATTATTTCCTCAATTATCCTTTCTGCTCATTTTCTCCTCCACTTCTCTTCTGGGACACTCATGATGCATTTGTTTGAGTGCTTCAGTTCCTTGAAACTCTGCTCAGTTTTTCCCCATTCTTTTCCCTATCAGTTCTTCTGACTGTAAGATCTCAGATACCCTGTCTTTCATTAGGTGATTCTTCTGCTTGTTCTAATCTGCTGTTATGTGCTATAGTGTATTTCTCACCTCTTCCATTGTGCCTTTCATTTTCACGCGATCTCTCACTTTTTATATATTTTTTATTTTGATATACTTTCAAATTCTTCTTTATGCTCACTTAGTATCTTCTTAATAATATTTATTTCTTTTGCCATTTATCTCTATCATATTTTCCAGTCTCTCCTGAAATTGATTAAGATATTAATTTGAACATCACTGATTGCTTGTCTAAAATCCAGTATCACTTCTGAAGTTTTAATTTGTTCCTTGGACTAGGCCAAACTTTCTAATTTCTCAGGAAGGCTTTTAATTTTTTCTGGTGTCTAGGCATCTGATTTTCTTGCTTAGTTTATGCTGGAAGTCAGGTTCTCTCTCTTGTCAAGGTTTTCTTGTTGATTGTCTTTGTGCTAAAACTCTTCTTTGACAACTTATTTAGGACATTTAGAATAGCTTGTGTTTAATGGACCAGAATTTTTTCAACTCTGTTCATCTGATTTTTGCCTGGATGTATGGTGTGATTTTTGAGATTGCACTATTTGTGCATTTTTTAACCCCCAGGAGAAACTATCCTTTCCTTTGTTCCTCCTCCAGGACTGTTAGTCTGTTCTGTTCTTAATGTGCTTATATTTGTTTTAACACTCCTTTTGTTATTTTTAGTTGCTTTTACCTGGAGGTAATACAAGGAGGAGTACCCCTCAGAGAGGACCTTTGCAAGTCAGTTTTTTCCCCAGTCAAAACAGCCTCAGCGTCTCATGAAGGGGTGTAGAATGCTTCCAAATTGCCATGGGGAAGAGACCCAGAAGGACACCCATCTTCTCTGGCTCCCTGAAACTATATTTTCCTTGGTGCCCAACAGATGGTGATCTTCAGCCAATAGTTTCCTACAAGCCCAAGCTGTTACAGTGCTTTACTTGAGCCAGAGGCTGCCAGCTGCTTTTGGCCTGCGCAAGTTGAACTTGTTGCTCAGGTCCCAGAGCCTGTGATCTGAATTCTCTAATCAATGGTTGCAATCTGCATTTGGCTGTATCCCACCCCCTTTTTTCTTGGGGAAGATGTGCCCTTCAGCAACCTGTTCATGCTGCCCTGTAGGTTACTGGGTTTCACAATCAGCCCGGCTTTCACTCTTTTGGGGGAGCAGGTTGAAACAAAGGCTGCCTGCTGCTTTCTGTCCTGGACAGTTTAAACATATAGCCTTTCTGGGAGCTGGAATCCCAGATCCAAATTCACTAATCAAAGGCCACAGTCAGCATCTGGTCTTGCCCCACACCTACCCCATCACCACATATTTTCTTTGGGTTCCCTCACCACTTAAAGAAGCTACTGTGTGTCTCTATCATCCCTGCTTCCTCCCCTGCAATGTGAGAGGCTGAAACAGAAGTTGCCAGCTGCTTTCTCTCCTGGGTAGGTTGGGACTTTAGCTGAACTCAGTGCTGGAACACAGCAGTCTAAATTTGTTCATCAATAGCCACAACTGATGCTTAGCCATGTCACCTGCCCCCATTCCTGAGAAAGAAGGCTTTAATTTCCAGTCAGGTAGACACACCTGAGGCAGTCTGACACAGCAGTAGGGGTTGGCCACAACCTCCACAGAATGGAGTGATCTACTCACAGATCTTCACTGTAGTTTACCAGTCTCTTCCTTCTGCTCCTCCCCGGATGGCTTATGGTGTTTTTCCTCTTCTCCAGAACCACAAGGGTTGTTTCAGTCAGTTCCTGACTACTTACCAGCTGCACTGGGGAGCAAACTGAATGATTGAACCTAACTTTGCCAATTTGAAAACTGCTGTTCAGTAAATTTTAGTGAATAGCATTGTCAATTTATATGAATACATATCATAAAGATGATGATAGATAGATAGATCTGAATATATATGCATGTATACACACATGCATACATTTTTGTTTTTTACATGTGGTCTTTCAGTTAAATTACATTTTTTTATGTCTTCTAGAAATTCAACAAAATCTCTCCATTGATTTTGACATGATCTGATTCTCATCTATGCAAAAGATTTATTACTTTATGTACATTATATGTGCCATTTCAGTGTGATACTGGCTTTGATACCTGAATAAAGCCAACATTTTGGACAAGTTATTCTTGTGATTCCTTTAAAATGAAACTCTGAAAATATATTCACATTATTTAGTGGACGTTTATTTGTAAATATGATATGTATGCCTAAATTCACCAAATTGTCTGAAACACTGACATGAAGGGGATTGCTATCACCACATTTGTTGGTAGAACAAAGATGTGAGATTGGGTTGTTTGAGTTAGAGTGGACTAGACTGATAAGCCAATATTTGTAAACAGGTTGGAAGCCTCCATCACAGTGTACCAAGCGCTTTGACCCATCTATAACCTCATGAAGATGCTGTGACATTCCTCTAAGGTTGGGCAAAGCAGCAAGATATTTGGGGCATGGTGGCAAAAGCTGAGGAGCCTCTGGAGGGAGACTTTGAAACATTGTAAGCCAAAGGGATTGTTCAGATCTGGACTCCTGTCCAATGGGTTGGATTCCCCAGTTCCCTTGGGGGAAAAGGAGGCATTACTGTGATGAGGGAGCAAGAGCTTCCAACAGAGTTGAGAGGATGCAGAAGACGCTTGTGTACTGTGGCTCCCAGCTGCTACAAACTGACTTGTCCCTTTCTTCTCAATAAGATTCTTAATCCTCTGAGTTGTTAACGGCAACACTGAATAGGCACTTTCCAGGGGTTGCTGTTCATTGGTGGCCTCTTCTCCTTCCAGGATATCCTTACTAAGTGAAGAGCGGTCAGACTAAGCATCCAGGAGGCTATAGGGGCAAGTTTCCCATTTGGACTGAAGTAGAATTTCTTTGGAGTTCTGATAGCTACTACACTTAGGAGATCCCATGCAATTGTGAGAATGTCTTATACTTCTTTAATAGTGGGTTAATCTCCTCAGAGGCCTTGGCAGTTGCCAGTATTAGATGTTTCTGCCCATGGTCTTATAACATGAGTTTTTATGCCACCAATCTCTATGGATGAGACCAATGATTAAATAAGAGTTTGGGGGAATAAGGGCATGGTGTTTTGAATTATGTGCTTCAAAGTAAACATGTTCTTTGTCTTAAGCTACATTCCTGTGGTATAAACCCAGTTGTACACAGGATCTCTTGAAGATGTTATTTTACTTAAGTTGTAACTCAAATTAAGTTGTAGCCAACCAAATAAGGTTACACTTTAATCTGGTAACTGGATTTTATCAAAGGCAGAAGAAATTCAGATATATAGAGAGGAAGTTACATGAAGGATTCAGAAGCTATATGTCAAGGGAACCCATAAAAGGGAGGAGAGGCCATTGCCATCTGATAGGAAAGCCAAGGCACCCTAAAATTCTGAAGTTGGTTTTGGCCTTCAAGAAAAATTCCAGAAGGGTGAGCCTGAGAATTAAGTTTCTTAATTCAGGCTTTTTGAATTCTTCCTATTATATTTGCACTAAGATAAAGGCACTCTAATATGCATGGAGAGGTTACTCTTCTCCCTTGGAAAACAGGTGATTCAGAAAGATCCTGCAAGTTCAATAGCTTTATTGATAAAGGACTCATTCTAGAGCTTCCTACCCACCATTTTCCTACCATTCTCCATATGATGATGATAACCTAATTAAAGTAAAATCATACCTCCTCTATTTTAATTTCATTGACTGAACTTTGGGAGAACAACAATCAACTAAGAAATCAATAGGTATTCAAGGCCAAGCACCTCTCTACTTGTAGTGGAACAATTTACCCAAGCATTTGAGGGTGCTCCACCAAAGGTAATGAGGTATTGGTGTACCCACAGCCCCAGATATTAAATTTTTGTCAATATTTGCTTCATATATTTTGGATCCCTGTGTTATAAACACATGCGTTTATACTTTTTATATCTCCATCTTGAATTGACCACTATTTCAGTATATATAATGTCCTTCTTTGCCCCTTATAAAAGTTTTGCATTAAAAGTCAGTTCTGTCCAATATTAGTATAAATACTAAGATCTCTTTTTGTTACTGTAAGCATGGATTATTTCTTTCCATCATTTCTCTTTCAACCCATTTGTGTCTTTGGGTTTAAGATGAGTCTCTTGTAAATAGCATATAATTAGATTGTGCTTCTTGATCCATTCTACCATTCTTTGTCTATTGATTGAGGAATTTAATCAATTTGCATTTTGTGTCCTTACTGTTGATGCAAGACTTAATTCTGGCATTATACTAATTGTTTTTGTATGTCTTATACATTCTGTGACCTTTTTTTCCTCCTTTAATACCCTCCCTTTTGTTTAGATGATCTTTGGTAATGGGCTATTTTCAATCACTTCCCATTTCCTTTTTTTTTTAATACAATTTTATTGAGGCATAGTTCATGAGTGTATGTATGAGGTGGAATTATTGGCATCACATGAGGGAAACTCATATCTGGCTTATCTGTCACAGCAGACTCTTACAATATGCAACACGGCCTCTCCCCAGGATCACCTCCTCCTTTTCCTCTGGCATATCAAAATCCCAATACACAAAATCTCCCAAAGGCTTGACTAATGGAAGAATTCTTGTCAAACAGCTTTTCCTGGTTTGGGCATCTTTTGCTCTTACATTCCTGACTTGAAGTATTGATGCTGTAACATGTCACCTTGAATAAAATAAAATCTTTGGCTCTCTGCATTGGCCATGCTAAATGAGAAACCATGGAACTTTCTCTGCATTGTCATAATGACTCATAATCTTAGATCCTATGGTTTGAGCCCTCAGTGACCACCTCTGATATCTGCTCGTGCAAAATAAACAGGTTCTCCTCCTCTTCACATTTCATCTGACCTTCATGTCCCTACAAAAGTTAAATACAACTCCCCAATCCACACTATTCCTTGATACACCACTATAGCTACACCCATGAAACACAATGAGAGTTAGTTCTGATATCCACTGTTAACTTTTGCTTTCTGCTGGCTTGGTTGAGCCTTTGTTTCTGACATATTCCTCTATGTGACGGTTTCTTAGATTCTTGCTAAAACAGTGGTTTTGGCTTAAACAATGAGATTTTATTGTCTCATAGTTTTGGAGGCTAGAAGGCTTGCTTCTCCCCTAGAGTCCATATTTTGTTTTGTTTGGCTTTTGGTCCCATGATGATATACTATATTTTCTCTTCTGGGTTTTGATGACTTCCTGCCTCTGACTCCTCCCCATGGCTTTCACTCATACAGCCTCTGTTAATCAGATAAAGATCCATACTTATTCAGTTGCCCACACCTTAACTAAGAGTAGTATTTTTGAAAGTTTCTATTTACAATGAGTTCATACACACAGATATGTATGTTAAGATTAAGAACATGAATTTTTTTTCTGAAGTATGTAGCTCAATCTGTCACAGATCCTATGAGATGTGCCACTGGTCTCTGTTCTGAGGCTTTTAAACATGCATAAACATTTCTTTCATATATCTCCGATGTCACCAATCTTTGCTGCACGTACCTATATAAAAATTTTTACTTCTTACAATACAAACAGTATTTTTAAATATTATAAATCATGAAAAGTGAGATTATCCCAGGATTGCAAGGGTGGTTCTCCACCAAAATCAATAAATATAATACACCACATAAATTGAAGAAAGGGAAAAAGAAAATGAGTATCTCCGTTAAAAGTGTAGCATTATACACAGCACTTAGTTCTTTTACTTTTTTATTCTTTGATAATCTCTGCCTGTTGATTGGATATTTTTGTTTAGCTATTCACCTTTAATATAATTACTGTCATGTTTTCCTTAGTTTGTTTGGTTTTACATCTACCATTTTACCTTTTTTTCTGTTTCATGGTCTTTTTGTTGTTGTTGTTGTTGTTCATTTATTCTTCCTTTCTTGCTTTCTTTTGCCATAAGTGAATATTTTCTAATGAGTATCTTAATCTTTTTTATTTTTTCACTATTTTCTGTCACTGATTTAGGTTTACCATATATGTCTTAATTTATCAGATATAGGTTCAGATTTATACTAACTTGATTTTATTGACAAATAGAAATGTTACTTCTTTATAGCTGAATCCCCTCTTACCATTATTGTGATACTACTGTTATACATATTAGAGCTATTGAAATTATAAATGTAAGAATATATAGTCATAATTATTATATTATCATTTGTAATCATTTCCTTTGCCTAATGTATTTTTGCTCTCACTTACCTTCTTTGTGCTTTTTTTGCAAGTATGTTGTTCATATGTTACATATCTATATCTTATAGGGACAACAACACCTTACATATGTATTTCTTTATGTAACTGCATTTTAACCGATTATGGAAGAAAGTAGAAAAAATGCATTCATATTATTTTTATAAGTACATACTTACATTTATTGGTGATTTTTGCTTATTTCTGTGATTTGAATTACCAACAGGAGATACTTGCTCTCAGCCTTAAGAAATTCCATTATTATTTTTTATCAGGTAGTTCTACTAACCAAATTTATTCAGTGATTTTTCAGGAAAATCATTATTTCCTCTTCACTTTTGAAAGATAGCTTTGCTTGTTATGTGATTCTTGGTTGACAGTTATATTCTTTCAAAACTTTGAATATGTCATTTCTCTGCCTTCTGGCCTCCATTTTTTCAATTAGATGTCAGCTGTTACTCTAATTGGGGTTCACTTATAATTGTAAGTAGTTTGTTTCTTATTCATTTCAGGTTTTTTCTTTGTGTTTTAATATTCTTGCTATGATGTATCTGCTGTTCCTCTCCATGGATTTATAGTCTTTGAAGTGTATTGACCTTTCTGGATGTGTAGGTTATTCTCATTAAATTTAGGAAGTTTTACATCACTATTTCTTAGAATATTTTTCTTCCCTGTTTCCATTCCTCCCTTCCTGCAACTCCCATTGCATTGGCATACATGAACATTTCCAACATACCTCTCAGTCTCTGCTCATTTCTCAATATTTTTTCCTTCATCTCTTTTCATTGGATTGCACAATTTATATCAGTGTATCTTCAAATTTATTAATTATTTTTTCTGCCTTCCAAATATATTATTTGACCCCTCTAGTGATTTTTTTTAATTTAAATTTCATAATTTCTATTTGGTTCTTTTTAAAAATTTTTTCTAATACTTTAATGATATTTTATATTTGAAGCTAGAGTGCCATTACAACTTCCTTTACTTTTAAATTAAAAAAGAAACCATTTATTTCTTTGCTCATATCCATAATGACTATTTTGAAAGTCTCTTTCTATTAATTCTGACTTCTGGTTGTTGCCACAGTCAATTTTTTTTCCTGGTTTTATTATCAATTATGGGTCATACTTTTCCTGTTTCTTCACAAGCCTCATAATTTTTGTTAGAAAGCGAACATCTTTGTTAATATATTGTAACAATTATTGGTATTGCCTCTCCTCCTAGGCTTGTCTTTATTCTTTGCTTGTTCACTTACTGACTGGCTAAATTATTTCCATGATAAAGCCTATGATGTTGGTTCTAGCCAACAACTGCGATACTGTTTTGGGTATTCCCACAGTCACCCTGGTATGAGAGTGGAATCAGTAGAGCTCTCTTTCCTTCTTCCCTTGCGTTTTAGTTTGCTAAAGCTCCTGGAATGCAAAATACCAGAAATGTATCAGCTTTTATAGAGGGGATTTATTAAGTTACAGATTTACAGTCCTAAGGCTTTAAAAATGTCCAAGTTAAGGCTTCCAGAGAAAGTTATCTTGGCTCCAAAGAAAGACTGGTGAGAAGGCATGTGGCTGGCATCTGCTAGTCCTTCTTCCCATTCCATTGTTTACAGCTTCTGAGTCCAGTGGCTTCTTCTCTAAGCATCTGACTTAGCTTCTCTGGAACAAAACTCTGGGTTTCACCTCTTGGCTTAGCATGTACATGATGATGTCTGCTGGGCTCTAGCTCCTGTCTAGCATCTGTCAGTTGTCTCAGTTCCTGGCCTCTCCTGGGGCTTTTGCATTTCCAAATATTTGTGCCTAAGCTTTGTTCCTAAATGTTTCCCTGAGTTGGCTCTCTTAAGAACTCTTGAAAACTAATCTAGACCCATTGTGAATGGGCAAAGTCGCATTTCCATCTAATCAAAAGGTCACACCCGCAATTATGTGTGTCATATCTCTATGGAAATGGCATAATCGATAGGTCCGCTCTGCAATATTGAATCAGGATTAGAAGAACAAGCCTTTTCTGGTGTACAGAACAGTTCAAATCAGGACAGTAAATCCTCTGGACACCAAACAGGCATATTCTTCCCATATACAAAATGCATTCACTCCATCACAATATCATGAAAGTCTTGAACCATTTCAATAACAATATAAGTACAATTCAAAGTCAGAAACAGTATAAAACCTCATTAAAATCAGTTATAGTCCTGGTCTATTCTAAGGACAAAATTATCTTCTGGCTGTGGCCTGTGACATTCAGAGCAATTTTTCTGCTTCCAAAATACAAAGGAGCAACAGTCATAGGTTAAACAGTCTCATTGTCATAGGGAGAGATTGAAAGGAAAACAGGGGCCAAATGTTCCAAACAATTCTAGAAAACTGTGGGGCATACTCCATTGGATTTCAAAGTCTGAGAGTCATCTATAGAATAACAACTCATTCTCCTCAGGGTTTCAGAGAGTGACAAGCCCATCCTCTCTGAGGGCTTATGCAGTATCCCTGTCCTTTCCAAATACTTGGGTGATGTTGGCGAGCTTGGAAAACTTTGGAGAGACCACCTTTTTCTTGGCCCAACCCTCTCCATGATTCAGGGCAGCAGCCAAACTCTCTTCCATCTCTGGGGCATATGCTCAACCCTTTCAGGACCATGGGGTGGCTGTCAGGCTTCTCCCAATCCCCATTTTATGCACTCTCCCTTCTCCAAGGCATGAGGTACCAAAACTTTTCCTGAACATCAAGGTGGATGGCCTGCCCTCTGCTTCTGGGGCAAACTCATCTTGTCCACATGCATGGATGGATCAGCTCCAGACATTAGCTTCCATGGCTATGCATTTGAAGTAATTTTCCTTTAACCTGTACCTTTCCTGCCCCTTTTAGTCTAGACTGGCAGTGGTTCTACTTATACATATCTCACAAAAAATTTGTTGGTGGTCCATGTTGCACACAAGGATCAAAGCATCAGACAATAAGACTTTCCAAAAATTCTATCTAGATAACTCCATTTCCAATCTAGGCTTTTTCTAAAATGGCTGACGGGTTCCATGCTTGGTTAAATCCTAACTACTGGCACTAGTCACTGGGGTTTAACTTTATGAAGCCCTAAATTTTCCAGACCTTCAATTTCTGGTTTCTTTACTCAAGAGTTCAGTTCTAATTTATTCCTTTCCTGTTGCATTTTACTATAAGCTGCAAGGAGGAGCCAGGCTGTATGTTCCACATTATTTTGGAATTCTTTTCAGCTAAGTACCTCTGCTGGTTGCTTTTTAATTCTCTCTTTTTCATCCAGCACCAAGGCTCAATTTTGCTAAATTATCTGCCGCTTTAAAAGAAAGGTCTCCTCCCTTCCAGTTTGCAACAACACATTCATCATTCTGTTTAAGTCTTCATTGGAAGAAACTTTAGCATCCATATGTCTAAAAACAGTTTCTTCAAGCAATTCAGGCTTTTTATATCAAATGTATCACAACTCTCCCAGAACCTTCCCTTATCCATTCATAAAGCTGTTCCAGAACTTTCTTTTTCTTTTTCTTTTTTTTTTTTTTATATTTTCAGATTGCAGCACCCCACTTCTCTGGTACCCTCATCTGTTTTAGTTTGCTAAAGCTTTCAGAATGCAAAATATCAGAAATGGATGGGCTTTCATAAAGGGGATATATTAAGTTAAAAGTTTATGGTTCTAAGGCCCTAAAGATGCCCAAACTAAGGCTTCCAGAGAAGGATACCTTGACTTCAAAGAAAAGGTAATTTTTGTCACATGGGAAAGAATGTTGCTGGCTTCTGCTGGTTCCATTGCTTCCAGCTGCTGATTCCAGTGGTTTCCTTTCTAAGTGTCTTTGGGTCTTGACTTAGCTGCTCTGGGACAAAACTCTAGATTTCACCTCTTAGTTTAGCATATTATGTAAAGGCACATGACAACATCTTTTGGGCTCTGGTTCTAGACAGGAGTCTAGCCTGGTAGCTCTCTCAGTCCCTGGCATCTCCTGGGACTTCTGCATTAACAAACATTTTTGTCTAAGCTTCCTCCTAAATGTTTCCCCGTGTTGGCTTTTTTTTATGTAAACTAATCAAGACCCACCCTGAATGGGTTAAGTCACATTTCATGTAATCAACAGGTCATACCCACAATTGTGTCCCGTCTCCACAGAAACAACCTAATCAAAAAGTCCCTTATAATATTGAATCAGGATTAGAAGAACAAGGCTTTTCTGGGGTACACAGCCATGTCAAACCTGCTCACATTGACTACACCAATCTGTTAAATTCCAATAATTGTTGACTTATTGTTCTATCATTTTTAACAATTTCTGATACACTGTTGATTAGATTATGGAGACATTACTCTGCGATCTAATCCTATCAATTTGTTGCTTCTTTGAAAGGGTGTTATAGGTCCATTCTTGCTCTCTGTTTTTGATCTCTGTTACTATCCCTCAAGAATTCCTCACATCTGTCTTAATTGTTCTATCCTGTAAGGTAGCTGTTGGAAAGTCTCTGCCGTTTCTTCCTTAAATACTCTAATCTCCTCTAATTGCCTTTTACCTCACTCTTCACTGTACCTGAGAGCACCTTACATTTAACCTTATTTATTCTTTTTAAAATGAAGCCAGACATTATTGAAAAGATTAGGAGTTATCAACCAATTTTTAGTGTTTTAAGAAATTTATTTCTAAAAGTCACAAAGACAGAACTTTGAAAGTGACAAATTTATACTAAGGATAAATACATTAGCAAAGAAAATAAGCATGGAAAAACAAAATGAACATAACAACTTAATAATTAGCACAGTATTCTGGATACAAGTAGAATATCACTAGATATGAATTGTATTTATCTCAGGAACCTATGATAGTATGGGGTGAGAAAAACCAAAGTTTAGGAGAGCCACTTCACTTATTCACATTTTAATTAGTGCTAACCAGAAGCTAATATAATTTGGCTTTTCAAAGAAATTGAAATAATAAAATTTTCTATGAAATTGTGGAATTAATTAAATTAAAATGTTTTAAAGTGATCTATCCTCATATAATGGCAGGTGGGAAAAGCCAAAACATGAAGATCCCTTACAAAGATTAAGCGCTGAATGAGAAATATTTGTGGCTTTCATTTTGGGCCACCTTAAATTTTATTTTGTTTGTAGGTGTATTCCACTAATATTAATTACAAATTTTCTCACATAAAATTTTTAACATGGAACTTTCAGCACAGAGATCTTGCCACCTGTTACAAAAATTGTTTTTAAGCAAGTAATATTTCAGAACAGTCACAAGCTTAATTGCTAGAATTGTAAGATGCAGACATTTTCTTTAGTTTTTTGGTCCCTGAAAATTAAGCAGGGCCAGGGCATCACCTGGGTAGTAGCATTTGTTTTTTTAAAAAATTCTTACTCAAGGATGATAATGGACAAAATAACTGTATAGGTTGCCTAAATAATCTGTCTATATTTTCACCCTGTTAAGAAATGATTACAATGTCCTGCTGACTCATTTAATGCCCCAAATAATAAAGAGGAAATCAACTAGAAATTTAACATTTCAACAATCTAGTAACTGCTTACTGTAAGCATATAGTGAAGATCTGGAAGACATACTTTGAGAAAATGTTATTAGCAGGTATGTGTTGAAGGTGATTCATAAATGAAACATTGCATATCCTATATTTATGACTACAACTTATAAAACAGGAAAACAATGTTATTTTTCCAAAAGTATAGCATAACACTAACACCATATAGTTAAGGTTGAAAATTTCTGTATATAATGTTCACTATACCTCTGTATCAGTTTGAAAGCATTATATACCCTAGAAAAGTCACGTTTTGATCTTGATTCAATCTTGTGGGGAGAGCCACTTCTTTTAATCCTGATTCAAAACTGTAGGTGGAGACTTTTGATTCAGTTATCTCCATGGAGATGTGGCACATCCAATTATGGGTGTGACCTTTTGATTAGATGATGTGACTTCACCCATTTCAGCTGGGACTTGATTAGTTTACTGGAGTTCTTTAAAAGAGGAAACATTTTGTAGAGAACAGAGCCAACAGAGGGAGCAGATATAGATGCTTGGAGAACAGTTGCTTCAAAGAACAGAGACACGGATGTTTGGAGATGCTTGGAGCCCAGCAGATGTTGCTGTGTGCTTTCCATGAGATGTCAAGCAAACCAGAACCTGGTGAGAGCCAAGGGAAGCCAAGCCAGTCCTAGAGTGGCATAGTGAGGAATCCCCACTGGAACAGAGGAGCCCAGGAACAAGGGACCAGCACATGCCAGCCACATGACTTCCCAACTGACAGAGCTGTTCCAGACCCATTGATCTGCCTTAAAGTACAGTATCTTTACCTGGATACCTTAGTTTGGACATTTTCATAGACTTAGGACTGTAAACTTGCAACTTATTTTAGGCCTTAGACATTTCCATTTGCCATCTTACATATGCCTACCATGATTTCACAAACTTGAAAAGGTTAAAAATAATCATTCAACCTTATATATTTAACTATGAGACAAAGTTAACTAGTCTAGGGAACATATGTTTCATAATTAATAAAGAAATATTAATATTAACCCACCACAATAGATGGGGAAAGACTTCTAAGAACACAATATAATCCTAATACAAGGTGGACTATGTTTCTAGATGTAGTATATGTGGTAATACTAGGAGCCTGGAGAAATACATTAAGATATAGGGACCTAAATGATCCTCAAATAAGTAATAGCTACTAGAAACTCAAAAGTGAACTATTGATGTTTTTCTATGGCAATACCAGTCAGCTTCTTGCTTAGAATGCTCAAAGTTGTTCTGTCACTAGCTGTTCACTGTCAGTCTAAATTAATACCCAATCCATATGGGGTGGTCTGGGAATCACATGTAAGTTAAAAAAAATTAAAATGATTATATATTTGATCTTACCTTGTATTCTAAAAATGAGACTATACAATTCAGCTATATTCCTAGTCTTTCAGATTTTCTAACATCGTACACAATTCAAATTAAACATTGTTGTTTGAAGTTTTTTTAGAGAAAGTAAATGCAAAATAATTTTTTGTTATGTTTTGTTGCTGATCTCCTCTTATATATGCTTTATCAACAATAGCAATATTCTAGGCATTTATTGTGTTACTTTAATTTAACTTAGAGTGAGAGAAAACTAGTAGCTCAAATTTTGATAAGTGCATTTTTTGTTGGGGATGGCGGGCTTATTTTTGTAAAGTAAAAGAAACAGTGTAGAATCTAAAAGATAGCCACTTTGATAACTTGAAATAAGAAATTAAGTCTGTAAAAGAAACAGGCGTGGAACATTGTTTCTGAAAATACAAAATCTAACTTTTTTCTATTTACTTTGGCTTTTAAAATTTATTTTATTTTATTTTAAATCATGTTATGTTTTTGCATGGGCAAGCTCCAGGAATTGAACCCAGGTCTCCAGATTGGCAGGCAAGGATTCTCACCACTGAGTTACCATTGCACTGCTCCACTTTGGCATGTTTTAAAAAGTAGATTTATGGTAAAATGAATTCAAAGATAACTCCCTTTAAGTCACATAAAGCATCATTCATCAGCGCCTTGTGACAGAAGTATATTTTATGACCATTTTTAATTTGGCTATTTTCAAGGAATTTAAAACTTTTTAAAAGCTCTAATCCACATTTTTAGCCATTTGCTTTAAAAATAAATATAGGGAAGGAGGGGCCAAGATGGTGGCTTAGCAATGTGTGCGTTTTAGTTCATCCTCCAGAACAACTACTAAATAACCAGAAATAGCACAGAACAGCTCCCAGAGTCACGATAGTGACCAGACACACAGCATACTCCAGTCTGGACCAGCTGGACCGGCTGTGAGTCTCTGGAGCTGTGAGCTCCCCAAGCTGCAGCAGCTGGCATCCAGTGCCCGGCGCCCCTCCCTCACAGGTGGCTTCCCACCCAGAGGGAAAGGAAAGAGACTCTCACAGTAGCAGGGACTGAGTTCAACCAAACACCAATTATGGCATTAATAAACAAATTCTGACTACTAAAAATAGGCCCACAGCTCAGGCGAAACTGGTCAAGGCGGAGGTCGCTTATTGGGCTAACCGAAAAAGAGGAAAGGGGACGAAACAGAGGCTTTTGTGGCTGTTTCTATGGAGGCTTGGCTGCCTATGGATTCAGCAGTGGGATTACACAGGTGGCAAGTGCCCCAGGCATATGCAGAAACAGGCTGGTTTCAGGGCTGTCTCCCACCTGAGCCTTCCCCAGGGGAGGGGTGAAACGCAACCCAGGTGGAATCCCTCTCTCAAGGAATTCAGAACCCAGGGCTTGGCAATTTGAAGCCATTAAAACCAGCCTACAACCTTTCCTCTGTCTCCACCATGCCCCCAGCAGGGAGACCCTTCCTAAGTTAAAGGAGCCACAACATCTTTTGCTGATGGGACCAGCAGACAGACAAGCACCACATACTGGGCAGGATAAGAAAAAACGCCCAGAGACTTCACAGGAAAGTCTTTCAAACTTCTGGGCCTCACCCTCAGGGAAAACTGGCACCGGTGACTCCTTCCCCCCAAAAGGAGGCCAGTTTAGTCCGGGAAAACCCGGCTGGAGTCTGTAATACCTATGTAGACCCTCCTAAGGGTGGGGAGGGAAAAAGCACCTTAAAAGCAGGACAAGAAACAAGAAAATAAGAACTGAAAAATTACCCTCTGCTAAACAAAACTTAAGCTAGAGGCCCAGAAAAAGCTGAACTGAAGGTCAAAGAACAGATAGACAACAAAATCATCTAGCAAGAAAACCCTAGGTAAGATAAGTGAAAGCAATTAAATGTCTAGATGCCAGCAAAAAATAACAAATCACACCAGGAAAATTGAAGATAAGGCCCAGTCAAAGGAACAAACCAATAGTTCAAATGAGATACAGGAGCTGAAACAACTAATTCAGAATATACGAACAGAAATGGAAAACCTCATCAAAAACCAAATCAATGAATTGAAGGAGGACATGAAGAAGGCAAGGAATGAACAAAAAGAAGAAATGGAAAGTCTGAAAAAACAAATCACAGAACTTATGGGAATGAAAGATACAGTAGAAGAGATGAAAAAAATAGTGGAAACCTACAATGGTAGATTTCACAAGACAAGGTTAGAATCAGTGAACTGGAGGATGGAACATCTGAAATCCAAAAAGAAACAGAAACTATAGGGAAAAGCATGGAAAAATATGAGCAGGGGTTCAGGGAATTCAATGATAATATGAAGCAGACAAATATACATTTTGTGGGTGTCCCAGAAGGAGAAGAGAAGGGAAAAGGAGGAGCAAAAATAATGGAAGAAATTATCACTGAAAATTTCCCAACTCTTATGAAAGACTTAAAATTACAGATCCAAGAAGTGCAGTGCACCCCAAAGAGAATAGATCCAAATAAACATTCTCCAAGACACTTACTAGTCAGAATGTCAGAGGTCAAAGAGAAAGAGAGGATCTTGAAAGCAGCAAGAGAAAAACAATCCATCACATACAAGGGAAACCCAATAAGACTATGTGTAGATTTCTCAGCAGAAACCATGGAGGCAAGAAGACAGTGGGATGATATATTTAAATTATTAAAAGAGAAAAACTGTCAACCAAGACTTCTATATCCAGCAAAATTGTCCTTCAAAAATGAGAGAGAAATTAAAACATTTTCAGATAAAAAATCACTGAGAGAATTTGTGACCAAGAGACCAGCTCTGTGAGAAATACTAAATGGAGCACTAGAGACAGATACAAAAAGACAGAAGAGAGAGGTGTAGAGAAGAGTGTAGAAAGAAGGAAAATTAGATATGATATATAAAATACAAAAGGCAAAATGGTAGAGGAAAGTACTACCCAAAAAGTAATAACACTAAATGTTAATGGATTGAATTCCCCAATCAAAAGATATAGACTGGCAGAATGGATTAAAAAACAGGATCCTTCTATATGCTGTCTACAGGAAACACATCTTAGACCCAAAGATAAACATAGGTTGAAAGAGAAAGCTTGGGAAAAGATATTTCATGCAAATAACAACTGAAAAGAGCAGGAGTATCTATACTAATATCCAACAAATTAGACTTCAAATGGAAAACAGTTAAAAGAGACAGAGAAGATACTATCTACTAATAAAAGGAACAATTCAACACTAAGACATAACAATCATAAATATTTATGCACCAAACCAGAATGCCCCAAAATACATGAGGCATACACTGCAAATACTGAAAAGGGAAATAAACACATCTACCATAATAGTTGGAAACTTCAATTTGCCACTCTCATCAAAGGACAGAACATCTAGACAGAGGATCAATAAAGAAACTGAGAATTTGAATATTACAATAAATGAGCTAGACTTAGACATTTATAGGACATTACACACCACAACAGCTGGATACACCTTTTTCTCAAGTGCTCATGGATCATTCTCAAAGACAGACCATATGCTGGGTCACAAAGCAAGTCTCAACAAATTTAAAAAGATTGAAATCATACATAATACTTTCTCAGATCATAAAGGAATGAAGTTGGAAATCAATAATAGGAAGAGTGCCAGAAAATTCACAAATGCGTGGAGGCTCAACAACACACTCTTAAACAACCAGTGAGTCAAGGAAGAAATTACAAGAGAAATCAGTAAATATCTTGAGGCGAATGAAAATGAAAACACAGCATATCAAAACTATGGGATGCAACAAAGGCAGTGCTAAGAGGGAAATTTATTGCCCTAAATGCCTATATCAAAAAAGAAGAAAGGGCGAAAATTCAGAAATTAACTGTCCACTTGGAAGAACTGGAGAAAGAACAGCAAACTAACCCCAAAGCAAGCAAAAGGAAAGAAATAACAAAGATTAGAGCAGAAATAAATGAAATTGAGAACATGAAAACAATAGAGAAAATCAGTAAGACCAGAAGTTGGTTCTATGAGAAAATCAATAAGATTAATGGGCCCTTAGCAAGATTGACAAAAAGAAGAAGAGAGAGGATGCAAATAAATAAGATCAGAAATGGAAGAGGAGACATAACTACTGACCTCACAGAAATAAAGGAGGTAATAACAGGAGACTATGAACAACTTTATGCAAATAAATACAACAATTTAGAGGAAACGGACGGGTTCCTGGAAAGACATGAACAACCAACTTTGACTCAAGAAGACATAGATGACCTCAACAAACCGATCACGAGTAAAGAAATAGAATCAGTCATTCAAAAGCTTCCTAAAAGTAAAAGTCCAGGACCAGACGGCTTCACATCTGAATTCTATCAAACATTCCAGAAAGAATTAGTACCAACTCTCCTCAAACTCTTCAAAAAAATCAAAGCAGAGGGAAAACTACCTAATTCATTCTATGAAGCCAACATCACCCTCATACCAAAACCAGGCAAAGATATTACAAAAAAAGAAAACTACAGGCCAATCTCTCTAATGAATATAGATGCAAAAATCCTCAATAAAATTCTAGCAAATCGTATCCAACAACACATTAAAAGAATTATACATCATGACCAAGTAGGATTCATCCCAGGTATGCAAGGATGGTTCAACATAAGAAAATCAATTAATGTAATACACCATATCAACAAATCAAAGCAGAAAAATCACATGATCATCTCAATTGATGCAGAGAAGGCATTTGACAAGATTCAACATCCTTTCCTGTTGAAAACACTTCAAAGGATAGGAATACAAGGGAACTTCCTTAAAATGATACAGGGAATATATGAAAAACCCAGAGCTAATATCATCCTCAATGGGGAAAAATTGAAAACTTCCCCCCTAAGATCAGGAACAAGACAAGGATGTCCATTATCACCACTGTTATTCAACATCATTTTGGAAGTTCTAGCCAGAGCAATTAGGCAAGAAAAAGAAATACAAGGCATCAAAATTGGAAAGGAAGAATTAAAACTATCATGTTTGCAGATGATATGATACTATACATTGAAAACCCTGAAAAATCCACAGCAAAACTACTAGAGCTAGTAAAAGAGTACAACAAGTGGCAGGTTACAAGATCAACATTCAAAAATCTGTAGTGTTTCTATACACTAGCAATGAACAAGCTAAGGTGGAAATCAAGAAATGAATTCCATTTACAATTGCAACTAAAGGAATAAAATACTTAGGAATAAATTTAACTAAAGAGACAAAAGACCTATACAAAGAAAACTACAAAAAACTGTTAAAAGAAATCACAGAAGACCTAAATAGATGGAAGGGCATACCATGTTCATGGATTGGAAGACTAAATATAGTTAAGATGTCAATTCTACCTAAATTGATTTACAGATTCAACACAATACCAATCAAAATCCCAACAACTTACTTTTCAGAAACAGAAAAACCAATAAGCAAATTTATCTGGAAGGGCAGGGTGCCCTGAATTGCTAAAAGATTCTTGAGGAAAAGAAAACCAAGCTGGAGGTCTCACGCTGCCAGACTTTAAGGCATATTATGAAGCCACAGTGGTCAAAACAGCATGGTACTGGCATAAAGATAGATATATTGACCAATGGAATCGAATAGAGTGTTCAGATATAGACCCTCTCATCTATGGACATTTGATCTTTGATAAGGCAGTCAAGCCAACTCACCTGGGACAGAACAGTCTCTTCAATAAATGGTGCCTAGAGAACTGGATATCCATATGCAAAAGAATGGAAGAGGACCCATATCTCACACCCTATACAAAAGTTAACTGAAAATGGATCAAAGATCTAAACATTAGGTCTAAGACCATAAAACAGTTAGAAGAAAATGTAGGGAGATATCTTATGAATCTTATAATTGGAGGCGGTATTATGGACCTTACACCTAAAGCAAGATCACTGAAGAAATAAATAAATAAATGGGAGCTCCTCAAAATTAAACACTTTTGTACATCAAAGAACTTCATCAAGAAAGTAAAAAGATAGCTTATACAATGGGAGACAATATTTGGAAATGACATATCAGATAAAGGTCTAGTATACAGAATTTATAAAGAGATTCTTCAACTCAACAACAAAAAGACAGCCAACCCAATTACAAAATGGGAAAAAGACTTGAACAGACACTTCTCAGAAGAGGAAATACAAATGGCCAAAAGTCACATGAAGAGATGCTCAATGTCCCTGGCCATTAGTAAATGCAAATCAAAACCACAATGAGATATCATCTCACACCCACCATAATGGCCATTATCAACAAAACAGAAAATTACAAGTGCTGGAGAGGATGTGGAGAAAGAGGCACACTTATCCATTGTTGGTGGGAATGTCAAATGGTGCAACCACTGTGGAAGGCAGTTTGGCGGTTCCTCAAAAAGCTGAATATAGAATTGCCATATGACCCAGCAATACCATTGCTAGGTATCTACTCAGAGGACTTAAGGGCAAAGACACAAACGGACATTTGCACACCAATATTTATAGCAGCATTATTTACAATTGCAAGGAGATGGAAACAGCCAAATTGTCCATCAACAGATGAGTGGCTAAACAAACTATGGTATATACATACAATGGAATATTATGCAGCTCTAAAACAGAATAAACTTATGAAGTATGTAACAAAATGGATGGACCTAGAGAACATTATGCTGAGTGAGACTAGCCAAAAACTAAAGGACAAATACTGTATGATCTCACTGATATGAACTGACATTAGTGAATAAACTTGGAATATGTCGTTGGTAACAGAGGCCATAAGGAGGTAGAAATAGGGTAAGATAGTGGGTAATTGGAGCTGAAGGGATACAGACTGTGCAACAGAACTGGATACAAAAACTCAGAAATGGACAACACAATACTACCTAACTGTAATGTAATTATGTTAAAACACTGAATGAAGCTGAATGTGAGAATGATAGAGGGAGGAGGGATGGGGACATAAATGAAATCAGAAAGAAAGATAGATGTTAGAGATCGAGATGGTATAATCTAGGAATACCTAGAATATATAATAGTAGCAAAACGTACAATGTACAAATTTTAAACATGTTTTGACATGAGGAAGAACAAAGGAATGTCATTACTGCAGGGTGCTGAAAATAGATAATTAATACTTTAAAATGTCACCTTATGTGTGAGATTAAAGCAAAAAATGTTTATGTGTTACAAAATTTAGATTTTGACTAGAGCATTTCCTAATATAACTCATGTAGATAGTTTGACTGAATGTCATAAGTACTTGGAATCTCAGGTAGCACATAAGATTTTGTTGGTTTGTCCAGAGTGATCCCCCGATGAATTCCAGAATGATTTGATCAGTGACTGGAAAAGTATTTGCAAGCCCCATTCAGGGAATGGTGAGAGTGGGGAGAAATTCAACTTCCCCAAGTCGAATTCTTGATATTCTCACAAGCAGTGTGTACAACCAAAGCTATAGGCTGAGTCCCCAGTTTTGGGGTTTGTTCACATGAAACTTAACCCCACAAAGGATAGGTCAAGTCTACTTAAATTTAGGCCTAAGAGTTACCCCCAAGAGAGCCTCTTTTGTTGCTCAGATATGGCCTCTCTCTCCAGCCAATATGATGATCAGTCTCACCACCCTCCCCCTCTCTGCATGGGACATGACTCCCAGGGTTGCGGACCTTCTTGGCAACGTGGGACAAAGATCCTGGAATGAGCTGAGACTCAGCATCAAAGTACTGAGAAAAACCCTAGAATGAGCTGAGAATTAACATCAAGGGATTGAGACAACCTTCTCAACCAAAAGGGGGAAGAGTAAAATGAGACAAAGTGTCAATGGCTGAGAGATTCCAAACAGAGTCGATAGGTTATCCTGGAGGTTATTCTTATGCATTAAGTAGATATCACCTTGTTGTTCAAGATGTAGTGGAGAGGCTGGAGGGAATTGCCTGAAAATGTAGTGCTGTGCTCCAGTAGCCATGTTTCTTGATGATGATTGAACAATGATATAGCTTTCACAATGAGACTCTGTGAATGTGAAAATCTTATGTCTGATATTCCTTTTAGCTACTATATCAACAGAAGAGTAGAACATAGGGAATAAAAATAAATAATAGGGGGAACAAATGTTAAAATAAATTCAGTTTGAAATAGTGGTAAATGAAAGCGAGGGGTAAGGGGTATGGTACGTATAGTTTTTTTTCTCTATTATCATTTTATTTCTTTTTCTGTTGTCTTTTTATTTCTTTTTCTAAATCAATGCAAATGTACTAAGAAATGATGAATATGCAACTAAGTGATGATATTAAGAATTACTGATTGTATATGTAGAATGGGATGATATTTAAATGTTTTGTTTGTTAATTTTTTTTAATTAATAAAAAAAGTTAAATATATATATATATATATATATATATATAATTTGGTTTCTGGTGGAGAGGACTTAGCCATCCTAAGCTACTTTGACAATCTCACAGGATAGTGAGGTTTAGATAGAGATTGTTGCTTCAAAATGTTTGACCTTTAACAGAACTGATTATTCTTCTCCTCTCTGCATCCCCTCCCCCACCTGCCAAAAAAAAAAACAGTTATGTGGTACACCACCAGCTCTCCACTACAAAAATCTTGCCAGAATTTCTAGACAGTTTTCCACAGATGTTTCACAACCTTGTACCAGCAGAGGCAAAGCAGATAAATTGCAATTAAGTAAACTTGTTTCTAGTTTTAACTAAATAACTTCTTATAAAACCATATGGAAATATTAGTGCATAGAAAATAATTTCCATATTATCTGATCTGTCAGCCAAAAATCAATTACTAATTCTCTAAAAATAGGAAACTCAAACATTAAATGTTCACCTGTTTAATTTAAATGCAAATCTTGGATTCTTTTAACACCAAGATATACAAAAGTTTGCAAATCCAAGATGTTTGAAATAAAAGCTATGGCTCAAATATTTGTATTTATATTAAGAGGCTAATATCTTGTCACTGCAAAATTCCCTATAATTTTTGTAACTGACATTAAAAGAAAGATTTTAGTCTTTTGATGGCTTAGAGCTGCTGCCAAATCCAGCAATAAACCTTTAAAAAGGGGTAAAAGATAGTGAGGAACTGAAGGATAATTAGTTACATCATATAAAAATGCAGCACAGTTAAAAATAGAAAGTCTTTTCTGTTAAAGATCTAAAGTGAAAGAAGTTTTCCCCTATGCTTATGCCTTTTTTTTTTTTTTTTTCACATGGACAGGCACCATGAATCTAACCCGGGTCTCTGGCATGGCAGGTGAGAAGTCTGCCTACTAAGCCACTGTGGCCTGCCCTGCCCCTTGCTTTTTAAAGGGCATCCTCTAATCATAAATATTTCCTTTAAGTTACTGTGAGTGGTGTTGTCTAGCAACAGTTTCAATTTGCTAGGCTAGTCTTCAATCTAAATAGCTAAGTAATCTCACAAAGAATAGTCATATATGGCAACAGGTGAAAAGCAGGGATGTTCTTCTATGCCCAAACATTTTAGGAGAAAAAACATTAATTTTAAAGATAATTATCAGTTTCAGGCATGCTAGCACGTGCTAAAGCTCAGTTTTGCTCTATACTATTGGTGACTAAAATCAATAATACGTTTTGCAGTGAGGTTTTTTTTTTTTCTGGCTATATACACACTGCAAAACTATTCTGCAATGCATGATTTTAATGGAACAAATACAAAAATGAAACACACAATCAACACATAATTTTAGTACTCCACATTATTTATCTGGATCACAACAGTGGTAACTGCCTTGTCAACAATCTTGTGTTGAAGAATTGATTCTCATTCTCATATCCATCAGGTAGATATGCTCTTCTAAGTTGGTCTGACTTAAGTATTGAACCTCCATTCTTCACATGGTGAGACAGGAAAGCACGGACTGCTGGGTGATCAGCTTTCTCAAATGTAATATTGGCTTCCAGGCACAAATTTCACAAAAGTGATGAAAATTATAAAAATAAACCCAGCCTCGTTAAACTCTCAAGATATTGGGCTAGGGTACATAGCAAATGAAGATATATTTATCCAAGAAAATAGGTCAATTAGTTGAAAGCAATTTTAACCACAAGCCACTCTTCCTTCCAACTTCCTAGCTCAGCATGACTCCAGGCAAGTTCAACCAAGAATATAGCACTCCCTATCACTCCAAATTCAGATCAAGTGACATAATACCTTCAAAGTGTAGCAGAACTCAAGCACTTTTCACATAGCTACTGCTACATGTGACATAAATTTAATTCCAGGTGAGTACAGTCAAGATTTGGGGGGCTTCTTTATTCCATTCAGCCCCAATCATAGAGTAGAAGTTCTACCTCATGAGCAACACAATGGGAATATGACCCTGAAAACTCTTGCCCTAATTCATTCATAGAATACAGGTTCATGGATAGGTTAAGCCTATTTAAAATTAGACCTAAGAGTCACCCCCAGAGAACCTCTTTTGCTGTTCAGATGTGGCCTCTCTTTTTCTCTTAGCCAACATGGCAAGTGAACTCACTGCCCTTCCCCGTCTCTACATGGGACATAATTCCCAGGGGTGTAAACCTCCCTGACAATGTGGGACAGAAATCCTAGAATGAGCAGGGGCTCAGCATCAAAGGATTGAGAAAACTTTCTTAACCAAAAGGGGAAAAATGAGACAACATAAAGTGTCAGTGGCTAAGAGATTTCAAACAGAGTCAAGAGGATTTCCAGGAGGTTATTCTTATGCATTATAGAGATATCCCTTTTCTGTTTATGGTATATTAGAGTAACTAGAGGGAAGTGCCTGAAACTGTAGAGCTTCCCCAGTGGTCTTGTTTTTTGAAGATGACTGTATAAAGATAATGTTTATAATATGACTGTGTGATTGCAAAAAGCTTGTGTCAATTTTCCCTTTGTCTAGGGTATGGACAGATGAGTAAAAAATATGAATAAAAATAAACAAATAGTAGGGGGAACAGAGATTAAAATATATTGGGTAGGTGTAAATACTAGTGGTCAGTGAGAGAGAGGGGTAAGGGATATAGTATGTATGGGTTTTTTCTTTTTTCTTTTTCTTTCTTTTTCTGGAGTAATGCAAATGTTCTAAAAAATGATCACAGGATGAATATACTGCTACATGGTGATATTGTGAGCCACTGATTGTACACCATGTATGGAATGTTTGTGTTTAGTATGTTGTTTTGTCAACAAAAATATTTAAAAAATAACTATTGGGATAAATTAAGAACAATCAGAAGGATGCAAATGGAAGTGGTGACTATAGATGACCCTTGACTTTTGCTGTGAAAGATAGCAGAAAAAGGAGGTGCATAGTCTGGAAAATATTGGGGATCAGGAGGTGTAGAGATTTTGCTTGTTTGATGAATGTTATTTGGTGATGTGAAAATCAGTTTTGTGTGACAATGGCATGATCCAGTTCAGACGGGAACATTGATAATGTTGAAAAGGAAGGAAATAATTATAAAAATGAAACCATGGAGAAGGTGGGAGAGTTTGAGACCATGGATTCAAGTAGCTTGTTAAGAAAGAGTTTGAGGACATAGAAGTTGGATGTCTGAAAATGTCTTTGTTCAGTCCTCATATGTGACTAACAGTGGTTGTCTAGGTGTAGACTTCTAAGTTGAAAATAATTTCCCAACTCCCACCACAATGTCTTTCAATATCTATATAGGTAGTATCGTTGATGAGAAACCTAGGTTCATTTTGATTAGTTCCATTGGAGATGACTTTCTTCCTTAGTTTCTTCCTTTTGTCTTTTGAACATTTGAGAGTAGGTTGCATATATCCCTCTTTTAACACTTGATACTTCCATGTTTATTTCCTAAGAACAGTGATATCCATATATGTAAATTAAGTACAGTTATTAAGTCCAAGAAATTTAACATTGATATAAAGCTTACAGTGCATATTCCATTTTTTCCTAATAATGTTTTTTGGTTCTTTTTCTCTTGCATTATTAAGTCAATCCAGAATCATATGGCAGTTTATTGTCATTGTTTCTTTAGTATCTCTTATTTTTAAAATTGTGATAATATATATAATGCATAATTTCCTGTCTCAGTCACTTCCAAACATACAATTCAGTGGCATTAATTACATTGATAATGTTGTGCTCCTATCACCATCATCCTTACCAAAACTTTTCTACCACTCCAAGTAGAAACCTTCCACCCATTATGCATTAATTCCTGATTACTTTTTCCCTCCCCTGGTAGATTGTACTCTACTTTTTGTCTCTATTAATTTGCATATTCTAGTTATTTCATATAAATGGATTGTTACTTTTTTAAAAATATTATAAATTTATCAAGTGTTTTTCAATAGATTGTAGCATATGAACTCACCATATTCATTATTATCTCAGACTATACCTTCTCCATTGCATATTGTCTGGCTTGTTAATAAAGTTTGCTTTAAATTCTATAGTGATGTTCCTTTCCTCCCTCCTTCCTCATTTCTGTCCTTATAGATAACTCTCTACCTCTCTGCCAAGCACATTGCTTCAAACATGAGAGCAAAATTGAAATAGTAGAGCCCAAGTGTGTTCTGTGGCCAAAAATTTCTTCTTCAAATCTAGGGGAAATTAAATAATTAAATAATTAAATTCATGCAACATTCAACATTTTAATTCTTTTGTCAAATATTTACTGAGGGTTGTTATATACTAGGCACTGTATTAAGTGCTGGGAATGTAAAAGTGAATAATGTCAGTTTCTGCCCTCAGAAACTTTGTATATCTCTGACATATTTTTTTAAGCTCAATGTCTGAGTGCCTCTCCTTGGATCATACAAATTCAGATATAAGTCAATTTATGCTTAAAACATATTTTTGTATTAAGAGAAAAATGAACTTCTCCAAAGAAATCAATTTTGCCGATGGACCAATAACTTTCACATTTTATTGAGAGTTTATAGCTGAAGAAATATATAAAGCAATAGGATTTAGTGATATTTTAGACTATAATACCTACATAATTGTGAAAAAGTATAAACAATGTAAATGCCCCAGGAATAAGATGTCATTTAACTCATACAGTACAGACTGATGGTCCTGATTTATTTGGCTTGTTCAGTGATCATTAAACTATTGAATTTGACTAGTCTGAGTGGCAGACATATATTTTTCAGTTCTTTATAACCTGACTCTCTGTTATCTAATGCTGATCTGATTTCCACCTTTAAGTTATGACTATGAGTATTAGAATTTTCTAATCTTAGTTTAAATAAGCTATGAAATCAGACACAGCTATTAAATATGATGCTATTAAATATGGAAAGATATCTGTGATATTTTAATGAAAAATTACCAACAGCATGTAATATGCTCTCATGAAAAACAATTTTTTATGTTTATTTGCCTGTAGGGAAGGATTCATAAAAATATATGGTTTTCCTACTTAAAAAAAAGAAAAAGAATATAGGTTCATGCTAGCAGAGCCAAATGAGAAGACTACAAGCTATCACCCCTAACCGTCTCTCTGCTCCTAAGTAGGGGTTCTACTCAGAGAGAAGCAGGGTCTGAGATTGAAAGATATCCCATAAGGTTTTAAAAACATGGCATTAATATTAAATGGATGCTACTTTTATATACTGACTCTATACCTAGTATTTTCTGGATGTTGCAAATTGTAGCTAAATACCCTGGGAAGAAATGGTGACCTCAGGAGTAAGCGTATTCATGATGGAATCTAGTATGCTATATTTGGAACTGCATTTTAGCTGAATCCATCCTTTCTGATATCATTCATTTATTCATTATTTGATTGATGTATCATCATATTTAAGTCATTTAATATTTTACATAAAATTGGCTGTTTTCCATTTTCTCAATATTCCTTGACTTTGAAAATCAACATTTTTAACATACTAAAATCACTTTACTGCAAAACATGATATTCGTTTTAGAATGTTATGAGATTTTTCTCCTGTTCATAATTCTTTTCATAACATTTACTACTTCCTTATTTCTAAGAGTATAAATAAAAGGATTTAATAAAGGAATTACTACAGTATAAAAAACAGCAATGGCTATATCGTTCACTTCTCCTTTAAGTGTACTAGGTCGAAGGTACATGAAGAGAAGAGATCCATAGAATATTGAGACAGAAAGAAAGTGGGATGCACAAGTAGATAAAGCTTTGCCTCTTCCCTCTATGGATTTCATTCTGAATATAGTGAAAAGGATGTAGAGATAAGAGATGAGGACTGTGGTAATAGTGAAGATCTGAATTGACCCTGAAAAGATAAGGACTATCAGTTGATTGATAAAAGGGTCCACACAAGAGAGTTTATACAAGGGAAGAATATCACAAAAAAAGTGATTGATCTCGTGAGATCTACAGAAAGTTAGCCTAAACAGAAACCCTACATGAATCATGGAATGCAAATTTCCAGCTATGAAGGCCCCTGTGGTCATCAAAATGCAGAGTTTCGTTGACATCCTGGTGTGGTACTGCAGTGGGCTGCATATAGCTGCATACCGGTCATAGGCCATTGCTGCCAAAAGAAAGCAGTCTGCAGTTTCAGCAAGACAAAGGAAATAGAATTGTGCCATGCATTCAGAGAGAGAAATCATTCTGTCTTTTGAAAAGAAGTTTTCTAACATCTTGGGGGTAATAGCACAAGAACAGCATGAATCCATCAGAGCAAGGTTGCCCAGAAAGATGTACATTGGTGTATGAAGACAATGTTCCATAATGATCAGTGCCACCAAACCAAGATTTCCCACCATTGTCATCAGGTAGATAACAAAGAACATGATGAAGAGAAGATGCTTCAATTCTGGTCGATCCGTAAATCCTATGAGGATAAATTCAGTTGTCAAGGAGTGGTTCTCTTTGATCATCTCTACCCTCTCTGTAGAGAGAAATTATGGAGAAATAAGATTCTAATTTTAAAAATGCCTGATTTTCCCTTGATATTTCTATTACCAACAGGCCAACATACTCCTCTGCAAACTTTCTAGTTTGATTTTCAAACACAGGCATTTAAACCTTTTGGGAAAATTATTTCCCTAATTGTTACCTTCTAACACCTCAAATTCTGAGTTCAAGATACACAAGAATGTATTGATAATTACAGAGAGACTTTTTACAGAAGTAAAGGCTTACTGGATGAAGTTTTGTAAGATTGTTTACCTATCTAGGATGCCTAGATATGTCTATGCATCTGTTATGTGTTCCCATATCAATGTCTTTCTTGTATTGAGGATTCTTAGAAAATACTTAAAAGAAATTTTCTGCTTATGTATTTTTTTTCACAGAGTAAACATTTTTCATATATCATCTCTTGAGAGTGAATGTAGAAAAGAGAAAACTAGGTATGATAAATTTATAGTTCAGAAATGAAGAAAGATCACTAAGGATGAAGAGGATGACTCTTCATCTTGAAAGAAAATCCCTTTGGAAAGCTAGGAAAGTTATCCATAAATAACTTTTATCTTCAAAGTTTAATTTACATATGTCATCTTCACATTTTTATCAGCCCTTTGTATAACCTATTGGTTTCGGTAGAGCCAACTTTCTAAGTCTATTTGTAAAAAAAATACTATTTTTCTCTAATTAATACTTTCTATGAAAATTAAGGTCCTTCTTGATGTCTTAATATGATTAGGTTTGTGTCCATACCCTTAAAATGGTATCCTACCAATGATACTAAAGTGACTCCTTTGGTATCTGGAAATTCAGATTAACTTTGAAGAAGGGCTTACATGAGAAATTATTCAAACATGTATATTTTTAAAGCTAAGTATCTTTCTTTCATCTGAGTTGTGAGATTTTATATACATCCATCTTGTACCTTTTCTAACTTGTTCTAATGAGGTCCACCTTGTTCCAAAGAGTTACCCATTCTTAGATTTTTTTATTTATGGGAATATTCCCTTAATCATTACCAGTTCCATTTATTTTTTATTGCAGTTCAGTGGCCATAATTTTCAGTAATTTCAGAAGCAACATTTGTTTCCTATAATACATCTATCATTGTTACACCTAATATAAAATAAAATGCTTTAAGGTGTAAGTTAAATTCTCTCTAAACTTATCCTCCTCCAACCTCATTTCCTTCACTCACCAGCAGCTCTTCCAGCTTTTTTGTTCTGTCCACCCTTTGTCCACCTTCAGTACCACAATCAGTTCCATAGACACTGACTGCCCATTCTATGATTCATGCTGTTTTTTTCCAAATATTTTACACACTTTATTTAAGCTGTAGTTTATATAACATGCTACTTAACACAAATTTAAATAAATAGTCTTGTCACACTGATCTCCACTTTATAAACCTCCAACCCATTATTATTTACCTAACCGAACCTAGAATTGCTTGTGGATAATCTACATTGCTTTTTTGTTGTATATTCATGCAGCCTTACGTTATAAGTCTGTAAACATTTGAAAATGACTGAAGTGTATGCTTCTGTGAAAGAAGTTATGGGATGCTACAGGAAAAAGGCAGAACTGGCTCAAAATCTAGCTCTTCTCTAATAATTTGTGACAAGCAAAATCTTTTCAATATCCTACCAATGATAGTAAAGTGACTCCTTTGGCATCTGGAAATTTAGATTAACTTTGAAGAAGGGCTTACATGAGAAATTATTCAAACATATATATATTTAAAGCTAAGTATCTTTCTTTCATCTGAATCGACTCATTCCTATTATTTTCTGCTTCCTTGGAAAAGTATAAGATTTTTTGAAGTATCACATAATAGCTTATATACTAATGTATAATAGTAAGCTTGCCTTACTCTTAGGTTCCTAATACTTACAAAAAGAGAAAAGTCATTTTAGGACTTTTGAGAACAAATTTTATTTTGCTTTAAAAGGCTAGCTTCTTATATGATTAGTGATACATAAGGGCATATTGACTGAAGATGTCATCATGTAAAGTCTTATACCAAGATTAGTTAACTTTCCCTAATCAAAACTGTAAAATAAAAACTCTGACTGAAAATTTAATCTATTTATTTTAAGTTGTTAAATAGAAACCATTTAATTATTCACATAAATTAGAAATAACTTTCAATATATATGTCTGAAATATATAACAGAATTACTCTCTGATCTTACTGTATTTTTTGAAATGCTACCTTATGATCATTGAAGTATGCAGCTTTATTCTAGTAACCATATTTTTCAATTGACAGAAAAATTAGAAGCATAACTACAAAGTTAAAATCTACAATGAAAAATGATCGTTAAATTTAGAGAAATAATATTCACTGAATTTTATTATAAAAGCAAAAATAAATAAAATACCTCTCTTATCTAGATTCCACAGAGAAGTGCTCTGTTACAGGTTGTTAACCACTTGATGGTATTAGGACTTACAGAATTTCAAGATATAAACCTTGGCATCTAAAACAATTGGGATTAAAAATGAAAATCTAGGGGACCCAAAAGGTCAGTACTTATAGTTACGTTGTGTACAGGACAAAAAATGTTTTCCATCCAGTCCTAAAGGGATTATCTTTCATCATCATCATGTTATTTCAGCAGAGAGATTTGGTTGCTAGATCATATGAACCAAGGTGCATTAATTAAATATATTCTGTGAGACAATGAATTTCAAGGAAGTTGCTCTTACTAAAGTGTATCTGCTGAGCATTTTACTGATCCTGAGACTGTTCACATTTTTGTGCTCATGTTCACTATTTTTCATGTATAATCTAAAATGGCAAGGAAAAGACCTTAGGCTGGGAAACCACTTATGTAGGAAGTGGGATTTATATGGTTCAGGAAAGACATCTAGGATTTTGTGGAGAGGAGTCTAAAAAGTGTCATGGGTTGAGCTAATGTTGCTGAATTCTTACCTTGTGAATGAATTTTTCCCCATTCCAAGGCCTCTTTAGATAAAATCTGATGTGATTATTTATTCCCCCATCTTAATGGCTGAGATTTTTCTGTCTTTTCTGTTCACTCCAGCTTCTCCTTAACTTTCTTACCCGATTTCATTCTTCATATATCAAGTCATTCCTCAACATACTCTCTAGTTATTATTGTAGATAAAATCCATCACTAGCACTTAGAGGGAAGTATCTTTATCTGTTTTGTTTATTCCTGTATTCCTAACACCTTGGATAGTGTCTGAAACTTTGTAGTGCTCAATAAATATTTGTTGAATGACTGAAAAAGTGATATTGATGAATTCCTAATTTCCCCTCTTCAGAATCTTTCTTCTTGACTATTCAGCCAAATCCATTTCCTTTATTTTATCATTCCAGATACTCCAAAGTCCATATGTAAATTATTGATCACTTTGCTATTTCTGCTCATGTCAGGACACTTGACCACATGCCACAGTTCTTCTAAGCACTTCTTCATGCTTGACTCAATGAATTTATCCTCACCTAAAGCACCTCTTTTTTCCTGTCTTTCCATTCTAATCATACTTATCCTTGATCTCAAATTTTCCATATGGATCTTTCCCAAGCAGTTTAGATCACATTTCCCACTTATTTATCTAAATAGTACTGAAAGAGCCCTTACAGCCAGGTCTCTCAGTTCCCACCTTTGAAGATAGGATCACTGTGTTAATCTTTGCAAAACCATCTGCAATTAAGGTCCCTGGTCCCCAGTGGAGGTCAGCTGTGCAGACCTTTTCTGACAATGAGGGGATCAGTCAATTTGAATAGTAAACAGACTTCCAGGCCTAGAGCAAAGTTCTCTGACCAAATGTTTACCCCTGTGCATCTTAGTTACATTTTAGCAAATCAAAAAGGAAAGTAAATTGTCCCTCCTAAACTTTTGATTATACTCTCTAACTTTTCTCATTTCCAGAAGAATAAACAAATGTCTATTTCCCTAATTTTCTTTTGCTCTTCCCCAATTATCTTTTATCCAAATAATCCATATATTCCTGGTTTTTGCAGTCCTTTGGGGAGGAAGATCTTAGACCTGAAGGTCCCTGCCTCTCCTGGCTATTAAATCCCTTTCTTTTGTACAAACCAGTGTGACATGTCACTTTCACAGCACTGACCAAGGACCTCAAAGACACGTAGGGACCCCTTTAGTACTTACCTGCCCTCTTAACATATTAACCACTTCAACAAGTTTGACTTGCATGCCCCTCCATCTGTATATATGTCTTGATTAAATGTCTTTTAGTAGGAATTATTGAACATATTTGGACCAAATGAATTAGATCCACCATGCTTACTTACAGCATTGATTGCTGGTTTTGTTTAGCCTTTATCAAGTACTTAAAATATGGAGTATTTGGACAAGACACTGGAAGGTGAGGACACAGAGTATAAGCCAAATATGGCTGAGAACCTCCTAAGTATTAGAAATGGTTCCAGAACAGATAGTTATATTCAAGTTGGGGTGAGAAACATACATTAATATGAGACTGAAATACAGCTTATTATTAATGAAGTAAAAACATGTTATATGAAAATAAAGGGATGGAGCAAATAGTGCCAAAAGGAAGAAGAAAAGATCTTTCAATGGAAATGTCATTTCAGAATAGTTCAAGATAAGCAGGATTTTAATAGGTGAAGAGCATTATCCAGAAGGAAGCATAAGAGTAACAAATAATTGGAAGTTGGAAATTCAGAACCTACAGAAAATGGATGATGTCTTAATTTGCCATGACTTTTGTAATAAATACCACTGTATTTGTTGGCTTGAAAACATGAATTTATTGGCCTACAAATTGGAATGCTAGAATCCTAACACCAAGGTCTCAACTTGAAATACTTCTTCCCCAAAGTCAATAGTTTTCATATGCCAGTTTATCACATTCTGAAGCAGTCAGTGACACATTTTTGTCTCTGTCACACAATCTCCTGCTGTGGCTTTCTCTGACTGATTTCTTCACCTCATACCATCTTTGACTGCAACGAAGTTTACTTTTGTTACGTACTCTCTGGGCATTATGGATCAATGCCCAGCCTGATTAAATTTGGCCCAACCTAAATAGTGCGTGGGACCTAAACAGGACTATTCACAGGTGAGTTAATATAACCTAACTGATAATTAGTCTTTGAAGCATCTTATTTACACATAGGTTCACACTTACAGGAATGTGCATTAAGATTAAGAATATGTGTTTTGTTGGGTACATGATTAAATCTATAACTGATGTGAATGTATGGTGCCTAAAGTTTAAGGGTCTATGATATATGTGGGTGCTATATTAAAAGATATAAAAGGGGGTGTGGAGTTAGACTGGAAATTGTTCTAGTTGGATTCCTCCCATTTTTTCCCTACTCAAATCTTTTCACAAAACCTGCTCTTCACTAAAGTCACAACCATTAGTCTACATGCTGATTCCAGTGTTTATCTTTTAATTATCTTCCTCACGAAGATTTAGTGTTTTTTTCTACTGCAAGTCTGTGTGATACGTTGGCTTCTGTGACAACACTCATTGTTCTTATCCTCCTGGTTGTCCTTTCTCTGCCTCCATGCCAGGCTAAGCTCCAGCTTTCTGCCTTTCAGTTTCTTGGCCTCTGCAACCAGTGCTGCCACATGTGGTGCAAAAGGCTCTTCCAGGTCAACCACACTCCCAAATCGTTGCCTCAGCAAAACTCCTGTTCCTTCTCTAACTTTTCCATAGAGAAGGGCTTTCGTTCCTGAGTTGTATTTCTTTGTACTGAATGATGCTGCTCCTCCCTTTGATTGTGAATTCACCTTAAAATTTTTTCATTCTTGAGTGTGTCACAGATTACCTAATCTACTCCTGTGTTTTCAATTCTCATCCATTTGTGGCTTCACAGAAGGTGAAATTCTAAACTTTTTGGTTGTATTTTCTTATAACTAAAATAATTTTTGCATATTCATGATATTTGCCTTTTGCCTATAAATTAATGAGACAGCTATAATGTAATGAAAAAGATACTGAAAATCAGAAATGAAAAAGTGAATATTACTACTGAACCAATTGAAATAGAAAGAACTATAAATGGATACTATGAACAGCTATAAAGCAATAAATTAGATAACCTAGATGAAATGGACAAATTCTTAGAAACACATGAACTGCCTACATTGATTCAAGAATAAATAGAAGATCTCAACAAACTAATTACTACTAAAGAAGTTGAGTCAGTCATCAAAAACCTTTTCCAAAAATGAGTCCCAGTTCCAGATAATTTCCACAGGGGAATTCTAACAAACATTCCAAGAAGATTCAGCTCCAATTTTGCTCAAAGTTATCAAAAAAATTGAAGAGTAGGGAACACTTCCTAACTGATTCTATGATGTCAAAATCACCCTCAAACCAACACTAAATAAAGATACCAGAAGACAATAAAACTATAGGCCAATATAGTCTGTAAGACCAACATGGTCTGATGAATATAGGTGCAGCAATCTTAAACAAAATACTAGCAAACCAAATCCTAAAGCATATTAAAAGAATTACACATCATGATTCAGTACTATTTATCCCTTGTATGCATGTTTTGTTCTGCAAAAGAAAATTATATACTATAAAACACCACATTAGATCAATTTCCAGGAAGATGATTAACTAGAGTAGCTTGAGATTATCCCTTCTGTATGGAAAAGTTAGAGAAGGAACAGGAGTTTTGCTGAGGCAACAATTTGGGAGTGTGGTTGACCTGGAAGAGCCTTTTGCACCACATGTGGCAGCCCTGGTTGCAGAGGCCAAGAAACTGAAAGGCAGAAAGCTGGAGCTTAGCCTGACATGGAGGTGTGGAGCCATGGAGCCCGTGGTTGTGCATGGCAGGTATACTGGACTAAGAATAAGCCAGGCCACATTCCTTGGGTGTGCTACCCTCACCAGTGTAGCCACATAACCGGAAACTCATGTCACACCCTAGGCACCTGAACCCCCTCACTCTCTCCCATTCCCCATGGTCCATGTGCCCCACCCCACCAGCCCCAACTGCACGTACCTGCCACACACCCTCACCCCAAGTGCAGCCCAACCTACCTCTCCTACACACCTCCCAAGCACTACCTCCCTGTCCCAATTCCTTGCAGGTTATTACCAACACATAAAGGTTGCAGCCACTAACCTCCACATCTAACCCTCGCACCCACCCCCATAGTGTTGCACAGCCTCACCCTGCCTTCCCTGAGCTCAGCTCATCCACTTATGGCACTCCCAGGCCCACACATGTACATGGACCCCCAATCACATCATTCAGCTCAGGGAACTGTACATTACAGCAGTCCTAGAACCACACACATGCACAACTCTCAGCCTCACTTCCCTGTTCTGAGAAAGTGCTGACCTGCACAGCCAGGTCACATCTGCCCCTAACCCACAAAGGAATAATGCTGACCTGCTGTCACAGCTCCACTTATGTGCACAAAGGGCCTTGTGCCTTAGACCAGTGCACACCAGGGTTACATCCCCCAGGCCGGTGCACCCACACAGCTACATCCTCTCTGGCAACTGGGTGCCCAATTAAAAAGCACCAGCATAACATCCCCAAACTGCACCCATATCTGCCATGAAACAAACCGCCATACTGAGTGCTCCACCTCTTGCCCTGCTCCCTGCTGTACAACCACCCTCAAGCACGCAGCCTTAGACTACTGAAAGAAATCCACTCACAAAGTAAATCAATCAAAATATCTCCATGTGATGAAGACAGCAAAAGATCATTAAACATATCACAATGCAGACAGATATAGCCTTACCTAATGACCAAATTAAACACCTAAGGAGATGCAGACATGGGAACAACTAATCAAAGATGTTCATAGAGCTCTATTTAATAAAATAAGTGGGATAGCTAATGACATAAAGGAGATCAAGATGACAATAAAAGAGTACAAAGAGGAATTTGAAAGAATAAATAGAAAAATAGCTGAAATTACAGATTAAGGACTCTGCTGACCAAACAAAAAACACACTAGAGGTACACAACACCAGATTTGAAGAGAAAGAAGAAGGAATAAGTGATATAGAGGACAGGATAACTGACTTCAAAGACTCAAAACAGCAAATGGCAAAAAAGATTGAAAAATTTCAATGGGAACTCAGAGAAATGATAGACAAAACAAAGCACACAAATATAAGAATCACTAGTGTTCCAGAAGGAGAAGTAAGGTGTAAAGAACTAGGAAGAGTAGTTGAGGACATAATGGGGGGAAACTTCCCAACTGTCCTGACCCGCAGGACAGTCAACGGGGTCCGCCACCTGCTGAGGGAAGAATGGCTATGGGACAGAGAGACGCAAGAAGGACAGCAAGACAGGATTCTGATCAAGCTGCAAATTTTATTAAGCAAGCCGGGTGTATATATACCGGCTTGGGGAGGGATTAAGGTATGTGGGGCATTATGATAGGAGGGAGTTCGCGCCGGTGGGGAGGGCTGGTTAGATAATTGGTGGGGAATTCGCGCCGGCGGGAAGGTCCCAGCGGGGACCTATTTCCGTGAAGAACCTTGTTGTACTATATAGATGCCATTGCATTAGCCGGGGTGGCCATGTTGGCTCAATCGCTATCTTAGGTTAGCCTCTGGTCCCCAACATCTCCTCCCTTTGTTTTTCAAAAGGATGGAGGAAGGATGCTGATTAAGCATTCTTTGGCATTAACCTTTGCTGGGGGAAGTAGAGGCCTCATTCCCCAAGTTGTTTGTGGCTCTGTTTTTCTGGGGAGGGGAATTTTTGCAGAGCGAACCCCTATGCAAATGAGGCATACTTCTCAAGGAGCTCGAAAACGGCCTTTGATTGTTCTGGCCCTCCTTTGCAGTGCTTTGCCTTGCACCCAGCGGTACCAATCATAGCATAAGCTAGAAGCATACTTTTGAGTGGTATGCTGCTCCCATAGAAGGGGGGAATTTACAGAGGGTAGATGTTTTCTTGGCCTTCCAGGGTTACACCCTGGTCCTGGAGATGGAGCCTTTAGTAATGCACCTGAATGGGCCTCCCTAGGGCTGAATTAACTTGATCCTTTACAAGCTGGAGTATTTTCCTTATAACAGCAGGTGCAACAGATATTATAAGGAGTAGGTTTATTAAGGGGCCTAGTATAGGGAGAAGGTAAGGGAGGATTCCATTGAGTCCCCAGGAGGAGCCTCCTTGGGCTTCCCGCTCACATTTATGATTTTCAATTCCTTCCCTAAGTTTAGTCATTGAATTTCTAATTAAGCCAGAATGATCAGCATAAAAGCAACATTCCTCGCCTAATGCTGCACAAAGCCCTCCTTGTTTAAGGAAGAGCAGGTCTAGCCCTCTTCTATTTTGGAGAACTATTTCTGATAGGGACGTAAGGGACTTTTCAAGGTGGGTGATGGAAGTTTCAATACGGGTTAAGTTCTCGTCTATTGCAGTTCTTAGGCTGGAGAGGCTTTGTTGTTGGAGGGTGATTGAGGCGATACCGGTGCCTAGACCAGCAACACCAGTAGATGGATTCTTGGACTTCAGTCGTCTGTCAGCTTAGCCGTCGTTGAATAGGTTATAGCAGGGCTTGCTGGTTTATTAGTAGCTTCAGCTGTGCTGGAGAAAGGAAGAGAGAAAAATGCCTTTTCTCAGGGCAACCTTTTTGCCCTGGACAGATTGTTATTGTCTATTTGTTTTGTTAATTGCTCTGGTAACCATTTGTCTGAATTAATTCCCTAGAATATATATACACTGATTCTCTGTCCCATATCAGGACCGAATCTGGTCCTCACCAAGTGTTATCCAATGGATCTTTCCAGAGGACCGTGGCGAATTGTGTTCAAATAGATCTAAAATAGGCCTGTGGGAGATTGCAAGGTAAAGAAAAGAATAAAATCAACAGGATTTTTTAGATTTATTTGAACAAGCTGTCCTTTTTGAATGCATTGTTCAATTAATTGTAACTCTCATATTCAGCTGCAGCTGTTAACTGCCTTTTGCTTAATAAATCAGAATCTCCTTGTAAAATATCAAACAAGTTTTGTAACATATAATTAGGAATCCCTAAAGTGGCAGGTAGCAAAAATGAAAGCAGAGTGTCAATAGTGACGTGTACCCATAGCAAATGACCAGATGTTTTAAATTGAATTCATTGGATTGATTTAAAAGGAATGCAGGAATGTGGATTTTTTATAATTGGTTGTGCATTTTTGCTAATTTTAAATTTATTGCATGCAGTTTTTATGGTATTTTCTCACAATAGTGGCCAAATTTCGGTTTGCTTACATGACGGGGCCCAGTTGGGTCCTCTGGGAACTGGCTAGGGACCAAGAGGAGCTTCCTGGACCTAGATATCTTTATTAAAGTACACCTCTTTCTGGGGGGATAGCCAGTCCTCCCAGCTAGAGTGTACATTTTAACTATTTTTTACCAAGGTCATGTGATAGCAATATCAGTTGCATGTAATGGCAACATCAGGTGAACAAAAAAGACTCCACAAGTATATTTTTTCCTTGCATTCAACCCTTAAAGCTGATCTGCTTCCAAGCCATGGTTATTTTAGGATAAATTTAGCTTATACATATGTAGTTTATATAAAGATTGGACAAAGCCTTAAGATATTTTGGCTTAAAGGAATATAGGTATTTATATGATTTGAATATGATTTAGCCAGTAATAGATTCATTTATAGTAATAGTACTTAGATTAATAGATTAAGCCACCTGGTTTAGGGCAAGAAAAGAAGCACTTTTTGCCAGTATAATGATACCCAGGAGAAAATCAGTATTTTTTATACAGATAACAACATGATAAAAGTTAACATAAGTTATTTTGATAAAACGCAGACTCTTTGCTTTCTAACTAATTATTTAGAAATTTTATATCTTTTCATTAGAACAGGCTAAAAGTTCAAGAAAACATTATCATTTTAGACTCATTAAATCTTTCTTGATTTTAACCATAATTTCTATTTTTACAAACCCTCAGCACTTATTATATTAGTTTAGGTTTTATTCCATATTCCATTATTCAAAAATAATGCGTAGGGGGCAATTTTTTGAATAATGACCCAATTTGTTACAATTAAAACAGATGGGGCCGTTGTTTTAAGGGCGAGTTTGTAAGACAGTTAATATTGCTAGAGTATTAGGATTTATTCCGTTACAAAGTTTAATATAATTGGAGAGGTCAGTATTACGAAAAGGGCAGATTGCCGCCTGACAGGCGGTGTTAGCATTTTCATAAGCGAGATGCTTGATAAAATCCCTTTCACTTTCCTGATCACCAAGAATGCACTGGGCTGCGGTCTGTAGCCGACTGAGGAAGTCAGTATATGGCTTATTGGGGCCCTGAACTATTTTCAATAAAGAGGAGGTGAGAGCCCCTTTTTGGGGGAGTAGCCTCCATGCTTTAATGACGGCAGACTGCACCTGGAGACCAAGTCCTCGGGGGTATTGTGCTTGGGTAGAATTAAGATGATAAAGACTTGACCCTAGAAGCTTTTTTAATGACCAAGATTTTGTGCTGTCTTTTAAGATGTTGCTTTCAGCATACTTTTTACACTGCTCCTCAGAGTCCGATTTCCATAGCAGGAAATCGCCACCTGATAGGGTGGCTCTGGCGAGCTGTGACCAATCATTTGGAGTAGGCTCCTTTTCGCTAATATTGTCTAGCAAAGCCAGAGTAAAAGGGGCAGTTGCTCCATAATCATGCATGGCTTTTTTTTAGTTCTTTTAAATATTTTAGATTAATCCTTTTGAATCTATTTGTTCGGGGTGTTTCCTCCCGCTCACAGCTACGCTCATGGCTACATTCTGATTTTATTTCGTCCTCATCATTAGCTTTCTCGCTCCCTTCCTCCTCACTGCTTTCCTGTTCAGACTGAGGTTCAGAAGCTTCTGACCTTGCCTTTTGCTGGCTACGGAGGACCAGAAAAGTGTAGTGGGTACAGCAGGGGTTAGAGGGCTTATTTTGGTTAGTCATTAGAGAGAGAGAAGAGAGCGCCTAACTGGCGGTTTGCAGGGAGTTAAGGAGGGGATTATTTTGCAGTTGTTGTCAGTTAGCTCTGGCCTGTTCTTGGGCAAAGAGTTCATTAAAGGCATTTGCACTGTTTCTGAGCATAGTGGCCGCTTCCTCCAGGGCTGTATATTGTGGCAGGAAGGGCGGAACTCAGGGCATTATAGGATAGTAATGGTGAGGAGGTTGTGGCGCACATGGCACATAGAGGGGGGGTCGGAAGGCTGGGAGGTCATTAAAAGCTGAGAGGGGTTTTTCGGCACAGGGAGTTTTATCTTCTTGGAGGTCAGTGTCATTTGGTATATCTATAGTGACAGAATTACATTCTGAGTGGGGTCTGGAGAGGGGATGTGCATCTTTTAAGGCATTTTCTCCCTCTCTACAAAGCTCTAGTATTTCAGGGTCTGAAGGGGAAGTTTTTATGGCCTCATTGATTAAGTTCCAATAATTGAAGGCTGTAACTGGTACCTTTTCCGGCCCAAAAGTTTTATAGTAGTCCTTTAAACAATCTCCTACTCTCGATCAGCATTTTTGGTCTATGGTCCCGTCAGCAGGGAACCATGGACAGGTTTGATAGACAAACTGAAAGAAATTTCTAAGGTCCTTTTTCTTAACACTCACTCCTTGCATCTTGAGGGTTTCTTTTAATTGTCTCACGTAAAGCTCATGTGTACTAGATTCCTGTCCCATAGTGAATTTTTTAAATGAAAATGAAAGTGATTTACTGCGTGATCCTTCGCTCTTCTCTTTGTTCGTCCGTCGGCACGAGGCAGTGTTGCCGGGGCTGCATTCACAGGCGAGTTACTTCTGTGGCAGACCGGGGTTATGGGAGGGCCCTCCTCATTTTTCAGCGCGTGACGCTTCTATCTCTCAGCCAGCGGTCGAGCCCCACGTTGGGCGCCAAATGTCCTGACCCGCAGGACAGTCAATGGGGTCTGCCACCTGCTGAGGGAAGAATGGCTATGAGACAGAGAGACGCAAGAAGGACAGCAAGACAGGATTCTGATCAAGCTGCAAATTTTATTAAGCAAGCCGGGTGTATATATACCGGCTTGGGGAGGGAGTAGGGTATGTGGGGCATTATGATAGGAGGGAGTTCACGCCGGTGGGGAGGGCTGGTTAGATAATTGGTGGGGAATTCGCACCGGCAGGAAGGTCCCAGCGGGAACCTATTTCCGTGAAGAAACTTGTTGTACTATATAGATGCCATTGCATTAGCTGGGGTGACCATGTTGGCTCAATCGCTATCTTAGGTTAGCCTCTGGTCCCCAACACCCAACTCTCATAAAGGATGTAAATATACAAGTCACAGAAACCCAAAGAACTCCAAACAGAATATATCCAAATAGGTCTTTCCCAAGTCACATACTAGTCAGTCTTTCAAATGTTGAAGGGAAGTAGAAAATCCTGAAAGCAACAAGAGAAAAACAATCTACTACATATAAAGGAAATCAAATAAGACTGTGTTCACATTACTCAACTAGCACCCTGGAGGTGAGAAGGCATTGGTATAATCTATTCAAGATTCTGAAACAGAAACACTTCCAGCCAAGAATTCTGTACCCAGCCAAATTGTCCTTTAAAATTGAGGGAGAGATTAAAACATTCACAGACAAATAAGTCCTGAAAGAATTTGTTAACAAGAGACTGACTCTATAAGAAATACTAAAAAGAGTTCTGCCAACTGAAAAAAAAAAAAAAGACAGGAGAGGGAGGTCTGGAGGAGGGCACAAAAATTGAAGACTACCACTAAGGGTATTTTAAAGAATACAAAGAGTAAGAGGGAAAAGAATATATAGATCTGACAAATAAAATAAATATAAGATGGTGGAATCAAGAAATGCCTTTTCAGTAATAACTCTGAGTATTAATGGACTAAATTTACCAATTAAAAGATATAGATTGACAGACTGGATTAAGAAACACCACCCAGCCAAGTGTTGCTTAAAAAAGATTCGTCTTAGACAGAAGAATGCAAATAGATTGCAAATGAATGGATGGAAAAAATTTTTCCATGCAAGTTGTAACCAAAAGGAATCAGGAGTAGCTATACTAATATTGGACAAAATAGACTTTCAGTGTAAAGACATCATGAGACAAAGGACACTAAATACTAAAGGGTCAATGTGCCAAGAAGATACAGCAATCATAAATGTTTACACTCCCAATCAAGAAGCTCCAAAGTACATGAGACTGACTTTGGCAAAACTGAGGCGAGTGATAGATATTTCAACATTAATAATAGGAAACTTCAATACACCACTCTCCTCTGTAGATAGAATCACCAGACAGAAAGATCAACAAGGAAACAGAGAAGTTAAATAACTTGATAAGTGAATTAGACCTAACAGACATATATAATTCATTGCACCACAAAGCACAAGGTTATACATTATTCTCTAGTTCTCATAGAACATTCTCCAGGTTAGATCATATGCTGGGGCACAAAGCAAGTCTTTATAAATTTAAAAATATTGAAATTATTCAAAGCACTTTCTCTGATCACAATGCAGTGAATCTGGATCTCAATAACCACTAAAGAATGAGAGCATTCATAAAAATATGAAAATTAGAGGGACTTCCGGAGAAGAAGGCGGCTTAGTAAGACGTGTGGATCTTAGTTTCTCCTCCAGGACAGCTACTAGGGGAGTAGAAATGATACAGAACAGCTCCCAAAGCCACAACAGAGATAAAAAAGACAGCATACCCCATCCTGGAATGGCTGGCTGGCTGAGAGAACCCGCTCTGGTGAGATCGCCGAGGGGCGCAGGCTTCACGGGGGGGCAGCAAGTGGCGGGAGTCACTCCCTTCCCCCTTCCCGGGCCGGCTGGAAGAATTGGACAGGCGGTCCCCTCAAACCGCGGCGGCTGGCGCCCACACCACGCTCGGCCCCCCAGACCAACTGAGAGAATTGGATCGGAAATCCCCAGGCCGCAGAGAACGGTGATGGGGGGGGCCCTTCCAAACCCGTGACTCCCGGGAATGTGCATTCTCCCAGGCGGGCCGCTGTGGCTGGTGCCCTCCTTCTACGTTTGGCGCCCTGGGCTGACTAGGAAATTTGGACGGGCACTTTCCTGGGCTGCGGCGGCCAGTGACCATCCCCGCGTTTGGACCCCGGGCCGGCTGGCACTCTTCCAAGTCGCTTCAGCTGGCGCACCTCCCGGACGGCGAGAGTTTTCCAAAGTTAAAGGACCCACAGCACCTTTTACTGGTGGGACCCGCAGATAAACGTGTGCCACGAGCACCACCTACTGGGCAGGATAAGAAAAACAGAACCCAGAGATTTCACAGAAAAATCTTACAACCTTGTTGGGTCCGACACCCAGGGAAATCTGACTAAATGCCCAGATGTCAGCAGCAGAAGATAACTGTCCACGCTCAGAAGATTGAGAATATGGCCCAGTCAAAGGAACAAACCAATAGTTCAAATGAGATACAAGAGCTGAGACAACGAATGCTGAATATACGAACAGAAATGGAAAACCTTTTCAAAAATGAAATCAATAAACTGAGGGAGGACATGAAGAGGACATGGGCTGAACATAAAGAAGAAATAGAAAAACTGAAAAAACAAATCACAGAGCTTATGGAAGTGAAGGATAAAGTAGAAAAGATGGAAAAAACAATGGATACCTACAATGATAGATTTAAAGAGACAGAAGAAAGAATTAGTGATTTGGAGGATGGAACATCTGAATTCCAAAAAGAAACAGAAACTATTGGGAAAAGAATGGAAAAATTTGAACAGGGTATCAGGGAACTCAAGGACAATATGAACCGCACAAATACACGTGTTGTGGGTGTCCCATAAGGAGAAGAGAAGAGAAAAGGAGGAGAAAAACTAATGGAAGAAATTATCACTGAAAATTTCCCAACTCTTATGAAAGAGCTAAAATTACAGATCCAAGAAGTGCAGCGTACCCCAAAGAGATTAGACCCAAATAGACAGTCTCCAAGACACTTACTAGTTAGAATGTCAGAGGTCAAAGAGAAAGAGAGGATCTTGAAAGCAGCAAGAGAAAAACAATCCATCAAATACAAGGGAAACCCAATAAGACCATGTGTAGATTTCTCAGCAGAAACCATGGAAGCTAGAAGACAGTGGGATGATACATTTAAATTACTAAAAGAGGAAAAACTGCCAACCAAGACTCCTATATCCAGCAAAATTATCCTTCAAAAATGAGAGAGAAATTAAAACATTCTCAGACAAAAAGTCACTGAGAGAATTTGTGACCAAGAAACCAGCTCTGCAAGAAATACTAAAGGGATCACTATAGTCAGATACAAAAAGACAGAAGAGAGAGGTATGGAGAAGAGTGTAGAAAGAAGGAAAATTAGATATGATATATATAATACAAAAGGCAAAATGTTAGAGGAAAATATTATCCAAACAGTAATAACACTAAATGTCAATGACTGAATTCCCCAATCAAAAGACATAGATTAGCAGAATGGATTAAAAAACAGGATCCTTCTATATGCTGTCTACAGGAAACACATCTTAGACCCAAAGATAAACATAGGTTGAAAGTGAAAGGCTGGGAAAAGATATTTCATGCAAATAACAACCAGAAAAGAGCAGGAGTGGCTATACTAATATCCAACAAATTAGACTTCAAATGTAAAGCAGTTAAAAGAGACAAAGAAGGATACTATATACTAATAACAGGAACAAGTAAACAAGAAGACATAACAATCATAAATATTTACGCACCGAACCAGAATGCCCCAAAATACGTGAGGAATACACTGCAAACACAGAAAAGGGAAATAGACTCATATACCATAATAGTTGGAGACTTCAATTCCCCACTCTCATCAACGGACAGAACACCTAGACAGAGGATCAATAAAGAAATAGAGAATCTGAATATTACTATAAATGAGCTAGACTTAACAGACATTTATAGGACATTACATCCCACAACAGCAGGATACACCTTTTTCTGAAGTGCTCATGGATCATTCTCAAAGATAGACCATAAGCTGGGTCACAAAGCAAGTCTTAACAAATTTAAAAAGATTGAAATCATACACAACATTTTCTCAGATCATAAAGGAATGAAGTTCGAAATCAATAATAGGCGGAGTGCCAGAAAATTCACAAATACATGGAGGCTCAACAACACACTCCTAAACAATGAGTGGGTCAAAGAAGAAATTGCTAGAGAAATTAGCAAATACCTCGAGGCGAATAAAAATGAAAACACAACATATCAAAACTTATGGGACGCAGCAAAGGCAGTGCTAAGAGGGAAATTTATTGCCCTAAATGCCTATATCAGAAAAGAAGAAAAGGCAAAAATTCAGGAATTAACTATCCATTTGGAAGAACTGGAGAAAGAACAGCAAACTAATCCCAAAGCAAGCAAAAGGAAAGAAATAACAAAGATTAGAGCAGAAATAAATGAAATTGAAAACATGAAAACAATAGAGAAAATCAATAAGGCCAGAAGTTGGTTTTATGAGAAAATCAATAAGATTGATGGGCCCTTAGCAAGATTGACAAAAAGAAGAAGAGAGAGGATGCAAATAAATAAGATCAGAAATGGAAGAGGAGACATAACTACTGACCTCACAGAAATAAAGGAGGTAATAACAGGATACTATGAACAACTTCACGCAAATAAATACAACAATTTAGAGGAAACGGAAGGGTTCCTGGAAAGACATGAACAACCAACTTTGACTGAAGAAGACATAGATGACCTCAACATACCGATCACGAGTAAAGAAATAGAATCAGTCATTCAAAAGCTTCCTAAAAGTAAAAGTCCAGGACCAGACGGCTTCACATCTGAATTCTATCAAACATTCCAGAAAGAATTAGTACCAACTCTCCTCAAACTCTTCAAAAAAATCAAAGCGGAGGGAAAACTACCTAATTCATTCTATGAAGACAACATCACCCTCATACCAAAACCAGGCAAAGATATTACAAAAAAAGAAAACTACAGGCCAATCTCTCTAATGAATATAGATGCAAAAATCCTCAATAAAATTCTAGCAAATCGTATCCAACAACACATTAAAAGAATTATACATCATGACCAAGTAGGATTCATCCCAGGTATGCAAGGATGGTTCAACATAAGAAAATCAATTAATGTAATACACCATATCAACAAATCAAAGCAGAAAAATCACATGATCATCTCAATTGATGCAGAGAAGGCATTTGACAAGATTCAACATCCTTTCCTGTTGAAAACACTTCAAAGGATAGGAATACAAGGGAACTTCCTTAAAATGATAGAGGGAATATATGAAAAACCCACAGCTAATATCATCCTCAATGGGGAAAAATTGAAAACTTTCCCCCTAAGATCAGGAACAAGACAAGGATGTCCATTATCACCACTATTATTCAACATTGTTGGAGGTTCTAGCCAGAGCAATTAAACAAGAAAAAGAAATACAAGGCATCAAAATAGGAAAGGAAGAAGTAAAACTATCACTGTTTGCAGACGATATGATACTATACGTCGAAAACCTGGAAAAATCCACAACAAAACTACTAGAGCTAATAAATGAGTATAGCAAAGTAGCAGGTTACAAGATCAACATTCAAAAATCTGTAGCAATTCTATACACTAGCAATGAACAAGCGGAGGGGGAAATCAAGAAACGAATCCCATTTACAATTGCAACTAAAAGAATAAAATACCTAGGAATAAATTTAACTAAAGCGACAAAAAACCTATATAAAGAAAACTACAAAAAACTGCTAAAAGAAATCACAGAAGACCTAAATAGATGGAAGGGCATACCGTGTTCATGGATTGGAGACTAAATATAGTTAAGATGTCAATCCTACCTAAATTGATTTACAGATTCAATGCAATACCAATCAAAATCCCAACAACTTATTTTTCAGAAATAGAAAAACCAATAAGCAAATTTATCTGGAAGGGCAGGGTCCCCCGAATTGCTAAAAACATCTTGAGGAAAAAAAACGAAGCTGGAGGTCTTGCACTGCCTGACTTTAAGGCATATTATGAAGCCACAGTGGTCAAAACAGCATGGTATTGGCATAAAGATAGATATATCGACCAATGGAATCGAATAGAGTGCTCAGATATAGACCCTCTCATCTATGGACATTTGATCTTTGATAAGGCAGTCAAGCCAACTCACCTGGGACAGAACAGTCTCTTCAATAAATGGTGCCTAGAGAACTGGATATCCATATGCAAAAGAATGAAAGAAGACCCATATCTCACACCCTACACAAAAGTTAACTCAAAATGGATCAAAGATCTAAACATTAGGTCTAAGACCATAAAACAGTTAGAGGAAAATGTAGGGAGATATCTTATGAATCTTACAATTGGAGACAGTTTTATCGACCTTAAACCTAAAGCAAGAGCACTGAAGAAGGAAATAAATAAATGGGAACTCCTGAAAATTAAACACTTTTGTGCATCAAAGAACTTCATCAAGAAAGTAGAAAGACAGCCTACACAATGGGAATCAATATTTGGAAACGACGTATCAGCTAAAGGTCTAGTATCCAGAATTTATAATGAGATTGTTCAACTCAACAACAAAAAGACAGCCAACCCAATTACAAAATGGGAAAAAGACTTGAATAGACACCTCTCAGAGGAGGAAATACAAATGGCCAAAAGTCACATGAAGAGATGCTCAATGTCCGTGGCCATTAGAGAAATGCAAATCAAAACCACAATGAGATATCATCTCACACCCACCAGAATGGCCATTATCAACAAAACAGAAAATGACAAGTACTGGAGAGGATGCGGTGAAAGAGGCACACTTATCCACTGTTGGTGGGAATGTCAAATGGTGCAACCACTGTGGAAGGCAGTTTGGCGGTTCCTCAAAAAGCTGAATATAGAATTGCCATACGACCCAGCAATACCATTGCTGGGAATCTACTCAAAGGAATTAAGGGCAAAAACTCAAACGGACATTTGCACACCAATGTTTATAGCAGCGTTATTTACAATTGCAAAGAGATGGAAACAGCCAAAATGTCCATCAACAGACGAGTGGCTAAACAAACTGTGGTATATACATACGATGGAATATTATGCAGCTTTAAGGCAGGATAAACTTATGAAGCATGTAATAACATGGATGGACCTAGAGAACATTATGCTGAGTGAGTCTAGCCAAAAACTAAAAGACAAATGCTGTATGGTCCCAATGATGTGAATCGACACTCGAGAATAAAATTGGAATATGTGATTGGTAACAGAGTTCAGCAGGAGTTAGAAATAGGGTAAGATAATGGGTAATTGGAGCTGATGGGATACAGACTGTGCAATAGGACTAGATATAAAAACTCAAAAATGGACAGCACAATAATACCTAATTGTAAAGTAATCATGTTAAAACACTGAATGAAGCTGCATCCGAGCTATAGTTTTTTGTTTTGTTTTGTTCTTACTATTATTACTTTTATTTTTTTTCTCTATATTAACATTCTATATCTTTTTCGGTTATATTGCTAGTTCTTCTAAACCGATGCAAATGTACTAAGAAACGATGATCATGCATCTATGTGATGATGTTAAGAATTACTGATTGCATATGTAGAATGGTATGATTTCTAAAAAAAAAAAAAAAAGGACAGCACAATACTACCTAATTGTAATGTAATTATGTTAAAACACTGAATGAAGCTGCATCTGAGCTATAGTTTTTTTTTATATTTTTGTATTTTTTATTTTTATTTTTATTTTTTCTGTATATTATCATTTTATTTCTTTTTCTGTTGTCTTGCTATTTCTTTTTCTAAATCGATGCATATGTACTAAGAAATGATGATCATACATCTATGTGATGATATTAAGAATTACTGATTGCATATGTAGAATGGAATGATTTCTAAATGTTGTGTTAGTTAATTTTTTAATTAATAAAAAAAAATATGAAAATTAAAGTCTCTGGACTCTGTTTTTCTTATCCTGCCCAGTATGTGGCACTTGTCTGACTGCAGGTCCCACCAGCATAAGATGATGCGGTACCTTTAACTTTGGCTGGGGGGTTGTTGGAGACAGAGGAGAGGTTGTAGGCTGGTTTTAATGGCTTCAAATTACCAAGCACTGGTGTCTGAATTCCTTGATGGAGGGATTCCACCTGGGTGGGCCTTCACCTCTCCCCTGGGGAAGGCACAAGCTCCAGATAAGCCCCCAAAAGAGCTCACTTCTGCCTATGCCTGGGGCAGTTGCAGCCTGAAAAGTCCTGCCGCTGTATCCAGAGGCAGTCAAGCCTTTGTAGATACACAGCCACAAAAACCTGTTTCCTTCTTTTTTTTTTCCCCCTTTTTCTGTCAGTCCTGCCCCCTTGGTGCTCGGGCAAAAATGAGCAACCTCCGCTTTGATCGGGTTCACCTAAGCTGGGGGCCTATTTTTAGTAGTCAGAATTTGTTAATTAGTTCCACAATTGGCATTTGATTGTGCCCAGTCACTGCTACTGGTAAAGTCCTTTCCTTTCCCCTCTGGGAAGCGGCCTGTGGGGGAGGGAGGCTGGCTGCCGCAACTTTGGGAACTCACGGTTTTGGGGGGTGCTCACAGCCGGTCCAGCTGGTCCAGACTGGGGTACACTGTGTGTCTGGTCACTGACGTGGCCCCAGGAGCTGTTCTGTACTGTTTCTGGTTATTTAGCAGTTGTTCTGGAGGACAAATTTAAATGCGCACATTGTTAAGCCGCCATCTTGACCCGGAACTCTCTTTTTCTTAAAAGCCTTCAACTTGTTGGATTATCTTGTTGTGGAAGGCAGGCTTAGTTGATTGCAGATATAATCAGCCAGAGATGCAATCAACTGACTGCTAATTTTATACACCAGCCTTCTGGTGTATAAAAATCAGCCATGAAATGTTCTTGCAGCAATGGTCAGTTCACTGCTTGCCTGACCAGACAACTGGGCATAATCACTTTGCCAAGTTGACACCACAGTCTAACTATCACAATAGACTTAAAAAGTTTCTAGAGTTTAAAGAGGACACTTAATAATGATAAAAGGGTCAATTCATCAGGAAGATATAACAATTACAAACATATATGCCCCTCATTACTGAGCAATAACTTGCATGAAGCAAAAACTGACAGAAATGAAGAGAAAAATAGACAGTTCAAAAATAAGAGTTGGAGATTTTAGTATTCCCACTTTTCAAGAAGATTGAACTGGTATAGAACAAAATGGATACAAAATTAAATAGAAAATAAAAGACATACAAAATTATAAAACAAATAGAGCTAGCAGACATCTCCGAATTACTCCACCCAACAACAGCAAAATAGACATACTTCTCAAACATGCTTGGGAAATCTCTGAGATAAATCTCATAGTAACTCATAGACAAGGAACTGTAAGTATATAAGAATTGAAATCATACCAAGTATGTTATCCACCCACAAGAGAATGAAATTAGTATTCACTAACTGAAAACAAATTTAGAAATTCATAAATATATGAATAACCAATTGTTCGAAAAAGAAATCAGAAGGAGAATTAGAAAATACGTTGAGATGAATAGAAATCAATATGTGACATACTTAAATGTATGTGATAATACTAAAATAGTAAATAGAGAGAAATTTGTGGTTTATACATTTATATTATAAAAGACAAAGCAAACTCAAATTAATGACTTAATCTTCCACCTTAAGACAAATAAGACCAAGCTAAACAGAAAGTAGCCAGAAGAAGGAAATAAATATTAGAGGAAAACTAAGAAAATAGAGACTATAAAACAATAGAGAAAACCAATGAAGCCAAAAGTCGATTATCTTAAAAGGTCAACGAAGTTGATAAATACTTCGCTTATTTAAGAAAAATTGAAAAAAAAGGCTAAATTCAGGAATGAAAGATAGGATATTACTACTGACCTCATAGAAATAATATGGAATTATTATTTCCATAGTACCATGAACAATTGTTTGCCAACAAATTAAATACCCATGATGAAATGGAATAGTCTCTATAAATATGCAAACTACAAAAACTGACTCAAGAAGACATAGAAAATCTGATTATACATATAACAAATACAGAGAATTTATTAAAGTAAAAATTTCCCTACAGTGGATTTCAACAAATTGATTCTTAGTTTTAAATGGAAAGTTTAAATTCCCAGACTCACCAACAGGATATGAAGAAAAAGTGGGAAGACTAACATATCCAATTTCAAGACTTAATGTGGAGCCACAGTAATCAAGATAGTATTGAATCAATGAAAGAATACACAAGAGCACAGAAATATACCTGCACAAATATAGTCAACTGGCCCATGAAGAAATAAAGGATAAAAGCATTGCAGTGTTGCTAGGACACCTGGCCATCCACAAGCAAAAATATTAATCTAGACAGAGATTTTACACCTTTCACAAAACTAAACTCAAAATGGATCACCTAAATATGAAACCCAAAACCATAGAATTAGTAGAAGATAGCATAGGAAGATGACTTATTAGATTCAAATCCCAAAGCAGTGTCCATGAAAACAAAAATTAGATGAATTTTATTAAAATTTAAAAGCTTCTCCTCTAAAGACACTGTTAAATTGAAAAGAAAAGCAAGTCAGATGGCTAAAATTTTAGAAAAATACATACTTAATAAAAGATTTGTATCCAAAATATACAAAGAACTGCTAACTTAAATTGACCCAATTAAAAAATGGTCAAAAGATTTGACTAATCACCTCACCAAAACAAGATATGCAGATGCAAAATAAGTATATAAAAAGATCCTCAATATCATATATCATTAGGGAATTGTGAATTAAAATAACAATGAAATACCATTGCAAACTTTTAGATTTGTTAAAATTCAAAATGCTGACAACACCAAATGATGGCAAGGATGTGAAACAACAAAATTCACATTCATTTTTGGTGCAAATACAGAAAGGTACAGCCACTTTAGAAAATAATTTGGCAGTTTCTTACAAAGATAAAATAGCTTATCATATGATTCAGGAAACATGTTTCTAAAGGATACGAAACATTTTTGTTCACAGAAGAAATAGCTCATATGGTTTTATCAGCTTCATTAACAATTGCCAAAAACTGGAACAATCCGGATGCCTTCATATTGCTCCATAAACTGTAGTATATCCATAAACTGAAATATTATTCAGCAGTAAAAGAAATGAGGTCTCAGAGCCACAGAAAGACAAAAGAAGGACCTAAAAAGTATTTTATTTGTAAGTGAAAAATTGAGCCTGAAAAGAAAACATGCTGCATAAATTCAGCTTACTTGGCATGCTATGAGTTCAGGGGGATAGAAGGAGAAATGTATATCCAGAACCCAGGACATTTTTTTAGGGCAATGAAACTATTCTATATAATAATGTAATGGAGGTACACAACATTGCATACTTGTCAAAACCCATAAAATAGTATAAGGCAAAGAGTGAACCCTAATGTGAATTATGGACTTCAACTACTAATAATGCATCAATTGTACCAAATGCATCACACTTATGCAAGATGTTAATAATAGGGGAAATTATGTGTGTGTGTGCATATGTGTATGTTTTTCCATGTGTAGGGAAATTATTTGTAATTTTTTTGTAAACCAAAAATTGCTCTAAAAATAAAGTTAATCATTAAAATAATAAAACATCCCTCCTCCAATACACAAACAAAGCTAATCCTAGGTCACGATGTTTTACTAGTGAGTTCCATGAAACATTTTTAAAGAACTACTTCTAATTCTTCATAAAAAACTTCACAAACAGAAATTATGGCATACTTTCCAATTTATTCAATAAAGGATCCAAAAGTGAAATGAAGAAGTAAAGGAATCTCAATTCACAGATGACATGATCTCTTAAGTAAAAAATCCCAAAGATTCTATGAGAAAACTTGTAAGCCATTAAATAAATTCAGTTAAGTTGTTGAGCCACAAGATGAAGATACAATTTAAAAATGAGAAAATGATCTGAACAGTTCCTCACCAAAGGTTTCTAGATGGCAAACGAGTATATGAAATGGTGCTGTATATCAACGGTAATTAGGGAAATTCAAATCAAAGCAATAATGAGATGTCTACTTAGAATGTGCAAAATACTACCCCCCCTAAAAGTAGCCTGACAATACCAATTGCTAGCATGCATGTGAAGCAATGAGTATACACATGGATCACCTCACTCTGCTAGGTGAGAGGGCCTAGGGGCAGTGACAACTGAATAGCTAAGTGCGAACTGATCGTGCAGATTTGGGTTTCAAATAACATTCCCAAACTCAACCCTGGGAGAAATGGTCAATTATAAGGGTGTGGCAAGAAACAAGATGAGCATGGAACATCTTTATAATATCAGAATGGAAAGAAGTGGTAGGAAAATAAAATCATGAGAAATCAATACAAAAAATGATGGGTATATGCCAAAGGTACATAGGAGAACTGAAATAGATCCCAATAGCTAAAACTGGAAAATTTGAGTAAAAAATAATAAATTAATCTTGGATTATAAGTCAGAATATAAAAAAAAAATCCATGACTCTATACTGAATAAATAAATGATTGAACACACAAATACACAGGGGAGAAGAGACAAATATTCCCTGTGAAAGAATTCTAAATAATTTACATAGACACAATGCCTTCAAAGAGGAGGGATATAATTCCACACTCCTTTTTTGGACTTTGTATTATAAATTCATCCAAAGAGTACATTATGGAAAGGGAGAAAACAGTTACCTTACAGTAGAGAAACTTAACTTGGCAAATGCCATTTTCAGGCATGTGGTCAAGATCAGCATCAACACTTCTAAATCATATTGACAACATATACTAATGATATATTTTTATGATGTTTATATGATTTACATATAATTTATAATGATTTATCTACATCTCTCTTGAATTCCTGTCCTATTTCTCTGCTTTTTTTCACATTTTACCTTCTTGAAAGTACTTTCCTATCACACTACCTTTACTTGTTTAGTATAATGCAGTGGTTAAAAACATGGATTCTGGAGCCAGATGACTTGGGTTGATTCCTGAGATCCCCACTAGTATTTCTTCACACAAATTGAAAAAAAAAAAAACTTTATCTTTTTATTTAAGTGCACGTATTGTAAAGTAAAATATGTTAATAGAAGTAGAAGATTCAATAAGTATGCTATATTCATGAAATTCATACAAGTGAGAAGATATGTGTTTATAAAAGTTTGCCTGAGGATTAATTAAAATAGAATATAAAGGAAAGAAATAAAACATGAGACACTGAATGTATCAAGTACTGTTCACTCAATTTCAAAGAAAGCATATTTCCAAAACTAGCTTAAACTGTAAGAAATACAGCTTCTTCACAGAAGCTTGGTACAGTTAATTGTAAAATGCTTATAATATGATAAGGTATTGCATATACACAAAAGAATGAAAATAATATGGACTTTACACAAACAATTCTAGATTGTAGTGGGTATAAAAGGCATGTTTGGGCATACAGACAATAGTGATTAGTCTGGCCTGGGACCATTTATTATTAAGAAGCATGAGAAATAAAGTGCACCCTGAAGAAGGGAAAACATGATATTTGGGGGGAAAACAAAAATAATGGTACAGAAATGACTGGGACATTGAAAGTTTGGGTGATGAAGGAAATGAAAGATAGATGGACAAGGTTAGAATGTTAGGAGGGATGTTGGTGAGACCTGTTAGTCCGTGTGGAAAATAAAGATGGAAATGGACCAGGTTACCCTAATGTTACCTTTGAATAATAAATTGAGAGTCATCAAACTTCAAAGTCTTCCTGGAAGCATAATAATATGATTGATTCGTTCAGAAAACTGATCTGGCATCTGATTAGAGAGAGAAGAAGCAATGAGACTAACTTCAATAATTAATATACAGTAGGGAATAAGAACTGAAACTCATTTAACAGATGATAGAGGTGCATAGATATAAGCAACATTCCAAGAAGAAAAATAGTAAATTTTAACTTTTTGATAATAAAATGCGAGTCTGTTTGTCTCTTGTGAGTAAAAGCAATTTAATATCTGATCATACATTGCAAGTATTTAATACATTGTCTGACACGTTTGGCATTCACTAAACATCTCCTAAGTAGATAATATGTAACTTAATGTAATTTTAAAAATACTTTTATTATCAGTGAATTTTACTATTAAATACATATGTTGACTGTTTTACTTTTTAAAACCACTTGACAGTGTCCTTTTCCTACTTTCTTAATGAGTCATATGATTTTCCTTGCTATTTATACACACAAACATATGTATACACTTTATATTGAAAGACTATTGAGCTTTTATATATACTTGTGATAAATTTTTCTCAAAAATTTACTTGTCTTCTAATTTGGCTATGATAATTTGAAATATACAGGCATTTTCATATTAAGGCACTCAATTTTCATATTAAGGCATTCAAATCTACTAATTTCTCCCTTCATATGTCTTTATCCATTTAGCTTAGAAGCTTCCTGTTCTGATCCAATAATCACTGATATTTTCAGATACTTTTCTTTTTCATAATTAACTACTGAATCATTCTAGTGTATTATGTGGTGAATGATTCAAGGTAAGTATCTAATTTATTTCAATGAATATTTCATAATTTACGTGACAGTTTAATGAATTCCACTAAACATATGAGAGGAGGCTTTGAAAATATTGGTAAACTTTCTAAGAAACATAAGAGAATCGTGAATTGAAACAAGCATATCAGATATTAAAATGTGTGATAATTTAAAAAACTTATTAGTTTAAGAAGGAACATACAGATCATGGAATACAATAATTTGTCCTTAGTCAAACTGAATACATTTTAAGAAAAAATCACAAATCAATTACAAAAGAAAAGATGCTGTCATGTCTGATCCTGGGAAACTTTTTAATCATTTGAATCTTCTATCATGAATGATGATATTCATAGATAAAATGAATCTCTATGCATCTCTCACTAGGCTCTAACATCTCTGTAATGAAGTTGTTTTTTTTTACATGTAATAGGTTTATAATTTTAAATTCAAATGAATTAATAAACACATTTTGTTACAGTTTTTATTATGGTAAATACATAAATACAATCCACATAAAAAAGCAATTTAGGGTCTGAAAAATATTAAGAGCATAATAGAAAGAGCTGTTCACTTGAATTAGCTGGTAATATTGAAAACTCAAAATCTGAAAAACATGTACAGTGGAAGAACATCACACAAGAAAAGTGATAAAAGATCTCCCCCAAATAAATGTAAACATAAGAAATGCTACAGGATTATACAAGCAGAAGGGATGTTTTATTCTAATAACTGAGGTTCTATATTTCATTCCCTCAGCTATATCTTCAGTTGTGCATTGACTTCATCCCTGGACTGGTTTCCCATCAGTGCCAGATTTTGCATTGATGTACCATGCACTTTGAGAATGACTACAGTTTTGGAGATCTTTTTTAAAATAAAGGGAATATCTTTATCAGAAAATCACCTTTGCTCTCTCATTGGTGCCAAATAAGTTGCATACTTATCTCTCAACAATCTGTGGTAATCATTGTTAAGGGTTGATGGGGAAGGAATGGAGTAATAAACAGAAAAAGGAAATACTTAGAAAAGAAAAAGGGGATCAATGAATGCAAGGCTAACAACTAAGAGTACTCACTAAGTGGAGGGTAGAAACATGATGTACAATATGCACCTAATTTAGAACTTCTGAAACCTTTTTGTGGCATTCTTTCACTGTATATATGTATTCACAGATTTCTAGAATTTCTAGGCTAGTTCACTCATGTATGAACAGTTTTTCCAGCATTGTGTAATGTTATGCTTTTATTAATAATTTTCATTGGAATTAGTGCAAGCTAGTGGTTTCTGAACAACAAATATGCAATTATATCCATGGAAAGAAACCCTTGATTAATTGATATAGTCAGTAATTGCACATCATGCATCATGGACTACTAATCAAACTACATGCAATATTCCAAACAATAGTTTTCAATAAATAGCATCATTTTCAAATAGAGCAGTAATCCCCTTTATGAAGATACACTTTCAGCAAGCTTGAGATGAAAACTGATTATTACCAAAGATGAAAATATTTTGGATTTGAGAACACATGTTATCAGAACCCATATTCAAATATAATCTCTTTGACAAACACAATCACAGTCATAGTTTATATCTTATAGATGGCTTGACTAAAGAAGTGATTAATATTTGAGAACATGGAATGTATCTGAGTTTGAAAGATATCCTATAATGATTTCAAAATTTGGCATTAATATTAATAGAAGCTACTTTTATATACTGACTCTATACCTAGAATTTGTTGGATATTACAAATTGTAGCTAAATAACCTGGGAAAAAATGGTAACCTCAGGAGTAATTGTATACCTATTCCTGATGGAATCTTGTACCCTATATTTTGAACTGCATTTTAGCAGAATCCCTTCTCTCTGATATCATTCATTTATACATTATTTGACTTACATATCATGTTTAAGTGATTTAATATCTTACATAAAATTGGTTATTTTCCATTTTCTCAGTATCCCCTGACTTTGAAAACCAATATTTTTGACATACTAAAATCACTTTACCACAAAATACATTTGTTTCACAATGTTATGAGAATTTTCTCCTCTTCATAACATTTACTACTTCCTTATTTCTAAGAGTATAAATAAAAGGATTTAATAAAGGAATTACTACAGTATAAAAAACAGCAATGGCTATATCGTTCACTTCTCCTTTAAGTGTACTAGGTCGAAGGTACATGAAGAGAAGAGATCCATAGAATATTGAGACAGAAAGAAAGTGGGATGCACAAGTAGATAAAGCTTTGCCTCTTCCCTCTATGGATTTCATTCTGAATATAGTGAAAAGGATGTAGAGATAAGAGATGAGGACTGTGGTAATAGTGAAGATCTGAATTGACCCTGAAAAGATAAGGACTATCAGTTGATTGATAAAAGGGTCCACACAAGAGAGTCTATATAAGGGAAGAATATCACAAAAAAAGTGATTGATCTGGTGAGATCTACAGAAAGTTAACCTAAACAGAAACCCTACATGAATCATGGAATGCAAATTTCCAGCTATGAAGGCCCCTGTGGTCATCAAAATGCAGAGTTTCGTTGACATCCTGGTGTGGTACTGCAGTGGGCTGCATATAGCTGCATACCGGTCATAGGCCATTGCTGCCAAAAGAAAGCAGTCTGCAGTTTCAGCAAGACAAAGGAAATAGAATTGTGCCATGCATTCAGAGAGAGAAATCATTCTGTCTTTTGAAAAGAAGTTTTCTAACATCTTGGGGGTAATAGCACAAGAACAGCATGAATCCATCAGAGCAAGGTTGCCCAGAAAGATTTACATTGGTGTGTGAAGACAATGTTCAATAGTGATCAGTGCCACCAAACCAAGACTTCCCACTACTGTAATCAGGTAGATGGCAATGAACACCACAAATAGAAGGTGCTTCAATTCTGGTTGGTCTGTAAATCCTATAAGGATAAATTCAGTTGTCAAGGAGTGGTTCTCTTTGGTCATCTCTACCCTTTCTGTTGAAAGAAATTATGGAGAAATAAGATTCTAATTTAAGAAATATCTAACTTTCCCTTCACACCTTGGTGTCTAAAACATTTGGGATTAAAAGTGAAAATCTAGGAGACCAAAAAGTGTTAATAGTTATGTTCTGTATAGGGCAAAACATGTTTCCCATCAAATCCTAAAGGGAATTTCTTGCATTATCATCATTTTATTTCAGCAGAGAGATTTGGCTACCAGAACATACAGACCATTGGGCATTAATTAAATATGTTGTATGAAACCCTGAGTTTTAAGGAAATGACTCTCACTAAAATCTGTTTGATGATCATTTTGCTGATCCTGTGACTGTTTACGTGCTTACATTCATGTTCACCATTTTACATATATAATCTAAAATAGCAAGGAAAGGACTTAGGCTTAGGAACTATTCTGTAGGAAGTGAGATTTATACAGTTTAGGAACGATGATTAGGATTTTGTGGAGAGAGGGCTAAAAGTGTGATGGGTTGAGCCAGGGTCACCACCTTTTTCACCCTATGAACGAATCTTTCCCCATTCAAAGGCCTTTTTAGATAAACGCTGATGTGATTTTTTTATTCCCCCATCTTAATGACTGAGACTTTTTTGTCTTTTCTGTTCACTCCACCTTCTTCAAAGCTTTCTTACCTGATTTTATTCTTCATATATCAAGTCATTCCTCAACATATTATCACTTATTGTTGTAAATATAATCCATCACTAACCCTCCTAACCATGATTTTTTTTGTTTAACCTGTATTCCTAATACCTTGAATAACGTTTGGAACATTGTAGTGCTCAATAAATATTTGATTAATGGTTGAAAAAATGATATTGAAGAATCCCTAATGTTTCTTCCTAGGAATCTTTCCTCTTGGTTTTTCAAACTGTATGTAAATTACTTAACACTTTGCTTTTTCTGCTCACATTAGGGCACTTGACCATTTGTATAACTTCACAGTTCCTCTAAGCACTTTCTTCATTCTTGACTCAAAGAATTTTCCCTCACCTAAAACACCTCTTTCTTCCTTTCTTTCCATTCTAATCACACTCTTCCTTGACCTCAAATTTTCTCTATGGATCTTTACCAAGTAGTTTAGATCAAACTGATTTCCCTCTTATTTTTCTAAATCATACTGGAAGAACCCCTGCAGCCAGGTCTCTCAGTTTCTACCTTTGAGGATAGCATCAATGTGTTAATCTTTGTAAAGCTATCTGTAATTAAATTCCCTAGTCCCCACTGGAGACAATAACATCATGTTGTTATCTTTAACGTCTCTCAGCTGCGCAGACCTTTTCTGCAAAGAAAGGGAATCAGTCAATTTGAACAGTAAACAGACTTCTGGGCTTAGATCATAGGTTCCTGAAAAAATGTTTACCCCTACGCATCATAGTTACATTTTAGCGACTCAAAAAGGAAACTAAATTGCCCCTTCTGAAACGTTTGATTACACTCTAATTTTTCTCATTTCCAGAAGAATCAATAATTGTCTATTGCCCTGATTTTTCTTTGTTCCTCCCCCAATTATTTTTTATGCAAAGAATTCACAAAATCCTGATTTTTGCAGTCCTTTGAGGAGCAGATCTTATGCTGGGAGATCCTTACCTCTGCTGGTTGTTAAATCACTTTCCTTTGTGACCAAACCAGTGTGACATGTCCATTTCACTGCACTGAGCAAGGACTTCAAAGACCTGCAGGGACCCCCTTCAGTACTTACCTGCCCTCCTACCACACCAACTCCTTCAACAAGTTTGACTTGCATGCCCCTCCAAGTGTATGTATGTCTTGATGAAATATCTTTCAGTAAGGATCATCTCATACATTTGGGCCAAATGACTGACATCTGCCATGCTTACTTACTGCATAGATTGCTAGTTTTCTTTAGCCTTTACCAAGTATTTATAATATAGAAGATTTGGACAAGACACTGGATAGTGAAGGCACAGAGTGTAAGCACAGTATGTCTGTGACACTCTTAATTATTAAAAATGGTTACATAAAAGATAGTCATATTCAAGTTGTGGGGAAAAACATATATTAATGTAAGAGTATAATACAGCTCGCCATTAAAGAAGCACAAATGTGTTATATGAGAATATAAGTATGGAGCAAATAGTGACCAAAAGGAAAAAGGAAAGACCTCTCAATGGAAATATCATAGGATAAATGGGATTGTAATAGGTGAAAAGCATTATCCAGAGGGAACCATATGAATAACAAATAACTGGAAGCTTAAACTTCAGAACCTACAGAAAATGGATGCTGTCTTAATTTGCCATGGCTTTGAAATAAATACCACATATTTGTTGGCTTATAAACATGAATTTATTGACTCACAAGTTGGGATGATAGAATTCCAACATCAAGGTCTCAACTGGAAATTCTCCCTTCCTAAAATCAAGAGTCTTCATATGTCAGCTTATCAAACATTCTGATGCAGTCAGAGACTTGAATTTTTGTCACTGTCACATAATCTTCTTCTGAGGCTATCTCTGACTGACTGATTTCTCCACACATACCATCTGTGTCTGCATCAAATTTCCTCTTTTTATGTACTCTCCAGGAATATGGAGTAATGTCAAGCCTGATTCAGTTTGGCCCAACCTAAATAGAATGTTAGACCTAAACAGGACTATTCAAAAGTGAGTGAATACAACTTAACTGATAATTAGGCTTTGCAGCATCTTACTTAAAAGTAGGTTCACACTTACAGGAATGTGAATTAAGATTAAGAATATGTGTCTTGGGCAGGCCACAGTGGCTCAGTGGCAAGAACGCTTGCCTGCCTTACCAGAGGATGATCCAGGTTCAATTCCCAGTGCCTGGCCATATAAAAAAATAATAATATGTGTCTTGTTGGATACATGAATCAATCTATAACTGATGTGAATGTAGGGTGCCTAAATTTAAGAATCTATGATATATGTAGGTGCTTTATTAAAAGAGATATAAAAGGAAGTGTGAAGTTAAACTGGAAATTGTTCTGTTTGGATTCCTCCTATTTTTTCCCTACTCAAAGTTTTTCACAAAACCTGCTCTTCCCTAAAGTCACAACCAAACTCTACGTGCTAACACCGGTGTTCATCTTGTAATTGTCTTGCTGATCAAACTTTAGTGTTTGTTCTACTGCAAGTCTGTGTGATAACATTGGTTTCTGTGACAACACTCATTGTTCCTATCCTCCTGGCTGTCCTCTCTCTGCCTTTTGTCTGAGCTGTATTTCTTTTTCCTGTATGGTGCTGGCCCTTCCCTTGATTGTATCTTCACCTCACAATTTTTTCATTCTAGGTTTTCACTGATTACCATACCTACTCCTGTGTTTTCAATTCTTATCCATCTATTTGTGGCTTCACAGAAGGTGAAATTCTAAAAATTTTGGTTGTACTTTCATATAACTATAATAATTTTTGTATATTCATAATATATGCATTTTATCTATAAATTAATGAGACACAACTATAATATAATAAAACAGACTGTGAAAATCAGAAATGAAAAAGGAGTATTACTGACTCCATTGAAATAGAAAGAACTATAAATGGATACTATGAGCAACTGTATATCAATAAGTTAGATAACCTAGATGAGATGGACAAATTCTTAGAAACATGCAAAGTACCTACATTAATTCAGAATAAATAGAAGATCTCAACAAGCCTATTACTAGTAAAGAGATTGAGTCAGTCATCAAAAACCTTACCCAAAACTGGGTCTAATCCCAGATGCTTTCCACAAGGGAATTCTACCAAACACTTCAAGAAGACTCAAGTCCAATTTTGCTCAAAGTTATGAAGAAAATGGCAGAGTAGAGAACACTCCCTAACTGATTCTATAATGTCAAAATCACTCTCATACCAAAACTAGACAAAGATACCACAAAATAATAAAACTATAGGCCAATATAGTCTGTAAGACCAATATAGTCTTATGAATATAAACACAACAATCCTTAAGAAAATACTAGCAAACAAAATCCTAAAGCATATTGGAAGAGTTATATACCATGATCAAGTACTATTTATCTCTGGTATGCATGTTTGGTTCTACAAAAGAATATCAAATAATATAAAACACCACTTTAAAGAATTAAGAAAAGAACATGCTCTTCTCAAATGATGCACACATAGCATTCACAAAATATAACACCCTTTCTTAATAAAAACGCACAGAGCACTAGAAATAGAAGGAAACTTCCTCAACATGATAACAGGCATCTATGAAAATCTCACCGATAATATCCTACTTAACATTGAAAGACTAAAAGCTTCCTCCTAAGATTAGGTACAAGACAAGGAGGCCCACTGTCACACTGTTATTCAACATTGTACTGCAAATTCCTTGGAGAGCAATTAGGCAAAAAAAAAAAGAAAGAAAGAAAGAAAGAAGCAAAACACATCTAAATTCGAAAGGAGTAAGTAAAACTTTCTCTATTTGCAGAACATAAGATCTTATATAGAGAAAATCATGAATAATAAATGACAAAGCTCCTGGAGCTAATAAATGAATTTGCAAAAATGGTGGTATACAAGAATAACACCTGAAAATCAGTAGTGTTTCTATAAACAAGAATTGAATAGCTGCATGAAGAAATTAAGATAAAACTACATTCACAAAATCATCTAAAAGAAACAGATAAATAGGAATAAATCTAATCAAGCATTAAAGGACTTATAAATAGTAAAGTATAAAACATTGGTAAAAGGAATTAAAGAATACCTAAACTAACAGAAGCATATTCTTTATTCTTGGATTGGAAGACAAACTATCATTAAGATGTCAATATTGCCCTATAAATATATAGATTCAATGTAATACCAATCAAACATCCAACAATCATTTTAGCAGAAATGGAAGTCAGTAATCAAATTATATGGAAGGGTAGGGGACCCTAAATGGCTAAATCTGTCTTGAAAAAGAAGAATGAGGTTGGAGGACTCACTACCCAGTCTTAAAGCTTATTACAAAACTGAAGTAATCAAAACAGTGTGATATTGGCACAGAGACAGACATATAGACCAATGGAATAGAATTGGAAGCTCAGAAGTTGACCCTCAATTTTTTTCCAACTGATTTTTGGCAAGGTGTCAAAGACCACTCAAATGTGAAAGAACAGCCTCTTCAAGAAATGGTGCTGGGAAAACTGAATGTAAATTTATAAAAGAAAAATAAAAGGACTCCTACCACATACAAAAAGAACTCAAAATGGATCAAGACTTGAATATAAGAGTTAAAACTATCAGACTCCTAAAAGAAACTTGAAGGAAGCATCTTCAGGACCTTGTGTTAAGCAATGAGTTCTTCGACTTTATACACAAAGCACATGCAACAAGAAAAAATAAATACAGGGGAGCTTATCAAAATAAAAACCTTTTGTTCCTCAAAGGATTTTGTCCTGAAAGTAAAATAACAAACTACACAAAGGATGAAAATATTTGGAAATCACATATTCTATAAAGGCTTAAAATCCAGTATATATAAGGAAACACTTTAGCTTAACTAAAAGCAACAAACCCGATTAAATAAATGGGCAAGATACTTGAATAGACATCACTCCAAAGCAGATATACAAATAGCTAGAACACAAATAAAAAGATGCCTAACATCATTAGCCATCAAGAAATACAAATGAAAACTATAATGACATACCTTTTCACACTCAACAGATGGCTGCTATTAAAAAAAACAACAACAGAAAATAACTAGTGTTAGGGAGGATACTGGGAAATGGCAACACTCATTCATTACTGATGGCACTGTAAAATGGTGCAGTCACCATAAAAGACAGTCTGGCACTTCCTCAGAAAGCTAACTATAATTATAGAACTATCATATGACCAAGCAATCCTGCTACTAGATAAATACCCTAATGAATTGAAAGCAGGATTTTGAACAGTTCCTGGAAGGATTATTCACAATTGCTTAAAGATACAAGCAACACAAGTGTTCATCAATCAATGAATGGATAAGTAAAAAATGGAATATGTATATAATGGAACATGTGACAACATAGATGAACCTTGAAGACATCATGCTGAGTGAAATACCCAGACACAAAAGGAGAAATATTGCATTAGCTCACTGATTTGAAGCAGTGAGAAAAAGCAAACTCACAGAGCCACAAACTACTATATAGTTTACAAGGAGATGTGGTGTGGATAGTGTATGGGAAGTTAAAGAACAAAAGTTTCAGGCTTCCTATTTGGAATGATGGAAATTATCTGATAATGGATGGTGGTAATGGTAGCACAATACTGCAAATGCAATTAACAATGCTGAAAGGCTTATCTTAATATTATAAAAATAAAAAATTTTCTATTGTATATATATATATATATACATATATATATATATATATATATATATATATATATATATGTATATATATATATATATATGGCAAAAGATAAGAATTTTGAAAATAAATCCACATATCTGTGCTACACAAAAAGGGATTCCTAAATTAAACCATGGGCTTTAATTAACAGTACAACTAAAAAAATTGCTATCATCAATTATAACAAATGTTCTTTCCAATTCAAGGTTTTTAATTTAGTATGTGGGAATCTTTTATTTTATTTATGATTGCATGATAAACCCACAATTTCTCTAATAAAGGGGGAAAACACTTGACCTTAGAACCTGGGAATTGTATAAGTTCCATAATTGCAAATAAGTTTTCTTATTATTGCAAACAATCCATGAATGGACAATATAGGATGTAGATAGGAATTTTTAGATATGCTACTATCACAGGAGAAGAATGGTTGCATTGAGGCATCTGAATAAGTCCTCTGAGTTTAATTCTTCAAGGATCACACTTCCATCATATGAAACAAAGAACCTTTGGAAACCTTTCCAATAGGTGTATAATCAACTCTCTTTTTGAAGAAAAAGAAAGCCAAACAATCCAAAATCACACAAATCACATTATTGCCCTGTCCCCCAAGATATTCTATGTTAAAGACTCATTTTGTAGAAGACCTCTATAGCTTTAAAAGGTGTGACTCTTCTAGCAAATTATCTTCATATATCATTGGTCTGAATTCCTAAAAGCTCAATTATTTAATAAAAAAATATTTATTGCCCTACCACTCTTGCCTCTGCAACTTTTGTAAGTGTTTCCAACTGCAAAATTAAATAGTAGCATAGAGCTGATAGCTCTTACAAAAATTACTTAATAACATTGACAAAGATCTTTTGGACCAAGTTCATATTTGGTTTATCATAGGAACACAAACCCAGGTACAACAAGACCCCCAGCAAATGACCACTTTAATTCTTATACTGTACAAAATGTCCCCAAAAGCAGGGAAAAGATCCCATCACCATTTTTCCCTTGGGGAGGCTAACTACTTTGATTGGTTTGATGAAGGCAGCTCTATATACCCTGCTTTATGGTGGAGATGAACATTGTGGCAGGTTCCCTGGGGAGCACATGCTTCACACCACATTAGAGATGAGGGAAACCTACAACACCCTAAAATTGAGCTTTTATACACTCCAGCAGAGGGAGCCTGTATTAGCTAGGGAATCAAGAAGAGATATCTGTAAACATAAAATTTATAAAAGTGTCTCACACGATCATGGGAATATAATAGTTCAACATCTGTAGAGCAGGAATGAACTGGCAGCTTCAATGAAGGTCCTCAATGAACTCTCAGGAGAGGCTGGCTGACTGAAGCAGAAAGAGTGATTGTAGTTCCTGAATCCTCCATAAAAACCTTCCAGTTATTAGATTAAGTGTCACTCATTGCAGAAGACAATCCCATTAGCTGATTGCACATGTGTGTGCAATCGGCTGTGGATGCAGCCAACATGGTCATGATTTAAGTCCATAAAATGTTTTCACAGCAACAGACAGGCCAGCTCTTGCCCAATCAGACAACTGGGCACCACCACTTGGCCAAGTTGGCACATGAACTTGATGATCATAGTCCACCTGTGCTGTATATTGCTATGAGAACATTTCATAGAATTAAATCATGATCATATTGGCTGTATCCACAACTGATTCCATTTCTATTCAGCCAAGGGGAGTGTCTTCTGCAATGAGTGATGCTTAATCTAATCACTGGAAGCCATTTAAGGAGGATTCAGAAGGGACAGGCTCTCTTCATGCTTCGGCCAGTGAGCTTATACTGTGAGGTTTATCCAGACCCTCCATCACAATTTTCAGCTTCACAGCCTGCCCTACAGATTTTGGACTCTACATTCCCATGATTATGTGACTCACTTTTATAAATTTGATATTTGCGAACCTTTTCTGTTGATTCTGTTTCTTTAGAGAACTCTAACTAATACAATTTGGTATCAAGAGTGGTTCTTAATAAACAGAATCTTAAAAATGAGTTTTATGAATGGTTTTCTACTCTGATTGGACTCAAAGGCACTAAGGACTCTGATTCCCATAATCAGAATGACACTGACAATCCATGGAGTGAGTTGGTAAAAGAGATAGTAAAAATATCACCATGTGATTCTTCTAATACTTTGCTTGAATGAAGCCAGGTTCTGGGGGATAATGTTTTTGAAACCTTTATGGAGTTTTTTGGAAATAAGAGGTATAGAGATGTTGGCTGGTTGTTGTTATATACACTGGATACATTAAGGAGTGAAAGGGATGGGATTAAGGCTTCAAACGAGAAGCTTATGCAACATCTGACAGATGTAGAAGTTTCTATGAGTGTCCTGAATGAAAATCTTATTTCCTGTAGCTGTAGACTTGAGATCTCTGAAAATCAGACTCAGAATCTTATTGTCAGAGTAGCGACTTTACAATGTAAATTGAAATCTCAATCTTGCATGGTGTCTACCATTAAAGTGAGGGCATTGATTGGAAAGGAGTGGGACCCTGAGAAATGGGATGGTGACATATGGATTGCTAATGACATCGGGGGTGAGGTTGAAACCCTAGGTCATGCTGAGTCTTCTCTAGATAACCATGTAATAGTCTGCCCTAAGGACATACACTTTCCACCTCCAGCCTGCTTTGAGGAGTTGGCTTCCCAACCTCTACTTGAAGGGATTAGCCCTATAGTGATTAATCCTGTTTCTCCAGATGAAACTGCAAATGAATGCCTTGGAAATGAATGGCTTGGAAGGTATTTCTAATTCTTTTCATGACCCACTCCCACCACCCTTCATTTATTCCAGACCTATAACTAGACTAAAGTCCCAACAGGCCCCTAAAAGTACAAAGTATCAAATGCAAGGAGGTACATTATATTCCAAAAGAACTGCATAAGTTTTCCAATTTATATAGACAGAAATCAGGGGAATATGTGTGGCAATGGATTTTAAGGGTGTGGGATAATGGTGGGAGGAACATAAGGTTGGATCAGGTTGAATTTATTGATATGGGCCCACTAAGCAGAGATTCAGCATTCATTGTTATAGTTTGAGGGGTTAGAAAAGGCATTAACGGTTTGTTTGTATGGTTGACAGAAACATGGATCAAAAGGCAGCTGACATTACCTGAGGTTGAAATGCCAGAACTGCCCTGATTTAATGTAGATGAGGGGATCCAGAGCCTCAGAGAGATTGGAATGTTAGAGTGGATTTATCATGCAAAGTCTGCTCTTATGTCCCAGGAATGTAAAGAGTATTCACCTTTAACCAGAACAGTGAGAAATTAATTTGTGAGACTATTTTCACCATCCCTGAAAAGCTCTGTAGTTGCATTTCTCTGTAGGTCAAATATTACTGTGGGAACTGCTGGCACTGAGCTGGAATCCTTAAACACAATGGGGATGACTCGATACCGAGTTGGCAGAAGCCAGGTGGCAGCATTTAATCATCAAAGACAGGGTGGACATAGCTATGATAATAGACAGAAACTCAAAGCAAGAGTCAAATTAATCTGACTTGCAGAGATTTGTGGCATTGGCTAGTAAATCATGGGGTACCAAGAAATACAATAGATGGGCAGTCTACTAAATTCTTGTTTGAACTGTATAAACAAAAGAGTTCTCAGTCAAGTGAACAGAAGTCCAACCTGAGTTACAAAAACACAGAATCATGGCCACTTAATCAATTTCTAGACTTGAGACAGTTTACAGACCCAGAGCCCTTTGGATGGAGGGGAGACCAGGTCCCTTTGGAGTAGAACATTGTTACACTGCCACAAATTTATATGGTTAATCCTCCTCCAGGCCTTCCCCAAGGAGACTGATAGCCTATTACCAGGGTAACTGTGCACTGGGGAAAAGGAAATAATCTGATACTTCCGGGATTATTAGATACTTGTTGAGAAGTGAGACCCAATATATCACTCTGGTCCATCAGTCAGAGTGGGGTCCTATGGAGCCCAGGTGATCAATGGCGTTTTAGCTCAGGTCCATCTCATAGTGGATCCAGTGGGCCCTTAGGCATGTTCTGTAGTTTTTTCCCCAGTTCCAGAATGTATAATTGGAATAGACATATTGAGCAACTGGCAAAATCCCCACATTGGCTCTCTAATCATGCAGTGAGGGCTATTATGGTGGGAAAGGCCAAGTGGAAGCCCCTAGAACTGCCCCTACCTGGAAAAATAGTAAATCAGATGCAATATCAGATTCCTGGAGGGATTGCACAGATTACTGCCACTCTTAAGGACTTGAAGGATGCAGGTGTGGTGATTCTCAACACATCCCCATTCAATTTTTCTATTTGGCCTGTTCAGCAAACAGATGGGTATTGGAGGATGATGATGGATTATCGTAAACCCAACCAGGTGGTAACTCTAATTGCAGCTTCTGTTCCAGATGTGGTATCATTGCTTGAGCAAATCAACACATCCCCTGGTACCTGATATGCAGCTATTGATCTGGCAAATGTTTTTTTCTCGATAGCTGTGTTCTAGTTTGCTAGTTGCCGAATGCAACACACCAGAGATGGATTGGCTTTTAATCAAAGGGGATTTATTTTGTTAGTTTTTCAGAGGAAAGGCAGCTTTCAACTGAGGTTCTTTCTTATTTGGGAAGGCACAGGGTGATCTCTGCTGACCTTCTCTCCAGGTCTCTGTGTTCCAACAACTTTCCCCGGGGTGATTTCTTTCTGTATTTCCAAAGGCCTGGGCTGAGCTGCGAGTGTTGAGATGAGGTATGCTGAGCTGCTTGGGCTGTGCTATATTGCACTGTCTCATTTAAGCACCAGCCAATCAAGTAAAATGTCATTCATTGCAGCAGACACACCTCCTAGCTGACTGCAGATGTAAATCAGCAACAGATGAGTTCACATACCATTGGCTCATGTCCTCAGCAACAGAACTAGGTGCCTTCACCTGGCCAAGTTGACACCAAAATCTACCTACCACAAACTGTTAGTAAGGACCACCAGAAACAGTTTACTTTAATTTCCGCTGGCAAGGTCAGCAATGTACTTTCACTGTCCTACCTCAGGGGTATATCAACTCTCCAGTCCTATGTCATAATCTTGTCTGCAGGGACCTTGATCATTTCTCCCTCCCACAAGACATCACACAGGTCCATTATATTGATGATATCATGTTGATTGGACCTAATGAGCAAGAAGTAGCAACTACTCTAGACTTACTGGTAAGGCATTTGCATATCAGAGGATGGGAGATAAATCCAACAAAAATACAGAGGCCTTCCACCTCCGTGAAATTTCTAGGTGTCCAGTGGTGTGGGGCATGTCGAGATATCCCTTCTAAGGTGAAGGATAAGTTGCTGCAACTGGAGGCACAATACCTAGTTGGTCTCTTTGGATTTGGGCTATGACATGTTTCTCATTTGGTTGTGCTACTCTGGCCCATTTACCTAGTGACCAGAAAAGCTGATAAATTTTGAGTGGAAACCTGAACAAGAGGAGGTTCTGTGACAGATCCAGACTGCTGTACAAGCTGCTCTGCCACTTGCACCATATGATCCAGCAGATCCAATGATGCTAGAAGTATCAGTGGCAAGTAGAGGTGCTGTTTGGAGCCTTTGGCAGGTCCCTATAGGGGACACAATGCAGACCCATAGGATTTTGTATCAAAGCCTTGCCATCTGCTGTAGATAACTACTCTCCTTTTGAGAAATAGCTTTTCTCCTGCTACTGGGGCTTACTAGAGACTGAATGCTTAACATTGGGCCACCAAACTACCATGAGAACTGAGTTGCCTATCATGAACTGGGTGTGGTCTGAAGAACCAAGCCATAAAGTTGGGCGTGCACAGCAGCATTCTATTGTAACATGGAAATGGAATATATGAGATAAGGCCAGAGCAGGTCTTGAAGGCACAAGGAGGTTACATGAGGAAGTGGCCCAAATGCCCATGGTCTCCACTTCTGTTACATTACCTTCTCTTTCCCAGACCAGAGGTATGGCCTTTAGGGGTGTTCCTTACAGTGACTTGACTAAGGCATGGTTTACAGATGATTCAGCACGACATGCAGTAAAGAGGTCTGGGTAAGAGGTATTTGGATTGATCTTTCAGTGTGGGCTAAAAACATGAAGATATTTATGTCCCATGTGAATGCGCACCAGGGGGTGAGTTCAGCAGAGGAGGTTTTAATAATCAAGTGGATAAAATGACCAGTTCTGTGGATACCAGGGAGCCTCTTTCCTCAACAATTCCTGTCATTGCCCAATGGGCTCACCTGAAAGTGGACAGCTGTAGCACTACCACCGCTTTCTGGGATGTCCTTGAAAGACAGTGGTGAGTGGAAATTCTCCCAGTGGGCAGAAATTCGAGAAGTGCCCCTGGTTGTTCATTTTGCCTGGCAGGAGAACTGGCCAGAGGTGTGTTTGTATCCTGACTCATGGGCTGTTGCTAGTGGTTTTGCTAGATGGCCAGGAGCTTGGAAAGACCATAATTGGAAAATTGGTGACAAAGTGGTCTGGGTAAGAGGTATTTGGGTTGATCTTTCAGTGTGGGCTAAAACCATGAAGATATTTATGTCCCATGTGAATGCACACCAGGGGGTGAGTTCAGCAGAGGAAGGTTTTAATAATCAAGTGGATAAAATGACCCGTTCTGTGGATACCAGTGAGCCTCTTTCCTCAACAATTCCTGTCGTTGCCCAATGGGCTCATAAACAAAGTGGTCATCGTGGTAGGGATGGAGGTTATGCATGGGCTCAGCAACATGGACTTCCACTCTCCAAGGCTGACCTGGCTACAGCCATTGCTTAGTGCCCAATCTGCCAGCAGCAGAGATCCACACCCAGCCCCCAATATGACACCGTTTCCCAAGGTGACCAGCTGGCTGCATGGTGGCAGGTTGATTACATTGAACCACTCCCTTCACAGAAGGGGTAGCGATTTGTTCTAACTGGAATAGACACATCCTCTAGATATGGATTTGCTTTCCCTGCATGTAATGCTTCTGCCAAAAATACCATCCATGGGCTTACAGAATGCTTTATCCATCATCATGGTATTCTACACAGCATTCCTTCTGATCAAGGAACACACTTCACAGCAAATGAAGTGTGGAAAAGGGCACATGCTCATGGAATTCTCTGGTCTTACCATGTTCCCTACCATCCAGAGACAGCTGGATTAATAGAACGGTGGAATAGCATTTTCAAAACTCAATTACAGTGCCAACTAGGTGGCAATGCCTTGGAGGGGTAAAGAAATATTCTCCTGGAAGCTATGTATGCTCTGAATCAGGATGCACTGTATGGTTCTCTTTTGCTTATAGCCCTGATCTATGGGTCCAGGACCAAGGGGTGGAAATGGGAATGGAGCCACTCACTATTATCCCTAGTGATCCACTTGGAAAATTTTTGCTTCTTGTCCCTGTGACCCTAAGCTCTGCTGGTCTACAAGTTCCAGTTCCAAAAGGGGGAGTGCTTCCACCAGAAGAAACAACAATGATTCCATTGAACTGGAATTTAAGACTGCCACCTGATTACTTTGGGCTATTCATGCTCCTGGATCAACAATCCAAGAAGGGGATTACATTATTGGCTGGGGTAATTAACCATGAATATCAGGGGGAAATAGGACTGCAATTGCACAGTAGAGGTAAAGAAGAGTTTTCCGGGAATATAAGAAATCTCTTAGGGCATCTTTTTTAAAAAATTTATTTATTACTTAAAAAATTAAGAACAAACAAAAACATTAGCATATAATTCTGTTCAACATATATATTCAGTAATTCTCAATATCATCACATAGTTGCATATTTATCATTTCTTAGAACATTTGCATCAATTCAGAAAAAGAAATAAAAAGACAACAAAAAAAGAAATAAAACAATAACAGAAAAAAAGATTATACATACCATACAACTTACCCCTCACTTTCACTTATCACTAGCATTTCAAACTAAATTTATTTTAACATTTGCTCCCCCTATTATTTACTTTCATTCCATATGCTCTACTCCTTTCTTGACAAGGCAGATAAAAGGAGCATCAGAGACAAGGTTTTCACAATCACACAGTCACATTGTGACAGCTATATCATTATTCAATCATCCTCAAGGAACATGGCTACTGGAACACAGCTCTACATTTTCAGGCAGTTCCCTCCAGCCTCTCCATTACATCTTGAATAACAAGATGATATCTATTTAATGCATAAGAATAACCTCTAGGACAACCTCTCGACTCTGTTTGGAATCTTTCACCCATTGACACTTTGTCTCATTTCACTCTTCCCCCTTTTGGTCAAGAAGGTTTTCTCAATCCCTTGATGCTAAGTCTCAGCTCATTCTAGTGTTTTTCTCAATCCCTTGATGCTGAATCTCAGCTCATTCTTGGATTTCTGTCCCACGCTGCCAGGAAGATCCACACCCCTGGTAGTCATGTCCCATGCAGAGAGGGGGAGGGTGGTGAGACTGCTCGTCGTGTTGGCTGGAGAGAGAGGCCATATCTGAGCAACAAAAGAGTTTCTCTTGGTGGTGACTCTTAGGCCTAAATTTTAAGTAGACTTGACCTATTCTTTGTGAGGTTAAGTTCCATATGAACAAACCCCAAGACTGGGGGCTCAGCTTATAGCTTTGGTTGTCCACACTGCTTGTGAGAATATCTAGAATTCAACTTGGGGAAGTTGCATTTCTCCCCATTCTCACGATTCCCTGAAGGAGGTTTTGCAAACACTTTTCCACTCACTATCGAATCACTCTGTGATCCATCGGGGCATCACTCTGGAAAAACCAACAAAATCTCACATCCTACCTGAGATTCCAAGTACTTATGGTGTTCAATCAAATTATCTATATAAGTTATATTAGGAAATGTACTAGTCAAAATATAAATTTTGTAACAAACATTTTTTGCTTTAGTCTCAAACATAAGGTGACATTTTAAAATATTAATTACCATCTATTTTCAGCACCCTGCAATAATGACGTTCCTTTGTTCTTCCTCATGCAAAAACATTTTTAAAATTTGTACATTTAGTCACTATTATTATACACTCTAGGCATTCCTAGATTATACCATCTCAATCTTTAACATCTGTCTTTCTTTCTGATTTCATTTATGTCCCCAGCTCTCCTCCCTCTATCACTCTCACATGCAGCTTCATTCAGTGTTTTAACATAATTGTATTACAGATAAGTAGTATTGTGCTGTCCATTTCTGAGTTTTGTATTCAGTCCTTTTGCACAGTCTGTATCCCTTCAGCTCCAATTACCCAATATCTTACCCTGTTTGTATCTCCTGATGGTCTCTGTTACCAACGACATATTCCAAGTTTATTCACTAATGTCAGTTCATATCAGTGAGGCCATACAGTATTTGTCCTTTTGTTTTTGGCTAGTCTCACTCAGCATAATGTTCTCAAGGTCTATCCATGTTGTTACATATTTCATAAGTTTATTCTGTCTTAAAGCTGCATAATATTCCATCATATGTATATACCACAGTTTGTTTAGACACTCGTCTGTTGATGGACATTTTGGCTGTTTCCATCTCCTTACAATTGTAAGTAATGCTACTATAAACATTGGTGTGCAAATGTCCATTTGTATCTTTGCCCTTAGGTCCTCTGAGTAGATACCTAGCAATGACATTGCTGGGTCATATGGCAAGTCTATATTCAGCTTTTTGAGGAAGTGCCAAACTGCCTTCCACAGCAGTTGCACCATTTGTCATTCCCACCAACAGTGGGTAATTGTGCCTCTTTCTCCACATCCTCTCCAGCACTTGTCATTTTCTGTTTTGTTGTTAATGGCCATTCTGGTGGGTGTGAGATGATATCTCATTGTGGTTTTGATTTGCATTTCTCTAACGGCCAGGGACATTGAGCATCTCTTCATGTGCCTTTTGGCCATTTGTATTTCCTCTTCTGAGAAGTGTCTCTTCAAGTCTTTTTCCCATTTTGTAATTGGATTGGCTGTCTTTTTGTTGTTGAGTTGAACAATCTCTTTATAAATTCTGGATACTAGACCTTTATCTGATATGTCATTTCCAAATATAGTCTCCCATTGTGTAGGCTGTCTTTTTATTTTCTTGATGAAGCCTTTGATGCACAAAAGTGTTTAATTTTGAGGAGCTCCCATTTATTTATTTCTTCAGAGCTCTTGCTTTGGGTGTAAGGTCTATAAAACCACCTCCAATTATGAGATTTATAAGATATTTTCCTACATTTTCCTCTAACTGTTTATGATCTTAGACCATTTCGAGTTAACTTTTGTATAGGGTGTGAGATATGGGTCCTCTTCCATTCTTTTGCATATGGATATCCAGTTCTCTAGGCACCATTTATTGAAGAGACTATTCTGTCCCAGGTGAGTTGGCTTGACTGCCTTATCAAAGATCAAATGTCCATAGATGAGAGGGTCTATATCTGAACACTCTATTCAATTCCATTGGTCAGTATATCTATCTTTATGCCAGTACCATGCTGTTTTGACCACTGTGGCTTCATAATATGCCTTAAAGTCAGGCAGTGTGAGACGTCCAACTTTGTTTTTTTTTTTTTTCTCAAGATACTTTTAACAATTTGGGGTACCCTGCCCTTCCAGATAAATTTGCTTATTGGTTTTTCTATTTTTGAAAAGTAAGTTGTTGTGATTTTGATGGTATTGCATTGAATCTGTAAATCAATTTAGGTAGAATTGACATCTTAACTATATTTAGTCTTCCAATCCATGAACACGGCATGCCCTTCCATACCGTGGTCTTCTGTGATTTCTTTTAACAGTTTCTTGTAGTTTTCTTTGTATAGGTCTTTTTAACTCTTTAGTTAAATTTATTCCTATGTATTTTATTCGTTTGGTTGCAATTGTAAATGGAATTCATTTCTTTATTTCCCCCTCAGATTATTCATTACTAGTGTGTAGAAACACTACAGATTTTTGAATGTTGTTCTTGTAATCAGCCACTTTGCTGTACTCGATTATTAGCTCTAGTACTTTTGCTTTACATTTTTCAGGGTTTTCGACATATAGTATCATATCATCTGCAAACAGTGAGAATTTTACTTCTTCATTTCCAATTTTGGTACCTTGTATTTCTTTTTCTTGTCTAATTGCTCTGGCTTGAACTTCCAACACAATGTTGAATAACAGTGGTGATAGTGGGCATCCTTGTCTTGTTCCTGACCTTAGGGGGAAAGTTTTCAGTTTTTCCCCATTGAGCATGATATTAGCTGTGGGTTTTTCATATATTCCCTTTATCATTTTAAAGATGTTCCATTGTATTACTATCCTTTGAAGTGCTTTCAATAGGAAAGGATGTTGAATCTTGTCAAATGTCTTCTCTGCATCAATTGAGATGATCATGTGATTTTTCTGCTTTGATTTGTTGATATAGTGTATTGCATTAATTGATTTTCTTATGTTGAACCATCCTTGCATACCTGGGATGAATCCAACTTGATCATGATGTATAATTATTTTAACGTGCTGCTGGATTCAGTTTGGTAGAATTTTGTTAAGGATTTTTGCATGTATATTCATTAGAGAGTTTGGTCTGTAGTTTTTTTTTTTTTTGTAATATCTTTGTCTGGTTTTGATATGAGGGTGATGTTGGCTTCATAGAATGGATTAGGTAGCTTTCCCTTCTCTGCATTTTTTTTGAAGAGTTTGATCAGGATTGGTACTAATTCTTTCTGGGATGTTTGGTAGAATTCACATGTGAAGCCATCTGGTCCTGGACTTTTCTTTTTGGGAAGCTTTTTAATGACTGATTCAATTCCTTTACTTGTCATTGGTTTGTTGAGGTCATCTATTTCTTCTCGAGTCAAAGTTCGTTGTTCATGCCTTTCTAGAAAGTTGTCCATTTCATCTACATTGTTGTATTTATTAGCATACAGTTGTTCATAGTATCCTGTTATGACCTCCTTTATTTTTGTGCGGTCAGTGGTTATGTCTCCTCTTCCATTTCTGATCTTATTTATTTTCATCCTCTCTCTTCTTCTTTTTGTCAATCTTGCTAAGGGCCCATCAATCTTATTGATTTTCTCATAGAACCAACTTCTGGTATTATTGATTTTCTCAATTGTTTTCATGTCTTCAATTTCATTTATTTCTGCTCTAATCTTTGTTATTTCTTTCCTTTTGCTTGCTTTGGGGTTAGTTTGCTGTTCTTTCTCCAGTTCTTTCAAGTGGACAATTAATTCCTGAATTTTTGCCCTTTCTTCTTTTTTGATATAGGCATTTAGGGCAATAAATTTCTTTTTAAGCACTGCCTTTGCTATGTCCCATAAGTTTTGATACGTTGTGTTTTCATTTTCATTTGCCTCAAGATATTTACTGATTTTTCTTGTAATTTCTTCCTTGACCCACTGATTAAGTGTGTGTATTTGAACCTCCACATATTTGTGAATTTTCTGGCACTCTGCCTATTATTGATTTCCAACTTCATTCCTTTATGATCTGAGAAAGTGTTTTGTATGATTTCATTCTTCTTAAATTTGTTGAGACTTGCTTTGTGAACCAGGATATGGTCTATCTTTGAGAATGATCCATGAGCACTTGGGAAAAAGGTGTATCCTTCTGTTGTGGGGTGTAATGTCCTATAAATGTCTGTTAAGTCTAGCTCATTTATTGTAATATTCAAATTGTCTGTTTCTTTATTGATCCTCTGTCTAGATGTTCTGTCCATCAATGAGAGTGGGGAATTGAAATCTCCAAATATTATGGTAGATGTGTCTATTTCCCTTTTCAGTGTTTGCAGTGCTTGCCTCAAGTATTTTGGAGCATTCTGGTTCAGTGCATAAATATTTATAATTGTTATGTCTTCATGCTGAATTGTTCCTTTAATTAGTACATAGTATCCTTCTTTGTCTCTTTTAACTCTTTTACATTTGAAGTCTAATTTTTTGGATATTAGTATAACTACTCCTGCTCGTTTCTGGTTGTTATTTGCATGAAATATCTTTTCCCATCCTTTCACTTTCAACCTATGTTTATCTTTGGGTCTAAGATGTGTTTCCTATAGACAGTATATAGAAGGAATCTGTTTTTAATCCATTCTGCCAGTCTATGTCTTTTGATTGGGGAGTTCAATCTGTTAACATTTAGTATTATTATTGTATGGGTAGTACTTTCTTCTACCATTTTGCCTTTTGGAATTTATATGTCATATTTAATTTTCCTTCTTTCTACACTCTTATCCACACCTCTTTCTTTTGTGTTTTCATATCTGTCTCTAGTGCTCCCTTTAGTATTTCTTGCAGAGCTGGTCTCTTGGTCACAAATTCTTTCAGTGATTTTTTGTCTGAAAATGTTTTAAATTCCCCCTCATTTATGAATGACAATTTTTCTGGGTATAGAATTCTTGGTTGGCAGTTTTTCTCTTTTAGAAATTTAAATATATCATCCCACTGTCTTCTTGCCTCCATGGTTTCTGCTGAGAAATCTACACATAGTCTTATTGGGTTTCCTTTGTATGTGATGGATTGTTTTTCTCTTGCTGCTTTCAAGATCCTTTCTTTCTCTTTGACCTCTGACATGCTGATTAGCTAGTTTCTTGGAGAACATCTATTTGGATCTATTCTCTTTGGGATATGCAGCCCTTCTTGGATCTGTAATTTTAGGTCTTTCATTAGAGTTGGGAAATTTTCAGGGATAATTTCTTCCATTAGTTTTTCTCCTCCTTTTCCCTTCTTTTCTCCTTCTGGGACACCCACAATGCATTTGTTCATGCGCCTCATATTATCATTCAATTCCCTGAGTCCCTGCTCATATTTTTCCATTTTTTTCCCTATGGTTTCTGTTTCTTGTTGGATTTCAGATGTTATCCTCCAGTTCACTAATCCTTTCCTCTGTCTCTCGAAATCTACCATTGTAGGTTTCCATAATTTTTTCGTCTCTTCTACTGTAACTTTCATTCCCAAAAGTTCTGTGATTTGTTTTTTCAGACTTTCCATTTCTTCTTTTTGTTCATTCCTTATCTTCTTCATATCCTCCCTCAATTCATTGATTTGGTTTTTGATGAGGTTTTCCATGTATATTCTGAATTAATTGTTTCAGCTCTTGTATCTCATTTGAACTATTGGTTTGTTCCTTTGATTGGGCCATATCTTCAATTTTCCTGGTGTGATTTGTTATTTTTTGCTGGCGTCTAGACATTTAATTACCTTAATTAGTTTATTCTGGAAATTGCTTTCACTTCTCTTATCTAGGGTTTTCTTGCTGGGTGAATTTGTTGTCTATCTGTTCTTTGACATTCAGTTCAGCTTTTTCTGGATCTCTAGCTTAGATTTTGTTTAACAGAGGATCATTTTTTGGTTCTTGTTTTCTTGTTTCTTGCCCTGCTTGTATGGTGCCTTGTCCATACATATTGTGTCCATAATGGAGTATTATAGACTCCATCTGGGTTTTCCCAGACTAAACTGGCCTCCTATCAGAGGGAAGGAGTCACCTGCATCTGTTTTCCCTGAAGGTGAGACCCAGCAAGTTTAAAGACTTCCCTGTGAAATCTCTGGGCTCTGTTTTTCTTATCCTGCCCAGTATGTGGTGCTTGTCTGTCTGCAGGTCCCACCAGCATAAGATGATGTGGCACCTTTAGCTTTGGCAGGCTCTCCCTGATGGAGGCATGGTGGAGACAGAGGAGAGGTTATAGGCTGGTTTTAATGGCTTCAAATTGCCATGCCCTGTTGTCTGAATTCCTTGAGTGAGGGATTCCACCTGAGTTGGGCTTCACTCCTCCCCTGGGGAAGTTACAGGCAGGAATAAGCCCTGAATACAGTCCGTTTCTACCTATGCCTGGGGCAGTTGCAGCCCAAGAAGTCCTGCCGCTGAATCCAGAGGCAACAAAGCCTCTGTAGAAACACAGCAACAAAAACCTCTGTTTCCTTTCCTTTCCTCTTTTTCCATTAGCCCAATGAGTGACCTCTGCTTTGACCAGGTTCACCTGATCTGGGGGCCTATTTTTAGTAGTCAGAATTTGTTAATTAATTCCACAATTGGTGTTTGGTTGGGCTCAGCCTCTGTTGCTGGTAAAGTCTGTGGTGGAGGGGGCTGGCAACCATGACTTGGGGAACTCACGGTTCTGGGGAGGCTCGCAGCTGGTCCAGTCAGTCCAGAATGGAGTACACTGTGTGTTTGGTCTCTGTTGTGGCTCCAGGAGCTGTTCTGTACTGTTTCTGGTTATTTAGTAGTTTTTCTGGAGGACAAACTAAAATGTGCACATTTCTAAGCTGCCATCTTGGCCACACCCTTTCTAGGGCATCTTTTAGTACTACCATATCCTGTGATGAAAATCAATGGAGAACTGCAACAACCCAATCCAACAGGACTACCAATGGCTCTGAAACTTCAGGAATAAAGGCTGTGTCACCCCACCAGGCAAAGAACCACAGCCAGCTGAAGTGCTTGTTGGGAGTAAAGGGAACATGGAATGGGTAGTGGAAGAAGGTAGCAATAAATATGTACTATGACCATGTGATCAGTTATAGAAATGAAGACTGGAATGCTGTTTTGTTCATGTTATACTATTTAAGTTGTAAGGTGTCAAATTTAAGAATGAATATTACCCAAGGGCTTGCACCTTATTCTGGAGAGATTTAATGTGTTTCCAGTCATGTGCCGGACAGTTGAGTATTGTTAGGTGAAAGAAAAATGGTTGTTTTATTGTTTTCTATTTAGAAATTAGGTATGGTTTAAGGTGAATGTGTATAGCTGTCAAGTTGACAAGAGGTGGGCTGTCATGGTCAGATTAATGTGTCAACTAGGTCAAGTGGTGGTACCTGTTTGTCTGGTTGGGCAAGTGCTGGTCTGGTTGTTGCTATAAGGACATTTCATTGAATTAAATTATGAGCACGTCAGCTGCATCCACAGCTGATTCCATTTGTATTCAGCCAAGGGGAGTGTCTTCTGCAATGAGTGATGCTTAATCTAATCACTGGAAGCCTTTCAAGGAGGATTCAGAAGAGAAAGGCTCTCTTCTTGCTTCAGCCAGCAAACCTCTTCTGTGGAGTTCATCCAGACCCTCCTTTGGAATTGTCAGCTTCACAGCCTGCCCTACAGATTTGGACTCCACATTCCCACAGTTATGTGAGATACTTTTATAAATTTAATATTTATAAATATTTTCTGTTGATTCTGTTTCTCTAGAAAACCCTAACTAATACATTATCCTTCACCTTAGAAGGGATTTCTCCACACCATTGGACACCTATAAATTTCACTAAGGTGGAAGGTCCCTGTAGTTTTGATGGATTTATCTTCCGTCCTCTGACATGCAAATGCCTTACCAATAAGTCTAGAGTAATTTCTACTTCTTGTTCACTTGGTCCAATTAGCATGATAATATTAATATTAATATTATCATGCTAATTGGACCGAAATATCACAAGATCAGTGTGATGTATTGTGGGAGGGAGAAATGATCAAGCTCCCTACGGACAAGATTATGACATAGGGTTGGAGAGTTAATATATCCCTGAAGTAAGAGAGTGAAAGTATACTGCTGACCTTGGCAGCTGAAACAAACTATTTCTGGTGGTCCTTACTAATAGCTATTGTGCAAAAAACATTTGTTAGATCAATAGCTGCATACCAGGTAACAGGGGATGTGTTAATTTGCTCAAGCAATGATAGCACATCTGGAAGAGCAGCTGCAATTGGAGTCACAACCTGGTTGAGTTTATGGCTGTTGTCTTCCAAGACCCATATGTTTTCTGCACAGGCTAAATAAGAGAGTTGAATGGGGATGTGGTGGGAATCACCACTCCTGCATCCTTCAAGTCCTTAAGAGTAGTTAATCTCTGAAATCCCTCCATGTATCTGGTATTGCTTCTAATTTACTATTTTTCTAAGTAGGGGAAGTTCTAGTGGCTTCCATTTGGCCTTTCCTGCCATAATAGTGCTCACTCCATGAGTCAGAGAACCAATGTGGGGATTTTGCCAGTTTTCAGTATGTGCATTCCAATTATGCATTCTGAAATCAAGGAAATAACTACAGAATGGGTCTAGGGACCCACTGAACTAACTGTGAGATGGGCCTGAGCTAAAACTTCATTGATCACCTGACCTCCACAAGCCCTCACTCTGACTGGTGGACCACAGTAACATTTTGGGTCCCCTGGAATTAATGTCACTTCTCAACCATTGCCTAACAATCCCAGATATATCTGATCATTTCCTTTTCCCCAAATCACGGTTACTCTGGTAAAAGGCCCTAGGTCTCCTTGGGATAGGCTTGGAGGAAGATTACCAGTATAAATTTGTGGCAGTATAACAGGGTCCTCCCCCAAAGCAACCTTACCTTCCCCTCATTCAAGGGGCTCTGGGTCTGTATTCTGTCTCAGGTCTGGACATTCATTAAGGGACCGTGACTCTGTTTTTGTAACTCAAGTTAAACTTCTTGATCTCTAACTCTTCTACTCATATAGCTCAAGCAAGAATTTATTAGACTGCCCATCTATTGTATTTCTAGGTACACTATGGTTTACTAGCCAATGCCACAAGTCTCTGCAAGTCAGGTTATTTTGACTCCTGCCTTGGGTCTGCTACCCATTATAATAGCCATGGTTACCTTGTCTTTGGTGATTAAGTGCTGCCACCTCACTTCTGTTAACTCAGGATCTAATCATTCTCATTGTGTTTAAGGCTCCTGCACAGTGACAGCAATTCCTACAGTAATATCTGACCTACAGAGAAGAGCGACGACAGAGTTCTTCAGAGATGATGGAGCTAGTCTCACAAATTTATCTCTCAAAGTTCTGATAAAAGCTGTGTCCTCTGGACATTCCTGGGTTTTATAAGCAGGTTTTCCATAATAAATCCACTCTAACATTTCTATCTCTCTAAGCCTTTGGATTTCCTCATCTACATTATACCAGGGCAGTTCTGGCATTTCAACATCAGGTAATGTCAGCCACCTTTGGATCTATGTTTCAGTCATCCATCCAAATAACCTGTTAATGTCTTTTCTCACCCCTTGAGCTATAACATTGATACAGAATCTCTGCTTAGTGGGCCCATATAAAAAAAATCAGCCTGATCTAGCTTTATATTCTTTCTACCATCATCCCACACCCTTAAAATCCATTCCCAAACATATTCCCCTGATTTCTGTCTATATAGATTGAAAAACTCCTGCATTTCTTTTGGAGTATAGTATACCTCCTCATGGATGAAACTTTGTATCTCAGCTTTTGGGGTCTGTTGGGACTTCATTCTAGTCAGAGGTCTTTAAGAAATGTGGGGTGATGGGATTGGGTCATGAAAAGAATTAGAAGTATCTTCCAAGCCAATCACTTTAGGGCATTCATTTACAGTTTCATCTGGTGAAACAGGATTAATCACTCCAGCCAGAAAAGCAAGTGCTGTTTCCCCATGGGGTGGGAGATAGCTAACTGTTTCACAGGCACTGAAGGATTAATCTCTCCAGGTGGAGATTGCCTGGCTGACTCCTCAGATCTGAAAAGAGGTTGAGAATATTTTCTCAGGGTATGCTGGATCTGGGGTGATTATGTCTTCAGCACAAGCTATTACAGGGTTATCTAGAAAAGACTCAGCAGAATTTAGGGTTTCCATGTCTCCACAACCATCATTATCAATCCATATGTGGCCATCCCATTTTTCAGGGTCCCACTCTTTCTAATCAATGCCCTCACTTTAATGGCAGACACCCTTCAAGGTTGAGATTTCAGTTTATGTTGTAAAGTTGCTATTCTCACAATGAGTCTCTGAGTCTGATTTTCAGAGATTGCAAGTCTGAGGCTATAGGAAATAAGATTTTGCTTCAGGACACTCATAGAACCTTTTATACCTGTCATACAGCATATAAGCTTCTCATTTGAAGCCTTCAGCGCATGCCTTTCCCTCATCAATGTATCCAGTGTATTTAACAAAAACTATCCAACAGGACTTCTGGAGAACATGGTGGCTTAGTAAGGAGCGCGTATCTTAGTTCCTCCTCCAAAACAACTGCTAAAGAACTGGAAACAGTACAGAACAGCTCCTGGAGCCACAACAGAGACCAAACACACAGTGTAACCCATTCTGGACTGGCTGGACCGGCTAAGAGACACCGCTGTGGTGAGGTCCCCGAGAGGCGTGTGCTTCCCCAGGCCACGGCAGCTGGTAGCTGGAGCCCCTCCTTCCCTCCTACCTGGGCTGGCTGGGAGCTTCGGATCAGCAGTTCCCCAAGCTGTAGCGGCCGGCGACCAGAGCCCCTTCCACACACGTGGCTTCCCGGGCTGGCTGGGAGCCTCGAATCAGTGGTCCCCAAGCCATGGCAGCCGGCGCCCCTCCCCCACAGGCGACTTCCCAGAGGGAAAGGAAACAGTCTCCAACAGTAGCAGGGACTGAGCCCAACCAAACACCAATAGTGACATTAATAAACAAATTTTGACTACTAAAAATATATCCCAGCTCAGGCAAAAGGCGGAATTTGCTGATTGGACTAACTGCAAAAGAGGAAAGGGAGTGAGACAGAGCCTTCTTTGGCTATTTCTATGGAGGCTTGGTTGCCTCTGGGCTCAGCACTGGGATTACACAGGTTGCAACTGCCCCAAACACAGAAACAGGCTGCTTTCAGGGCTCTCTACCACCTGAACCTTCCCCATAGGAGGGGTGAAATGCAACTCAGGTGGAATCGCTCTCTCAAGGAATTCAGATCCCAGGACTTCACAATTTGAAGCCATTAAAACCAAATGAGCTGGAAGATGGCGGCTTAGTAAGACGCGCGGATCTTAGTTTCTTCTCCAGGACAGCTACTAGGGGAGTAGAAACGATACAGAAAGCGCCCAAAGCCACAACAGAGATAAAAAAGACAGCGTACCCCATCCTGGAATGGCTGGCTGGCTGAGAGAAGCAGCTCGGGTGAGATCGCCGAGGCGCGCGGGCCTTACCGGGCGGGGCGGGAAGCGGCCGGAGTTACTCCCTTCCCCCTTCCCGGGCCGGCTGGGAGAATTGGAGAGGCGGTCCCCTGAAACCAAGGCGACTGGAGCCCACACCACGCGCAGCCCCCCGGACCAACTGAGAGAATTGGATCGGAAACCCCCAGGCCGCGGAGAACGGTGACGGGTGCGGGAGGCCCCTTCCAAACCCATGACTCCCGGGGAACGTGCACTCTCTCGGGCGGGCCGCTGCCGCTGGCGCCCTCCCGCCACGTTTGTTGCCCAGGGCCGACTAGGAAATTCGGACGGGCTCTTTCCCTGGCTACGGTGACCAGCAACCCTCCCTGCGTTCGGACCCCGGGCCGGCTCAAGCTGCTTCGGCTAGCGAACCCCCAGGATGGTGAGAGTTTTCCAAAGTTTAAGGTCCCACAGCACCTTTTACTGGTGGGACCCGCAGACAAACGTGTGCCACGAGCGCCACCTACTGGGCAGGATAAGAAAAACAGAACCCAGAGATTTCACAGAAAAATATTACAACCTTGCTGGGTCCAACACCAAGAGAAATCTGAATAAATGCCCAGACGCCAGCAGCAGAAGATAACTGTCCACGCTCAAAAGATTGAGAATATGGCTCAGTCAAAGGAACAAACCAATAGCTCAAATGAGACACAAGAGCTGAGACAACTAATGCTGAATATACGAACAGAAATGGAAAACCTCTTCAAAAATGAAATCAATAAATTGAGGGAGGACATGAAGAGGACATGGGCTGAACATAAAGAAGAAATAGAAAAACCGAAAAAACAAATCGCAGAACTTATGGAAGTGAAGGATAAAGTAGCAAACATAGAAAAAATAATGGATAGCTACAATGATAGATTTAAAGAGACAGAAGATAGAATTAGTGATTTGGAGGATGGAACATCTGAATTCCAAAAAGAAACAGAAACTATAGGGAAAAGAATGGGAAAATTTGAACAGGGTATCAGGGAACTCAAGGACAATATGAACCGCACAAATATACGTGTTGTGGGTGTCCCAGAAGGAGAAGAGAAGGGAAAAGGAGGAGAAAAACTAATGGAAGAAATTATCACTGAAAATTTCCCAACTCTTATGAAAGACCTAAAATTACAGATCCAAGAAGTGCAGCGCACCCCAAAGAGATTAGACCCAAATAGGCGTTCTCCAAGACACTTACTAGTTAGAATGTCAGAGGTCAAAGAGAAAGAGAGGATCTTGAAAGCAGCAAGAGAAAAACAATCCATTACATACAAGGGAAACCCAATAAGACTTTGTGTAGATTTCTCAGCAGAAACCATGGAAGCTAGAAGACAGTGGGATGATATATTTAAAATACTAAAAGAGAAAAACTGCCAACCAAGACTCCTATATCCAGCAAAATTATCCTTCAAAAATGAGGGAGAAATTAAAACATTCCCAGACAAAAAGTCACTGAAAGAATTTGTGACCAAGAGACCAGCTCTGCAAGAAATACTAAAGGGAGCACTAGAGTCAGATACAAAAAGACAGAAGAGAGAGATATGGAAAAGAGTGTAGAAAGAAGGAAAATCAGATATGATATATATAATACAAAAGGCAAAATGTTAGAGGAAAATATTATCCAAACAGTAATAACACTAAATGTCAATGGACTGAATTCCCCAATCAAAAGACATAGATTGGCAGAATGGATTAAAAAACAGGATCCTTCGATATGCTGTCTACAGGAAACACATCTTAGACCCAAAGATAAACATAGGTTGAAAGTGAAAGGTTGAAGCTGCATCTGAGCTATAGGTTTTTGTTTTGTTTTGTTTTGTTTTGTTTTGATTTTACTATTATTACTTTTATTTTTTTCTCTATATTAACATTCTATATCTTTTTCGGTTATGTTGCTAGTTCTTCTAAACCAATGCAAATGTACTAAGAAATGATGATCATGCATCTATGTGATGATGTTAAGAATTAATGATTGCATGTGTAGAATGGCATGATCTCTAAATGTTGGGTTAATTTCTTTTTTTCCGTTAGTTAAAAAAAAAAAAAGAGAAGGGATAATTGGAGATGAAGGGATACAGACTGTACAACGGGACTGGATATAAAAACTCAGAAATGGACAGCACAATACTACCCAATTGTAATGCAATTATGTTAAAACACTGAATGAAGCTGCATGTGAGGAATAGGTTTTTTGTTTTTGTTTTTTTTGTTTTTTTTTCTTTCTATTATTGTTTTAATTCTTATTCTGTTGTCTTTTTATTTCTTTTTCTAAATCGATGCAAATGTACTAAGAAATGATGAATATGCAACTATGTGATGTTATTAAGAATTACTGATTGTACATGTAGATTGGAATGATTTCTAATTGTTTTGTTAATTCTTTTTTTAATTAATAAAAAAAATAAACTTAACAATTAAAAAAAAAAAAAACCAAATGACACCTTTCTTCTGTCTCCACCACACACCCAGCAGCGAGAGTCTTCCAAAGTTAAAGGAGCCACAACATATTTTGCTGGTGGGACCCGCAGACAGACAAGCACCACATACTGGGCAGGACAAGAAAAACAGAGCCCAGAGATTTCACAGGAAATTCTTTCAACCTGCTGGGTCCCACACTCAGGGAAATCTGATTAAATGCCCAGACGCCAGCAAAAAATAACAAATCACACCAGGAAAATTGAAGATATGGCCCAGTCAAAGGAACAAACCAATAGCTCAAATGAGATACAGGAGCTGAGACAACTAATTCTGAATATATGAACAGAAATGGAAAACCTCTTCAAAAACCAAATCAATAAATTGAGGGAGGACATGGAGAAGGCATGGGATGAACAAAAAGAAGAAATGGAAAGTCTGAAAAAACAAATCACAGAACTTATGGGATTGAAAGACACAGTAGAAGAGATGAAAAAAACAATGGAAATCTACAATGGTAGATTTAAAGAGACAGAGGTTAGAATTAGTGAACTGGAGGATGGAACATCTGAAATCCAAAAAGAAACAGAAACTATAGGGAAAAGAATGGAAAAATTTGAGCATGGGCTCAGGGAATTGAATGATAATATGAAGCACACAAATATGCATGTTGTGGGTGTCCCAGAAGGAGAAGAGAAGGGAAAAGGAGAAGAAAAACTAATGGAAGAAATTATCACTGAAAATTTCCCAACTCTTATGAAAGACCTAAAATTACAGGTTGAAGAACTGCAGCACACCCGAAAGAAAATAGATCCAAATAGGCATTCTCCAAGACACTTACTAGTTAGAATGTCAGAGGTCAAAGAGAAAGAGACGATCTTGACAGCAGCAAGAGAAAAACAATCCATCACATACAAGGGAAACTCAATAAGACTGTGTAGATTTCTCAGCAGAAACCATGGAGGAAAGAAGACAGTGGGATGATATATTTAAATTACTAAAAGAGAAAAACTGCCAACCAAGACACCTATATCCAGCAAAATTGTCCTTCAAAAATGAGGGAGAAATTAAAACATTTTCAGACAAAAAGTCACTGAGAGAATTTGTGACCAAGAGACCAGCTCGGCAAGAAATACTAAAGGGAGCACTAGAGTCAGATACGAAAAGACAGAAGAGAGAGGTATGGAGAAGAGTGTAGAAAGAAGGAAAATGAGATATGACATATATAATACAAAAGGCAAAATGGTAGAGGAAAGTATTACCCAAACAGTAACAAAAATAAATGCTAATGGAGTGAATTCCCCAATCAAAAGACATAGACTGGCCGAATGGATTAAAAAACAGGATCCTTCTATATGCTGTCTACAGGAAACACATCTTAGACCCAAAGATAAACATAGGTTGAAAGTGAAAGTTTGGGAAAATATATTTCATGCAAATAACAACCAAAAAATAGCAGGAGTAGCTACACTAATATCCAAAAAATTAGACTTCAAATGTAAAATTGTTAAAAGAGACAAAGAAGGATACTATCTACTAATAAAATGAACAATTAAACAAGAAGACATAACAATCATAAATATTTATGCACTGAATCAGAATGCCCCAAAATACGTGAGGGATACACTGCAATCACTGAAAGGGGAAATAGATACATCTACCATAATAGTTGGAGACTTCAATTCAGCACTCTCATCAATGGACAGAACATCTAGACAGAGGATTAATAAAGAAACAGAGAATTTGAATATTACAATAAATGAGCTAGACTTAATAGACATTTATATGACATTACACCCCACAACAGCAGGATACACCTTTTACTCAAGTGCTCATGGATCATTCTCAAGATAGGCCATATACTGGGTCACAAAGCAAGTCTCAACAAATTTAAAAAGATTGAAATCATACACAACACTTTCTCGGATCATAAAGGAATGAAGGTGGAAAGCAAAAATAGGCGGAGTGCCAGGAAATTCACAAATACGTGGAGGCTCAACAACACACTCATAAACAACCAGTGGGTCAAGGAAGAAATTACAGGAGAAATTAGTAAATATCTTGAGGCAAATGAAAATGAAAACACAACATATCAAAACTTATGGGATGCAGCAAAGGCAGTGCTAAGAGGGAAATTTATTACCCTAAATGCCTATATCAGAAAAAAAGAAAAGGCAAAAATTCGGGAATTAACGGTTCCCTTGGAAAAACTAGAGAAGGAACAGCAAACTAACCCCAAAGCAAGCAAAAGGAAAGAAATAACAAAGATTAGAGCAGAAATTAATGAAATTGAGAACATGAAAACTATAGAGAAAATCAATAAGACCAGAAGTTGGTTCTATGAGAAAATCAATAAGATTGATGGGCCCTTAGCAAGACTGACAAAAAGAAGAAGAGAGAGGATGCAAATAAATAAGATCAGAAATGGAAGAGGAGACATAACCACTGACCTCACAGAAATAAAGGAGGTAATGACAGGATACTATGAACAACTTTACACTAATAAATACAACAACATAGATGAAATGGACAAGTTCCTAGAAAGGCATGAACAACCAACTTTGACTCAAGAAGAAATAGATGACCTCAACAAACCAATCACAACTAAAGAAATTGAATCAGTCATTCAAAAGCTTCCCAAAAAGAAAAGTCCAGGACCAGACAGCTTCACATGTGAATTCTACCAAACATTCCAGAAAGAATTAGTACCAACTCTGCTCAAACTCTTCAAAAAAATTGAAGTGGAGGGAAAGCTACCTAATTCATTCTATGAAACCAACATCACCCTCATACCAAAACCAGGCAAAGATATTACAAAAAATGAAAACTACAGACCAGTCTCTCTAATGAATATAGATGCAAAAATCCTCAACAAAATTCTAGCAAATCAAATCCAGCAACACATTAATAGAATTATACATCATGACCAAGTAGGATTCATCACAGGTATGCAAGGATGGTTCAACATAAGAAAATCAATTAATGTAATACACCATATCAACAAATCAAATCAGAAAAATCACATGATTATCTCAATTGATGCAGAGAAGACATTTGACAAGATTCAACATCCTTTCCTGTTGAAAACACTTCAAAGGATAGTAATACAAGGGAACTTCCTTAAAATAATAGAGGGAATATATGAAAAACCCACAGCTAATATCATCTTCAATGAGGAAAAATTGAAAACTTTCCCCCTAAGACCAGGAACAAGACAAGGATGCCCATTATCACCACTGTTATTCAACATCGTGTGGAGGTTCTAGCCAGAACAATTAGACAAGAAAAAGAAATGCAAGGCATCAAAATTGGAAAGGAAGAAGTAAAACTATCACTGTTTGCAGATGATATGATACTATACGTCGAAAACCCGGAAAAATCCACAACAAAACTTCTAGAGCTAATAAATGAGTACAGCAAAGTAGCAGGTTACAAGATCAACATTCAAATATCTGTAGTGTTTCTATACACTAGCAATGAACAAGCTGAGGGGGAAATCAAGAAATGAATTCCATTTACAATTGCAACTAAAAGAATAAAGTAGTTAGGAATAAATTTAACTAAAGAGACAAAAGACCTATACAAAGAAAACTACAAAAAACTGTTAAAGGAAATCACAGAAGACCTAAATAGATGGAAGGGCATACTGTGTTCATGGATTGGAAGACAAAATATAGTTAAGTTGTCAATCCAACCTAAATTGATTTACAGATTCAATGCAATACCAATCAAAATCCCAACAACTTACTTTTCAGAAATAGAAAAACCAATAAGCAAATTTATCTGAAAGGGGAGAGTGCCCCGAATTGCTAAAAGTACCTTGAGTAAAAAGAACTAAGCTGGAGGTCTCACGCTGCCGGACTTTAAGGCATATTATGAAGCCACAGTGCTCAAAACAGCATGGCATTGGCATAAAGGTAGATATATCGACCAATGGAATCGAATAGAGTGCTCAGATATAGACCCTCTCATCTATGGACATTTGATCTTTGATAAGGCAGTCAAGCCAACTCACCTGGGACAGAACAGTCTCTTCAATAAATGGTGCCTAGAGAACTGGATATCCATATGCAAGAGAATGAAAGAGGACCCGTATCTCACATCCTATACAAAAGTTAACTCAAAATGAATCAAAGATGTAAACATTAGGTCTAAGACCATAGAACAGTTAGAGGAAAATGTAGGAAGATATCTTATGAATCTTACAATTGGAGGTGGTTTTATGAACCTTAAACCTAAAGTAAGAGCACTGAAGAAATAAATAAATAAATGGGAGCTCCTCAAAATTAAACACTTTTGTGCATCAAAGAACTTCACCAAGAAAGTAGAAAGACAGCCTACCCAATGGGAGACAATATTTGGAAATGACATATCAGATAAAGGTCTAGTATCCAGAATTTATAAAGAGATTGTTCAACTCAACAACAAAAAGACAGCCAACCCAATTACAAAATGGGAAAAAGACTTGAACAGACACCTCTCAGAAGAGGAAATACAAATGGCCAAAAGGCACATGAAGAGATGCTCAATGTCCCTGGCCGTTAGAGAAATGCAAATCAAAACCACAATGAGATACTATCTCACACCCACCAGAATGGCCATTATCAACAAAACAAAAAATGACAAGTGCTGGAGAGGATGCGGTGAAAGAGACACACTTATCCACTGTTGGTGGGAATGTCAAATGGTGCAACCACTGTGGAAGGCAGTTTGGCGGTTCCTCAAAAAGCTGAATATAGAATTACCATACGACCCAGCAATACGATTGCTAGGTATCTACTGAAAGGACTTAAGGGCAAAAACACAAATGGACATTTGCACACCAATGTTTATAGCAGCATTATTTACAATTGCAAAGAGATGGAAACAGCCAAAATGTCCTCAACAGACAAGTGGCTAAACAAACTGTGGTATATATATACGATGGAATATTATGCAGCTGTAAGACAGAATAAACTTATGAAGTATGTAATAACATGGATGGACCTAGAGAACATTATGCTGAGTGAGACTAGCCAAAAACTAAAGGACAAATACTGCATGGTCCCACTGATGTGAACCGACATTAGAGAATAAACTTGGAATATGTCATTAGTAACAGAGACCATCAGGAGTTAGAAATAGGATAAGATATTGGGTAATTGGAGCTGAAGGGATACAGACTGTGCAACAGGACTGGATACAAAAACTCAAAAATGGACAGCACAATACTACCTAATTGTAACGTAATTATGTTAAAGCACTGAATGAAGCTGCATCTGAGCTATAGTTTTTTGTTTGTTTGTTTTGTTTTTTATATATATTTTTTGCATTTTTCATTTTAATTTTTTCTCTATATTATCATTTTATTTCTTTTTCTGTTGTCTTGCTATTGCTTTTTCTGAATCGATGCAAATGTACTAAGAAATGATGATCATACACCTATGTGATGATATTAAGAATTACTGATTGCATATGTAGAATGAAATGATTTCTAAATGTTGCGTTAGTTAATTTCTTTTAATTAATAAAAAAAAGCTATCCAACATCTCTATAACTCAACTCCACAAAACTCCATAAGGGTGTCAAAAACATTATCACCCAAAGCCTTGCCTTGTATGAGCATACATTTAGCAGAAACCAATGGTGATATTTTGACCATCTGTTTTGCCAGCTCACTCCATGGAGTGTCTGTTCTGTCCTGATTATAGGAAACAGAGTCTTTAGTGCCCTTGAGTCTAGTCAGAGTAGAAAACCAATAGTAAAAATCTATTTTTAAGATTCTGCTTCTTAAGGCCCACTTCAGTCTTGGTACCAAGCTGTATTAGCTAGGGTTCTGTAGAGAAACAGAATCATCAGGAGATTAAGGCAAATAGAAAAGTTATAAAAGTGTCTCATGCAACTGCAGGGATGTAAGACTCCAAGATCTGTAGGGCAGGTCATGAGCTGACAGCTCCAATGAAGGTATTCAACAAACTCTTAAGAGAAGCTAGCTGAAAGAGTAATTGTCTCTTCTGAATCCTCCTTAAAAGCCTTCTGGTGATTAGATTAAGCATCACTCATTGCAGAATATACTCCCCTTAGCTGATTGAAAATGCAATAAGACATGGATGCAGCCAATGTGGTCATGATTGAAGTCCACAAAATGTCCCCCAGCAACAAACAGGCCAAGTGTTTGCCCAGCCAGACTACTGGTTAGTTGACACATGAACCTGACCATCACAGAACCCTACCAAGGAACAACACTTGTGCCCTAGGAAATCACTGAAGTTTGTTAAAATTGAATGCCTTCCTCACCTGCCTGCAGTCTATGGCCTAAATAGAAATATAAAACATTCATGCAAACAAGCACAAATGGAAACATAACAAACACTTGTACACGAGCAAACATGAAAACAGCAAAACCTGCATACAAACAAGCAATGGGGAAATGATAGGGGAGATGAGGGCTAAGACATGGCACCTGAGTATGTATATGGGTTCCCCACGTCTCAGAAGATAATAATTGCAGTTGGATAATGTGTACAAGTCTTGTATAAGCAAAGATGAAAAACAATATTGGTGATTATGATGCAATGTCCCACATAAAAGCAGACTCTGAGGCAAGGATTTGAGTAGTTTAAGTAGGAGTTGATCCCAAGAGTAATCCTTCTATAAATAGGTAATAGTACTAAGTTCTCTAAAAGCAGTATGTTACAGTAAGACTGGGAACTGCTTTCCATTCTTCAAACACATCATGAGTTTTCATGGCTCTGATATTTTCTATTGTTAACTTTACATTTCTAAAGCTTCTTTGCCTAGAAAATGTCTATATATCTTTCAAGACCAAGGCCAAATGAACTATCCAATGCAATCTAATAAAACAGCCTCTACTGTCTGATGTGTGTGCAAGTTTCTGATGTAAATGCTGGGTTTAATTGTAGAATATTTTAATATGACTGCTCTGTAGGCTATAATCTTATCGTTGGAATCTCTTTTGCAGGTTTGTGCCTTTCTAATTTCAGTCACTTTGTTTAGGAAGAGGTGAACTTTCAGTCAAGAAAGTTCCTGACACTCATGGACATAATCTCCAGAGACTGAGCCACACCTGAGCTTTTACATATTGGGACAAGACAACCTCTGTCTCTCAATGGTTTACAGATAGAGGATTTAGTACAGGGAAACATAAGCACAAGATGAATAACAGACTCACATAAACCACGTATCAAGATCAGACACCTTCAGACCATTTCAACACCCTGATCTCTCACATATAGAGGGTACACACCCTCTATAGCTTTGCTTTATGTACCCTAGAAAAGTCCAATTTTTAATCCTGATCCAATCTGGAAGAAGCAATTATTTTTTTCATCCCTATTAATAATGTAGTTGGAATCTTTTTATTAGTTTATCACCATGGAGTTGTGACACACCCATTTGTAGGTGTTAACATTTTTATTAGATGGAGATATGACTCCACCCATTACAGACGGGTCTTGATAAGTTACTGGAATCCTTTAAAAGAGGAAGCATTTTGGAGAGAGAGACAGAGCCACAAGAGAGCCATGAGAAGCACAAGAGCCTGCACAGCCAGACACCTTTGGATATGAAGAAGCAAAATGCCCCTAGGAGAGCTTCATGAAACAAGAAGCTTGGAGAGAAAGCTAGCAAGTGTTACTATGTTTGCCATATTCCTTTCCAGTCGAGAGAGAAACACTAAACTTCATTGACCTATCTTGAGTGAAGGTAACCTCTTGTTGGTGCCTTAATTTGGACATTTTTATAAACTTGCTTTAATTTGGACATTTCCACAGCCATAGAAATGTAAACTAGCAACTTATTAAATTTCCCTTTTAAAAAGTCATTCCATTTCTGGTATATCACATTCCAGTAGCTTGCAAAGTAGAACAATCAGTTTACTGAAATCCTTTAAAAGAGGAAGCATTTTGGAGAGGGACATGCAAATCAGGAGAGTCCATGCAGTCAGAGACCTTTGGAGATGAAGAAGGAAAATGCTCTTGAAGGAGCTTCATGAAACAAGAAACATGGAGAGAAAGCTACCAGATTTTTTCATGTTTTCCATGTGCCTTCCAGTTGAGAGAGAAACCCTGAACTTCATCAGCCTTCTTGAACCAAGATATCTTTCCCTTTTATGCTTTAGATTGGACATCTCTATAGCCTTGCTCTCTGATTCCAGAGAAACACTATAGAGAGCACGGGTCTGGAATCGAACCAGGGTCTTCTGCATGGCAGGTGAGAATTCTACCACTGAACTACAGGTGTACCCCCTCTATAGCCTTGGTTTAATTTGGATATTATCATGGGCTTAGAACTGTAAACTTGTCACTGAATTAATTTCCCCTTTTAAAAGCCATTCTGTTTCTGGTATATTCCATTCTGGCAGCTGGCAAACTAGAACAGACATTTGTACCAGAGAAGTGGGATGCTGCTGTGGCTTGCAAATACAAAATATGTTGGAATGGCTTTTTAAATGGATAAGGAGAAGATTTTGGAAGAGTTGTGAGGAGCTCGATAGAGAAAGTCTGGAATGTTTTGAAGAAATGGTTGGTAGAAATGTGGATTCTAAAGTTATCTATGATGAGGTAGACAGAAATGAGGCATGTGTTTTTGCAAACTGGAAGGAAGGTGATCCTTGTTTTAAAATGATAGATAATGTGGCAAAATTGACTAGTGGCTTTGGTTGGAAGGTAGATTTTAAAAGCCATAAATGTGGATATTTAGCAGAAAATATTTTCAATTTAAATGTGGAAATTGTGATCTGTTTTCTCCTCTCAGCTTATAGTGAAATGCAACAGGAAAGAAACAGGCTGAGAACTGAACTCTTAGGTACAAAGAAATTAGAATTTGATGTTCTGTAAAATTCTGGACCCCAGGAAGGGAGATGCCAGAGAATAGTACCCCAAGGGAGGATTTAACCAGATGTGGAACCAGTCAGCCATTTAATAAAAAACAAAAAACAAACAAAAAAAACCCAGTCAGTCATTTAATTAAAAAAAGCCAGGATTGGAAATGGAGCTATTCAGGAAGGATTTGTGGGAACTCCTGTCCAATGTGCATGATCCATGCTTACTACATAGAAAGCCAAGAAGAGTGCTGTGGGATCTATATAAATGGAACCACTGCCAGTCTTGACTGGGGGGCTCAGGAGAGGGCCAAAGTGAAGGCAAAACATCTTCAGGGGCAGAACCATGGGGGCTGGGGTCTGAAGTCAAGTAGCCTCAGGCCAGGAGATCAGATCTACCCAACCACTTAGAGAGTGATTTTGCCAGACAGGCAGATGGTGGGCCTTTTACCTAGTGCAGTGAAAAGTTTGTACTGTCTCAGGCCTGGAAGGGCATAGAGCACCTTCTGTGGGGATAGAGGAGAACCTGGCTTCCACCACATGGAGTGGTTGAATGTGTGCCATAGAGATGGCAGAGATGTGTGGCCCCAATGCTTAGAGAGGGTGGAGCTGAGAAAAAGGTGATCTTCCCAATGTCCCTCAAGATTGTATTTAGAGAGAGATGGGCCACTGCATAGTCCTTGGAAAAGATGGGACTGCCACTTTCTGAAATCCCAAAGATAAGTGACTCTCAGACTTTGAAATCAAAAAGACTTTACCTTGCAGGTTTTAGAAACTTCTTGGGTCTGGTGAACCCTGTATTCCCTCCAATTTCTCTCTTTGGAAATGGGAGTATTTATCCTATGACTGTCCCTCCTCTCTGTGTTGGCAGCAAATAACTTATTCTGAGTTGTATAGGTCCAGAGGCAGAGGAGAAGTTTGCCTTAGAACAGACAATGCCTGCAACAGACTTTGATGAGACTTTGTATTGATTTTAATCTTATATTGTATTTGCATTGTTACTGAAATGCTTTAAGGCTTTTTTTTATATGGGCAGGCAGTGGGAACCAAAGCTTTAAGGTTTTTTGGTATTCTAATGGAATGAATGTATTTTCTATATGAGAAAAACATGTCTTTTTCAAGGTCCAGAGGGTGGTATGTGCTGGCTTGAAAGTATTATGTGCCCTAGAAAAGCCACGTTTGAATCCTGATCCATATCATGGAGGCAGCCATTTATTTTAATCCCTATTCAGCACTATAGGTTGGAAACTTGATTAGATTATCTTTGCAGAGAAGTGACTCACTCAATTGTGGGTATTAACCTTTGATTAGATGGAAATGTGACTCCACCCATTCCAGGTGGTTCTTGATTATTTTTCTGGAATCCTTTAAAAGAAGCATTTTAGAGAGAGCCATAAGAGAGCCATGAGAACCCTGAGAGGCCTCATAGCCCAAGACCTTTGGAGATGAAAAAGGAATATGTCCTCAGGGGAACTTCATGAAACAAGCTGGAGAGAAAGTTAGCAGATGTCATCATGTCACCATATGCCTTTCCAGTTAAGAGAGAAACCCTGAACTTCATCAGCCTTCTTAAACCAAGGTATCTTTCCCTGGGTGCTTTAGATTGGACATCTCTATAGCATTGCTTTAATTTGGAAATTATCATGGGCTTAGAATTGTAAGCTTGCAACTTAATTAGTTCCCCCCTTTTAGAAGCTTCTGTTTCTGGTATATTGCATTTTGGCAGCTAGTAAACTAGAACACCTTCTATGCACTATATATATGATTATACTATAGATTTTGATTTTTCTTGTATTTATTAGCTTATATCACTACCTCCCTATTTCACTGAGTAGTTTCATCAAACAAATTAAGGCCCTTATAAAGTTATAAATTAACACTGATTGTCATACTACACTTGGTACTGTAATAAACTCTATCAACTCTTGATCAATGAGCCAAACATGATCAGAAAAGAATACCAACCTTTATCACATTCAATTTGAGGTGTTTATTTTAATTTTTGTTCTGTTTTGCTTTTCTATAATGATCATAGTTTAAGTCACTTCTATTACACAGTTTAATCATACTTGGTACATTAGAAGCACTCAATAAACATTTGTTGATTGATTTATCTTCTATGGCATATCAAACATTTAAAGCGTAGCACTGAGAACAAAGTGCTAAGTCACCAGTGTCAGAGTAGTTTTTCTAAAACTGAGTTTTGATCAAAGCAGTCCCTCTACTTGTAGTTATTCAGTGTCAGTTATATAAATGTTCAAAGCCTACTAAATAAAATTCAAGCTCCTCAGTTTCATCTTCTTCTCTCATTTTTCCAAGACATTTCCTTTATTTTCTATGGTACTGCATTATTCCAGCACAAGGCAATTTGTATGCCAGGCAATCTGGTCTAATCTAAACCTTAAAACTTTCTGACCCAAGCACCTTTTTCTTTTCCAATCCCCACTTTCTCTAAATGATCACATTATGTCCTACAGATCTAAATACATAAATATATATGCTGATCACTCCAAATATCCACTCTTACCTCCTTAAGGTACAGATTTTTATTCAATTGCCTATTTGAGATTTCCACTTAAATAACTGAAAGACATTTCAAATATAACACGAGTAAGATAAAACTCATGTTTTCTTTCTCTACAAATAGCTCCATATACTAAGTATTCCTTCATTACAATAAATGATACTATCCTTCTCTCACATTTTACTGGCTCATTTTTTTCTACCTCATCCTCCATTATAAATTCATTCTCGAAAACATCCTCAAAACATAAGGACTCGTTCTCCAAACATAACATAATCCAAGTCTATCTACATTTTTTATGTCCACTAGGGTCACCCTTATCTGAACTGAACTACTGCTTTATTATACCTAATAACCCCACCACCTTGCCCTTCATGGCCCACTTTCTAAGATTATGCAGTATATTCTATTTAAAATATAAATAAGGTTCTGGCATTTATCTGCTATAAACCCTCTGGTGTAGTCATGATAATGGCCTCCTAAAAGTATTTCATATTTTACTCCTTATAACCTATAAATATGTTATAGGTGAAAAAATTTAATAAATTTTTGAGAAAATTAGAATAACAAGAAATGAGCTATATGCTACCTTCCACTGACTATTTTTTTTCTTTTCACTGACTCCACATTCTTTTGTGCCTAAGAGTAGATAAGGTGCAAGACTCATAATTGGTTCTTTTGGTAGAATATTTTGTCCAAAACATTCTAATATGCTTTTATCATAGGAGAAGGGTACTTGGCTTAAAAAAGGGACCTGGGATTAGGGAGAGTATAAGGGAGTAAAGAATATAAGGAAATTAAATGAGAACAAATGATGCTTATTTTATTCATTTATTTGTAACTAAACAAGTTAAGGTTGAAAGTTGATGAAAATAGGCAATCATAATACCATGTATTATGGGATATTTATAGATTAGGGAGGAACAGAGAGTTTTAAGACTTTTATGGAATCTGAAGAAAAACATGTTATTGTAGTAACCAAGGTATAAGATTAAATACATTGTGAATATAATTTCAAAGGGAAATTTCAGAAATTATACATTCACTATAAAAAGATGTGGGGCTTGTTCATTGAGCCAGTTTCTTATCCTGAGTGTTTGTTCCCTATTTACAACCCCTTTCAGGCACTTTTTCTTTGGGTAATATATACTCTGAGACATTAAATTAAACAGACTGATGAAATAAATTATTTTAATACCAGAAAAAAGAGGTGGGAAATTCTGCCTTCCCACCCATGCTCACACTATACCTTCTCCATTCTGAGACAACAAAACCTAATCCTACCACTTCTATGAGGTCTTTGATGACCAAACTCATGGGATTTTTTTCTCCCACTGTTGTAAATTCCATCAGTACCCCCAAAGAATGCATGTTCTTATCCCATCCCCTGGTCTTTTGGATTTGAACCTATTTGTAAATAAGACTTTTATTCAAGGGTCCTACTAATTAAGATGTGTCCAATATGAATGAAAGTAAGCCTTATTCCAAGATGGCTGAAGCCTTTATAAGCAAAGGAAATTGGACAAGGAAAGGAGGCTGCAAGAAAATCAAAATGTTGGAAGTCAATAGAACTTGGAAGGGAAAGGATAAACACCACCATATGCATTGCCATATGACAGAAAAACAAGGAACCTCAAAGATGGTAGCCAGCTAGGAGATACCAACCCAGTAAAGAACAAAATCTTCTAGGCTTTGAAACCATAAGACATAAATTTCTGTTGTTATATCAACCCATTATATGGTATTTGTTTTAGAGCCTCCAAATTAAAACACCTGCTTAGAAATTTTTGTTCAGAATGGTGATAAGATTAAAAAGTGTGAACTCAAGTGAGTGAAAATCAAAACATGCCCCTTGAAAATTCTTTCTAAGTAGCCATATGACTTACTGTGTCAGAATCAAAAGGTACACTTAATTATTCCAATTAAGGATATCCATAATGTTAGAGGATTGTATCTCTCTGGAAAATTTTGATGCCGATGCCAAGGAAATCATTTTTAGAATTAGTTTGAATATTTGAACTACTTTCTGTCAATGACATAAATATTTTCATTGACCTGTTAATGGAAATATTTTCCTAAATAGTTCAGATCAGAGAATTTTATTTCTGGACCTACCTTTAGAACTACCATTGACAGCCTTTGCAAAACTCTCATCAAGTATATTCAGGTGGGACAGAATTTAAAACATATTTTACTGGATATATTTACTTATAGAATGATTTATGGCTCTAAGTTCTTTGAAGAACTCATTCTATGGGGTCAACATTACCCTTAAAACAAAGCTAGCTAAAGATACTACAAGATAATAAATTTACAGAACAATTTTTCTAATTAATATAAACGCAAAAATCCTCAAATAAATACTTGCAAATTGCATCCAACAACACATTTTCAAAAGTCATACACCATGACCTAGTGGGTTTTATCTGAGATATGCAAGTGTGGTTCAACACAAGAAAATCAGTTAATATAATAAACCAAACTAATAAATCAAAAGGGAAAATCTACATGATTATCTTTATTGATGTAGAAAAGACATTTGAGAAAATCCACATCCTATCTTGCTAAAAACATTTACAAGGATAGAAATAGAAGGAAATATCTTCAACACGATAAATGGCATATATGGAAAAAATCCGCAACTAACAATTTGGTTAAAATAAGTTTAGCTAAGTGTATAAAGGACCTATACATAGACAACTACCAAACATTGCCAAAAGAAAACAAAGACCTAAATAAATGGAAGGCAATTCCATGTTCATGGATTGGAAGGCTAAATATAGTTAAGATGACAATTTTACCCAAATCGATTTACAGCTTTAATGTTATCCCAATCAAAATTCAAATAGCCTACTTTGCAGAAATAAAAAAGATAGCTACCAAATTTATTTGGAAAGGCAAATAACTGAATACTGAAAACATCTTCAGAAAGTAGAACAAAGTTGGAAGACTTTCATTCCCAGCTTTCAAGGATATTACAAAGCTACAGTGATCAAAGCAGCATGGTAAGGGCATAAAGATGATATATTGATGAACAAAATTGAATTGAGAGTTGACACTGATTTTAACATCTGTGATCAGTTGAACTTTTACAAGACTGCCAAAGCCACTGAACTGTGACAGAACATTCTCTTCAAAAGATGGTGCTGTGAGAACTGGATATTCACATACAGAAGAATGAAAGAGGACCCATATCTAACATCTTATACAAAAACTAACTCAAAATGGATGAAAGATCTAAATATAAGTGCTAAGATCATAAAACTCCTGGAAGAAAATATAGGGAAGCAGCTTCATGATCTTGTGGTAGATGGTTTCTTAGACTTTACACACAAAGCAGAATCAATGAAAGAAGAAACAGATGAATGGGACCTCTGAAAAATTAAATACTTTTAGAGCTAGGGCAAAATGGCAGTGTGGGGAGGTGCAGAATTTAGTTAATCCTCTAAAGCAGCTAGTAAATATCCAGGAACAGTATGGAACACTGTTTGGGGGACACCTGTGATCAGACGCACATTGCACACCAGTCTGGAATGAGTTGAAGGACCATTACCACAGCACAGAACTATAAGTGAAGTCCTCAAACTGTGCAGGCTGGTACCCCTCCCCCACTGGCATGGTAGACTGTGTTGGAGTCATTCCCTGTGGGAAAAAAGAAGCAGTGCTTACAAGGAGCAAGTGAAGGTGATCAACCAAACTCCAACTGTAGCTTTAATTAACAAATTTGGACTGCTAAATACAAACTCTGAAGACAGAAAAACAAAAAGAAAGCAGGAAAGGAAGCATGAGATCTCTACCAGCAGAGACCCCTTTCTACCCCTTTTCCCTTTTCTTCTCTTTCTGGATACCTATAACACATGTATTCATGGTTTCATGTTGTCATTCGGTTCCCTGAGACCCTGCTTGTAATTCTGCATTCTTTGCCCTATCTGTTATTTTATGTGTAGAATTTCAGATGTCTTTTCCTCTAGTTAACTAATTCTTTCTTTTGCTTCTTCAAATCTGCTGTTGTAAGTCTCCATTGAGTTTTTAATCTCTTCTATTGTACCTTTCATTCCCATAAGTCCTGCCATATGATTTTTTCAAGCTTTCAAGTTCTACTGTATGGACACACTATGTCTTCTTTATATCTTTCATCTCTTTTTCCACATTTTCATTCGACTCATTGAACTGATATAGAAGATTTGTTTGAATGTATTTAATTAGTTGTTTCAAACTCCTGTATCTCAGTTGAGGTGTTAGTTTGATCCTTTGTTTGGGCCATATCTTCGTTCCTCCTTATATTAATCATGATTTTTTTTTCTGATATTGAGGCATCTGATTTTTTGCTTAGTTTATTCTAGAGGTCATTTTATCTCTTTTGACTGGGTTTTCCTGCTGATTGGATTTGTTTTCTATTTGTCTCTCTCGCTGGCCAGTTGTCAGGTTAGATCTGTCCCCCAGTCTCACCAGAAAATCAGACACTCACAGCAGCCTGCCTCAGGGATGGGGTAGGCAATGAGCACAACAAGGTCTCTGTGCTTAAAATAAGTCTCCTGTCTCCCAGTGGTACTCTGTCTTTCACTATCCTTCAAGACCTTGGCTTGTTTTAGGACAATGCATTAATAGTTGAATCATTTGCTCCAATTGATAATATTCCTGAAAATGTTAGGGAGTGCTGTAGGCTCTACCTAAGTTTCCATAAAAGTTTATCTTAGGGGCAGGCCACAGTGGCTCAGCAAGCAGTGCTCTCACCTGCCATGCCAGAGAATCAGGCCCGATTCCTGGTGCCTGCCCATGAAAAAAAAAAAAAAACTTTATCTTAGTAAGTTTATTTTTTCCTGAAGACTAAGAGGAAGATGAAATGAGAGGGAGGAGTTGTGTGCTGATTTGAAATGATTTATGTGCCCTAGAAAAGTTATGCTTTAATCTTAATCAACTTTGTGAGAGCAACAGTTTCTTCTAATCCTACTCATTACTTTAAATTGGAAACTTGATTAGGTTATCTCCACGGAGAGTTGACTCAATCAACTGTGTCGGTATTAAACTGGATTAGATTGAGACATGTCTCCACCCATTCTAAGTGGGTCTTGGTTAGTGTACTGGAATCCTATAAAAAAGTATTTTGGAGAAAGCTTCAGAACACCTCAGAACCACGAAGCAGAGAATCCAGCAGCCAGTGACTTTTGGAGATGAAGAAGGAAAATGCCTTCTGGGGAGTTTCATGAAACAAGAAGCTGGAAGAGAAAACTAGAAGACTTTTCCATGTGCCCTTCTAGCCTAGAGAGGGATATCATCAACTTTCTTGAAACTAGGTATCTTTCCATGGATGCCTTAGGTTGGACATTTCTATAGATTTGGGTTTTTGTTTGTTTGTTCGTTCGTTTGTTTTTGCATGGTAATCAACCCTGGGTCTCTGGCATGGCAGGTGAGAACTCTGCCTGCTGGGCCATCATGGCCAGCCCTAGACTTGTTTTAATTGGGACATTTTCTTGGCCTTAGAGCTGTGAACTAGCAATGTATTAAATTCCCCTTTTTAAAATCCATTCTGTTTCTACTATAGCACATTCTGGCAGCTAGCAAAATAGAACAAGGTGTAACTGAGAAGTTAGGATGTAGCAAATGACTGTGACTATTGACTCATTACATAGATACTTCTTTTTAGTGTCTGGTGTTTTAGAACAACCAGAAGAAAATACCTGAAGATGTTGAACAGTAATCCCAGTAGCACTGGTCTTTCATAATGATTGTAAAACTACACCCCCAAAAAATTCAGTTGCCCATGTTTGTGTGGATCTACTGCTAGATTCTTTTTATTCTGTTCCACCGATATATGTGTGTAAAAAATATATACATTATTTTATGACAATACTGCACCATCTTAGTTAACCTACCTCTATTGTAAGTCTTAAAATTGGGAAGAATCCAATACTAGTAGTCTTTAAGAAGATGGGGAAAGGGGTATATTAGGTTTGGGTTTTCTTTTTTCTCCTCATCTCTTTTTATGGAGTAATTTAAATGCTCTAGAAATGGCCATGGTGATGAATGCACAAATATGTGGTGATACTGTGAACCACTGACAGCATATTTTGGATGGACTGTATGGCATGTGAATATACCTCAGTAAAATTACATTTAAAAAGTTCTATAGAAAAAATTAGACACTTTTGCACTGCAAAAGACTTTGTCAGGAAAGTGAAAAGGTAGTCTACTCAATGTGAGTAAATATTTGGAAACCACATATTTGGTAAGGGTTTAATATCAGGAATATATAAAGAAATCCTACAAATCAAACACCCCAATTCAAAAATGGACAAAAGAAAGAGGGATCAAATAAAATTAAGAGACTGCTCTGGAGTCTACTCTAATACAAGCTTCAGTAAGGTAGTGCTAATTGCTATGGTTTGCCAAACCCCAACCAACACCACTCCTATTGACTCTTAAGGACACCTAGGGCTCAAATTGAGACTCTGTAAAGGTTTTACACACTGTTTACTTTCTTGGAACCTAAAAAAAGGGGATTACAATTCCTTGTTTAGAAAAATCCTGAAACCCACAGGGACCAGTCTCTCTCAGATTGTTGATTGATTACATCTCCTTATCCTTGAGTGTTGATACCCTTCTCAAGATGAAAATATCAGGATAAGTATTGCCAAAAGATCCCTATATATTGGGAGATGGATCAAAAGAGAAAGAGGAGGTATACCAGAGAAAACAGGATTTAACAAATGAGTATTACTGCTAAATCACTATATTAAGATTCCTTCTAGCCTCCAGTGTTTTGGAGCAACTAGAAAAAAAATATGAGCTGGTGGAACTGTAGCACATGACAAACTCTGGGATCTATTCTGTAAGTATTTGTTAAAGTGTGCTTTGACATTTATTGTTTTTTCTTTCTTTGCTTTGTATATATTTCATATTTTACAGTAAAAAAGCTTTAAATGGATAAAAGACTTGCATCAATATTTTTCCAAAAAGTAAGTACAAATGGCTAAAAAGCACATGTAAAAATGCTCAATATCATTAGCTATTAGATAAAGCAAATAAAAACCACAATGAGATATTATTTCACATCTACTAGAAAGGTCACTATTAAAAAAACAGAAAATTACAAGTGTGGGAGAGGATGTGAAGAAATAGCAACACTCATTCACTGCTGCTGGTGGGAATATAGAATGGTGCAACTGCTGTGGAAGACAGTTTGGTTGTTCCTGAGGAAGCTAAGTATAGAATTTCCATATAATCCAGCAATCACCCTACTAGCTATGTACTAGAAGAATTGAAATAGGGACAAGAAGAAACATTTGCACACCAATATTCATAGCAGCATTATTCACAATTTCCAAAATATGGAAGTAACCCAAGTGTTCATCAACTGATGAATGAAAAAACAAAATGTGTATAAACATAACAATGGAATATTATTCTGCTGTAAGAAGGTATGAATTTATGATGCAAATAATAACCTGGATGAACCTTCAGGATATTATGTTGAGAAAAATAAGCCAAACACCAAAGGCCAAATAACTCTTCTTACCTCAAATGTGTATTAGCAGTCCTATTTCCCCCTGATACTCAGGTTCAAAGATACCAGGTAATACAGTAAACCCTTCTTTGTCCTTTGATTCAGATTCATGAGCAAGTTTGCTAATATGTACTAATTTTATTAAGAAAACTCATAGAATTAGGATATAAGTTACCAGGGGGCAGGAAAAGTTGGCTGAAGTTTAATTTGCGCATAATTTCTATTTTGGTTAATTGTAAATATTTGGAAATGCTTAGTCATGAGTGCTTACATTATTGTGAGTGTAATTAGCAGTGCTGAATAATGTTTGTGATTGTGGTTGAGTGGGGAATTTGGGGGCCATGTATGTTATAAGAAGGAATGCAGAAGACAAATCATGGAAATCTGTAACAGTGAACCTGGTGGAGTATGATGGACTGTGACTAACAGTACAAATATAAGAATGTTCTTTCATGAATTATAGCAAATAGATGTCACTATTACAAGGGGTTCATAATAGTTTGTTTATTAGTCAGTGATCTCTAGGGAAACAGACCCAAAAGGAGGTATCTGTAAATATGAGATTTATAAAAGGGTCTCATGCAACCATAGGGTTGCAAGAGCCCAAAATCCATAGAGCAGGCTGTGAGGTTGGCAACTTCAATGAAGGGTCTTGAAGAACTTCATAGGAGAGGCTGGTTAACTGAAGAAGGAGTGAAAATTCTCCCTTCTTACTTAAAAGTCTTCAACTGATTGGATCAAATTTGGTTGATTGAATTCTCTTGTTTGTGGAACATGCACCCTTAGTTGATCATAGATATAATCAACCACAGATGCATCACCTGATTGATGATTTAATAAACTAGCCTTCTGGTTTATCAACCATCCATGAAATATCCTTGCAGTAATAGGCCACTGATTACTTGGCTGAAAAACTGGGCACCATCACCTGGCCAAGTTGACACCCGAACCCAAACATAACAGTGCACCCCTTGTCAACTTGGGAGCTATACATATTACCTTAAACCATACTCAAATCTCTAAATAAAACACAATAGCAGGCATGTCTTGTATAACAGTACTCAATGTCTTGCATGCAATAGGTAATGCACTAAATCTCCCAAGAATAGGGTGCAAGTACAAGGTAATATTCACTCTTAAACCTGATTATCCTATAACTTAAATATTAATGTATGACCAATACAACTTATATCATATGATCAGAAGAAAAAAGATATTGGCTTTATGTACAAATAAAAACATATTTATAACAAAACAAGGAGGAAATATTCATACCACCCCAGACCTCATTTCTGTAACTGGTCACATGGTCATAATTCACATTTATCAGTACCTTCTCCCACTACCCATTCCATGTACCGTTTATCCTCAGCAAGCTCTTCAGCTCACCATGGTTCTTTGCCTGGTTGGGTGGCACAAGCCTACACTCCTGATGTTTCTAGGTCATTGGTATTTCTGTCTTTATTGAGTTGTTGCAGTTTTTCATTGACTTTAATCTCAGAGAATGACAGTACTAAGAGACATCCTAGAGGATCTCCTGTGTTCTAGGAAAACTCTTCTTAAACTCCACTGTGCAGTTGTAGTCCTATTTTCCCTTGATAGTCAGGATCAATCACACCAGCCAGTACAGTAATATCCTTCCTTGTCCATTGACTCAGATGCTGAGAAGCCCAAAGTGGCCAGGTGTCAGTCTTATGTCCAGTTCAATGGAATAACTGCTGTGTCTCCTGGTAGGATGACTGCTTTTAGAACCCAGACTCACAGACTAGCAGAACTTATGGTTTCAAGAACAGGAAGCAAAAATATTTCTGGTGGGTCACTAGGGTTGGTAGCAAGTTGTGCCATTCCCATTTTCACCTCTTGATTCTTGGACCTGTGAATCCTGGTGTATTAGTTTGCAAGCTGCTGGAATGTGATATACCAGAAATGGAATGGCTTTCATAAAGGGGAATTTAATAAGTTATAAATTTACAGTTCTAAGGTAGTAAAAGTGTCCACATTATGGCACCAGCAAGAGGATACCTTTTGCAAAAAAAGGCCAATGAGTCTTGAGTAACTCAGTCACCTGGGAAGTCACATGGCTGGCATCTGCTTGTCCCTTATTCCTGGGCTCCATTGCTTTCAGCCTCTGTTCCTTTAGGGGTCTCTCACTTTGCTTCCCTAGGACTGGCTTTCGTCTCTTGACATTTCTTGGCTTTCCTGGCTTGTTTAACATCTCATGGGAAGGCACATGGCAACATCAGCTGGGTTGTAAGTATCACCATGTGTCAGCATCTTTGTCAGTTCTGCTCTATCATCTCTGTTCTGTCAGCTCTGAGGCATATGTTATTCCTGTATACTTCCAAAATGTTTCCTCATTTAAAGGATTTCAGTAAACAAATCAAGACCCAACTGGAATGGGTGAAGTCACATCTCCATCTAATTGTCACACCCACAATTGGCTGTGTCCCATCTCCCTGGAGATAATCTAACCAAGTTTGCAACCTCCAGTGCTGAATAGGGATTAAAAAAAAGAAATGGCTGCTTTCACAACATTGGATCAAGGTTAAAATATGGATTTTCAAGAGTACCTAATATTTTCAAACTGACACATTCCACCCTCTGAACTCCAAAAAAAGACACATTTTTTTCACATACAGAATTCATCAACAATAGCAATATCAGAAACATAAACATACAAATACATTTTCACATACAAAATACATTAACATAACAATATCAGAAAGCCTTAAACCATTTCAGCAGCAATACAAATAAAATAGAAAGTCAGAAACAGTACAAAATCTCATGAAAATCAGTTACAGGCTTGGTCTATCCTAAGGCAAAATTTTACTCTGTCTCTGGACCTGTAAAACTCAAAACAAGTTATCTGCTGCCAATATACAAAGAAAGAACAGTCATGGGATACATATTCCCCTTTCCATAGGGAGAGATTGGAAGGAATACAGGGGTCACTGCATTTCTAAAATCCTGCAGAGCAAACTCCATTGGAATTCAAAGTCTGATAATCATTTATCCTCAGGGACTTAGAAAGTAGAAGTCCCACCCTTTTCAAGGGCCTATGCTGTGGCCTTGCTGTCTTTCCAAATGCTGGGGTGTGTTGCAACATCAAGGCTTGTTGGGGGGAACACGCTTTTCTCAGCTTCACCCTCTGCATACATTGGGGCAGGACCTGCGATCTTTGTCATCTCTGGGGGACATACTTAACTCCTCCAGAACAGTGGGGTGGTGTGCCAGTTTTAAGGGATGTGTGTACCCTAGAAAAGACATGTTTTAATCCTTATCCAATCTTGTGATGGCAATTTTTCTCTTAATCCCTAGTCAATAATGTAGGTTGAAAACTTGATTCAGTTATCTCCATGGAGATGTGACACACACAATTGTGGGTATTAACTTGAGTAGATAGAGATGTGACTCCACCCATTCCAGATAGGTCTTTAGTGTTTTACTAGAATCCTTTAGAAGAGGAAGCATTTTGGAGAAAGCTTCAGAACAATGAGGGAGCCATGACAGAAATAGCCATGGGAACCACAGAGTACAACAGCCAGAGACTTTTGGAGATGAAGAAGGAACATGCCCTGGGAGAGCTTAATGAAACAAGAAACCTGAAGAGAAAGCTATCAGACATTGCCATTTTCACCATATGTCTACCCAGTTGAGAGAGAAACCCTTAACTTCATTGGCTTTTCTTGAGCTAAGGTAACCTCTTGTTAGTGCCTTAATTTGGACATTTTATAGGCTTGTTTTATTTTGGACTTTTCCACAGCCCTAGAACTATAAAATAGGAGCTTATTAAATTCCCCTTTTAAAAAGCCTTTCTATTTCTGGTATATTGCATTCCAGCAGCCAGCAAACTTGAACAGGTAACAACCAGGCTCTCCCCAATCCCTGGCTTATTTGCTCTACCCTCTCCAAAGCTGGAGAGGACACAATTCTTCCTGAGCAATGAAGTGGAGGCCCACCCTCCACTTCTAGGGCAAAATTGCCTTCTCCATGTGTATGGATTGGTCTACTCTCCTGGCCTGATGTTCCCTGGCTAGAAACATTATGGTTCTGCCTCTGAAGATATTTTTCCTTCACTTTGTCCCTTATTTTCCCCTTTTTAGTCCAGACTAGCAGTGGTTCCATTTATATGGATTCCACCACACTCTTTGTTGGTTTTCTAAGCCGTATTCTAAGATAATGTCATCAAAGAAAAGAATTTTCCATGAATCCTTTCTGGATAACTCAATTTCCATTCCTGACCTTTTTTGAAATGGTTGACTGCTTCCATGTTTTCTTAATACTTCATATGGGACCTTATTCACTGAAGTCTCACTTTCTGGGAGCCCAGAATGTTCCAGACCATCAAATTCTGATTTCCTTGTATCCAAGAGTTCAGTCCTCAGCTTATCTTTTTCTAATCACATTTTACTATAAGCTGCAAGGAGAAGCCAGGCTGCATTTTTCACACTTAGTTTGGTAATTTTTTCAGCTAAATATTCTGGGTCATGATCTTTAAATTCTAACTTCCATCCAACAGCATTACTCAATTTTGTCAAATTATTTGCCATCTTATAACAAGGATTGACTTTCTCATTTATGTCTAAAGCCTCATCAGAAGTATCTGTGGTGTCCACATTTCTACCAGCAGTCTATTCAAAACATTCTAGGCCTTCTCTATCAAGTGTCTTACAATTCATATGGAATCTTTCCCCTATCCATTTAAAAAGCTTTTCCAACATTTTGGTATTGCAAACTTCAGTAGCACACCTATAAGGGAAAGATACATTTGTAGAGTATGTTCTGTTCAACTGATGCTGCTATTGTGTGACCTTGGTAAGAAATAGTTGAAAATGTGCACTCCAGTTGGGAGGACTGGCTATTCTCCTGGAAGCAGGTGTACTTTGATAAAAATATCTAGGTCCCTGGAAACTCCTCTTGGTCCCTAGCCAGTTTCCAGAGGACCAAACTTGGCCTGGTCACATAAGCTAATTGGGATTCAGACACTACTGTCTAAAGATATCATAAAAACTGCACGCAAGGGCGGGCCACGGTGGCTCAGCAGGTAAAAGTGCTTGCTTGCCATGCCAAAAGACCCAGGTTCAATTCCCAGTGCCTGCCCATGTTAAAAAAAAAAAAAGCTGCACGCAAGAAGTTAGAAGAGTAGAAGAAGGGGAAAGGAATATCTTATGAGAAAGAGAGAGTGTCTTATCAGAACTTATTCAGGAAAAGAATGCTCTGCTATGTATTTTTACTAATCTGACTTTGAATACTGTCTCCAGGATTGCTGTAGATTTTTACTAATGAGACTTTGAATGCTGCTTCCAAGACTTTCCAGCACTTCTCTTCAGGTGTTTGTACCATCTTATCTGATGATGTAAAATATATCTTATTTTTACTCTCCTAATGAAATCCATTTTTAAATCACTGAAGACTGTGTTGTTCATGAATCCAAACTTATAAATTAAGTGGCCATAAATACCACATTGTGACAGCCCCACTTCTCTGGTTCCAAAGTTTGTGTTAGTTTGCAAGCTGCTGGAATGCCATATACCAGAACTGAAATGACTTTTATAAAGGGAAATTTAATAAGTTGCAAGCTTACAGTTCTAAGGAAGTTAAAGCACCAAATTAAGGCACCAACAAGAGGTTACCTTCACTCAAGACAGAATGATGGATCTGGACCAGCTCTGTCAGCTGAGAAGTCATGTGGCTTATATCTGTTGGTCCCTTGCTCTTGGGTTCCATTGCTCTCAATCTCAATTCCTGTGGAGATACCTTGCTTTTTTTCTCTGGGGCTAGCTTTCATCTCTTGGCTTCTCTTGGCTCTCTCAAGGTTCTAGCTTGCTTAACCTTTCGTGGGAAGACAGACAACAACATTTTCTGTGCTCCAAGCATATATATATGTCAGCATCTTTGTCAGCTCTGCTCTGCAGGCTCTGCAACATCAGTTCTGAGGCATCTGTCATTTCAGTTAGTTCTGGCTAACTCCAAAATGTTTCCCCTTTTAAAGAATTTCAGTAAACTAATAAAGTCCCACCTGGAATGGGTGGAGACACATCTCCATCTAATCAAAAGTCACACTTACAATTGGGCACGCCACACCTCCACGGAGATAATCTAATCAAAAGATTCCAACTACATTACTGAATAGGTATTAAAAGAAACAGCTGTTAAGCATGCAATGGTGACTCAGTGGCAGAGTTCTCACCTGCCATGCCAGAGACCCAGGTTAGACTCCCTGTGCCCGCCCATGTGAAAAAGAAGGAAAGAAACAGCTGCTTCCACAAAATTGGATCAGAATTAAAATATGCTTTTCGGCAGAACATAATATTTTCAAACTAGCACATCTGGCAATGAAAGAACAGCACCATATAGTAGATGCTGATTTATGGCATATACAGTCTTCTGGAGAACATTGTACCAGCCTTGTATGGTATTGCCACCTAGTTGGCACCTTAGTTGTGTCTTCAAATGGCCATTCCACTATTATACCTACCCAGTTGCTTCTGGATGATAGGAAACATGGAAAGACCAGAGAATTCCATGAGCCCACTCCCACACTTCATTTGCTGTAAATGAGTTACTTAATCAGAAACAATGTTATGGTGTTTTACATAAGGCATTCCATAAGTCCATGGACTGTAGTTTTGGAAGAAGCATTGCATTGAGGGAAAGCAAATCCATATGTGTCTATTCTAGTTAGAATAAATTGCTGCCTCTTCTGTGATGGAAGTGATCATAGCCAGGTTGGCCTTGATGAAGGGAAGTCCATGTAGCTGACTCATGCATAACCTCCATCCCTATCACCAGGACCACTTTGTTCATGAATAAAGTGGGTAATGACAGAAGTGGTTGGGGAAAGAGGATGATTTTTTGCCATAGAACAGGCCATCTTATCCAGTGGATCATTAAAACCTTGCTCTGCTGAAGTCACTGTCTGGTGAGTGCTCATATGGAGCACAAATATCTTCACGTTTTTTTGCCTACTCAGAAAGATCTACCCACACACTCTTCCCAAGACCACTTTGTTACCAATTTTCCAATCAGGTTCCTTCCAAGTCCCCAGACATCTAGTGAAACCATTAGCAGCAGCCAATGAATTAGCATATAACTGCACTTCTGGCTAGTTCTTCTACAAAGCAAAATGAACAACCAAAGGCATTGCTCAAGCTTCTGATGACTGGGAGGATTTTCCCTCACCACTGTCCTTCAAGGACATCCAAGGAAGGGGTAGAGTGCTGCAGCTGTACGTGTTCATATCATGCAGAATCATCTGCAAGCCAGGTCACACTTTTCTCTTCTAAAGTCAAGTGACTGCAAGTAACTCCCCCAAGAGGCCATAGCTCTGGACTGGGAAAGAGGAGGTAATGTGGCAGAAGTGGAGACTATGGGCATTTGGCTCAGTTCCTCATGTAGCTTACTTGTGCCCTCAGGATCTGCTTGAACCCTATCTCTTAGATACTGTTCCCATTTTGTGATAGAGTACTGCTGTTTATACACAATTTTATGGCTTGTTGGGTCAAACAACACCCAGTTCATTACAGGCAACTCAGATCTCATGGCAACTTGGTGGCCCCTGGTTAAGCATTCAGTCTTTACTAAGGCCCATTAGCAGGCCAAAAGCTATTTCTCAAAAAGAGATAAGTTATCTGCAGAGGTAGTCAGTCTTTGTTTCAAAATCTTAAGGGCCTATATGGTGGTTCTCCTACAGAATCCTGTAAAAGGCTACAGGTGGCATCCCTATTTGTCACTGACACTTCCAGCACCCTTAGATCTGCTGGATCATATGATCCAAATGGCTGAGCAGCTTGCATAACAATCTGGACCTGTCACAGAGCCTCCTTCTGTTATGGTTCCCACTCAAAACTAGCACTTTTATTCCAGGTGGGCTGGATTAGCACACTGAAATGAGGAATACGTTGTCTCCAAAATCCAAAGTTGATGAGTATGTCAATTCCAATATGCATTGCATACCTGGGGAAATATCAACAGAATGGGCCCAGGGACCCACTGGATTGAATATAAAATGGGCCTGAGCTAAAACTCCATCAACCATCTGACCTTCTTAAGCTCCTAATCTGACTGGTGGACTAGGGTGATGTTTTGGGTTTCCCAGAATTAGTGTCACTTCTAAGCCAGTGTCTAGTAATCATGCAATATCTGATCATTTCCTTTGCCCCATAGATAGTTACCCTGGTAAAATGACATAAGTCTCCTTGGGAAGGCAGTATGGAAGGTTGATGGTATAAATTTTTGGCAGGTGTGGTAGTTAGATTCAGTTGTCAACTTGGCCAGGTGAAGGCACCTAGTTCTGTTGCTGTGGATATAAGCCAATGGTACGTGAACCTCATCTGTTGCTAATTACATCTGCAGTCAGCTAGAAGGCATGCCTGCTGCAATGAATGCCATTTGACTTAATTGGCTGGTGCTTAAATGAGAGATCGCAATGTAGCACAGACTAAGCAGCTTGGCATTCCTCATCTCAGCACTCACAGCTCAGCCCAGGCCTTTGGAGATGCAGAAAGAAATCACCCCAGGGAAAGTTGTTGGAACCCAGGGGCCTGGAAAGAAGGCCAGCAGAGACCACCCTGTGCCTTCCCACACAAGAAAGAAACTCAGTGGAAAGTTAGCTGCCTTTCCTCTGAAGAACTAACAAAATAAATCCCCTTTTATTAAAAACCAATCCATCTCTGGTGTGTTGCATTCCGGCAACTAGCAAACAAGAACAGCAGGGTAACAGGATCCTTCCCCAAGGGTACCTGACCTTCCCTTCATTCAAGTGGCTCTGGGTCTGTAAACTGTTTCAAATCTGGAAATTGACTAAGGAGCCATTTTGTAATTCAAGATTAATTTTTGGTGACTTGACCTAGAATTCTTCTGTTTATACAGCTCAAACAAGGATTTAATAGACTGCACATCAGTTGTACTTCAAGATACCTCATGGTCTACCAGCCAATGCCATAAGTCTCTGTGAGTCAGAGTATTTTTATTGCTTCTTTGGGTCTACTGTCCATTATCATGGCCATGCCCACCTTTTTCATGGAGATTAACTGCTGCCAAGTGGCTTTTACTAACTCAGTTTCTGACCATCCATATTGTGTTTAGGAATTCCCATTCAGTGATAGCAGTTCCCAGAATAATATCTGACTTATAGAGAAGGGCAAATACAGAGAGCTTTTCAGGAATGATGGAAATAATCTCACAATTTGTTGCTCAAAGTCTCTGTAAAAGTTTTTTTTTTCTGAAGTTTCCTGGGGTATGTGAGGAGGTCTTCCATGATAAATCCACTCTAACATTGCAATCTCTTTAAACCTTTTGATCCACTCATCTACATTATACCAGCAGTTCTGGGATTTTTACTTCAAGTGATGTTAGCCAACTTTTGCTCCATGTTTCAGCCAACTGTCAAGTAAGCTGTTAATGCCCTTTCTAACCCCTTGAGCTACAACACTGAATACAGAATCTCTGCTTAGTTGGCCCATATCGATAAATTCAGCTTGATCCAATTTTATATTCCTTCCACCATTATTGCACACACTTAATATCCATTCCCATACATCTTCCCCTCATATTACCTATAAAAATTTGGAAATGCATGCAGTTCTTTTGCAGTATAAAATGAGTCACAAATTCTACCACAATTTCAGGGACTGTTGGGAATTTAGTCTAGTTATAGGTCTTAAGAAAAGATCAGTGGTGGGAGTGGGTCATAAAAAGTATTAGAAGTGTCTTTCTAGGAAATTGCTTTGCAGTTCCATCTGATGAAACAGAATTAATCACTCCAGAAGAGGAATGAGGGCCATTTCTCCAGGAGAGGCTTAGAAGTTACTGAATATTTAATCTCTTTAGATGGAGGTTGGATGGCTGACTCCTCAGGTGGGACTGGAGGCCAGGTAGCTGTTTCTTCAAGGTTCATATACTTGTTTGTTAATACCACCTGAATGAAATATGCCAGAATAGAATGGCTTTTAAAAGAGGAATTTATTAAGATACAAGTTTACAGTTATAAGGCCAAGTAACATCCAAACTAAGGTATCCAGAGAAAGATACCCTGACTCATGAAAGGGCCAATGACATTTGGGGTTTCTCTGTCAGCTAAGAAGTCACATGGTGATATCGGTTAGCTTTCTCTCCTGACTTCTCCTTTCAAATGGTTTTCCTGGGGGCATTTTCTTTCTGCGTCTTCAAAGGTCTCTGTTGTTGGCCACTCTGAAGGTTTTTCTAAAATGGTTTCCTCTTAAACTACTCCAGTAAGTGACCCACTTGGATATTAGTGGAAACACATCTCCTTGGAAACTACTTAACCAAAAGGTCTCACACATAATTGTGGGTCGCATCTCCATGGAAACCACTTAGTCAAAAAAAATCCCATCCAACAATATTGAATCAGGCTTAAAGAATATGGCTTTTCTTGGGAACACAACAGTTTCAAACCAGCATGTTCCACCATCTGGACCCCCAAAAGACATGTTCTTTCCATACACAAAATGCATTCATTCCATTACAATATCATAAAGTCTTAAACAATTTCAGTAGGAATACAAATGCAATACAAATTCATAAACAGTATAAAACCTCATCAAAGTCAGATAAAGGCATGGTATGTCTGAAGGCAAAATTGGCTCTGGTTGTGGACCTGTAAAACTCAGATCAAGTTGTCTGCTGCCAATACACAAAGGAGGGAGAGTCATAGGTTAAAAGTTCTCATTTACATAGGAAGAAATTGGAAGGAGCATAGGATTCAAAGTTCCCAAGCAGTTCCAAAAACCAGTAGGGCATAGTCTATTAGATTTCAAAGTCTGAGGGCCATTTATCCTCAGGACTTGATCGAGTCCTTTACAAGGGCCAACACAGCAGTCCTCCTCATTCCAAGTGCTGTGGTGAGGGTTGCAACCTTGGGTGACATTGGGAAAACCACCTGTTTCTCAGCTCCATCCTCTTCAAGCACTGGGGAAACACTCTGCCATCTCTGGGGCACATGTTCAACTCCCTAGGAAATATGGGGTGGCAGCAAGGATCTTCCCAATCCCCAGAGAATGTTCTCCACTTTCTCTGAGCTCTACAGTGCCAAAACACTTCATGAGCATTGTGACAGAAGGTCTACCCTCTGTCTTCAGTGCAAATTCACTCTCTTTAAGTGCATGGATGGACCCACTCACCTGGGCCAAGATTTCATGGCTTCAGACCTTAGCTTCCATAGTTTTGTCTTTGAAGTTATCTTTCCTTCAATTTGTCCCTTTTCTTTACCTTTTAAACCGGGCTGGTAGTAGTTCCATTTCTACAGATCTCACAACACTCCTGTTGGTTTTCTATGCAGTATGCTGGGATCATACCTATCAGATAATAGGATTTTCCACAAATCCTTTCTGGATAACTCCATCTCTAATCCTGGATTGTCCTATAATAGCTGACAGTTTCCATGTTTGGCTAAATCTTCGCTTGGGGCCCTATTCTCTGGGGTTCTCCCTTTCTGGAAACCCAGAATGTTCCAGAGCTTCAATTTCTGGTTTCTTTCTTTGTCAGTTCTCAGCTTAACTCTTTCCTGTCACATTTTACTATAAGCTTCAAGGAGAAGCCAGGTAGTATTCTCTACATTTAGTTTGTAAATCTCTTCTGCTAAGTATCCAGGTTCATGGTTTTTAAATTATGCCTTCCATTCAAAAGCAGTTTCAAACTGGCACAATTGGGAAACTTCTTCCTCAGGGGGCTGGAGGTCAGGTAGTTCTCCTCAAGGAAAGCTGTAGTGGCTGTTTCCTCAGGAAAGACCATTGCAGGTCTATCTAGCTAAAACTCAGTAGAATCCAAGTTTTCTTGTCCCCACTACCATTATTATCAACCAATATGTCCCCATCCCAATGTCAGGATCCCATTTTTTTCCAATCAAAGCCCTTACTTTAACAGCAGGCACCATGAAAAGTTAGGAACTTAGCTTATGTTGTAAATCTGCTACTAACACAATGAGACTCTGGTTCTGATTTTCATAGATTTCAAGTCTGTAACCACAGGAAATAAGATTTTCTTTCAGGGTACACATAAACACTTTTACATCTTTCATATGACATTTTAGTTGCAAATTTGAAGCCTTCAGCTCATCTCTTTCCCTCATAACTGTATCCCCCATATCTAAGAGCAAACAGCCAACATTATTATACCTCTTAACTCCACAAAACTCTGTTAAGGTCTCACCCAGAACCTTGTCTCATATAAGAGCACAATTAGCAGAATCAAATGGTGATGTTTTGTATATTTCCATTGTCAACTCATGCCATGAATCTTCAGTGCCATATTGATGATTGGATATAGGGTGCCTTTGAGTCTAATTAGAGTAGAAAATCAATTGCAAAAACCTATTTATAAGATTATGTTTCTTAAGTACCACTCTTGGTGCCAAGATGTATTAGCCAGGGTTCTCTAGAGAAGCAGAACCAACAGGAGATATCATAAATATGAGATTTATAAAAGTATTTAATGCAATCATGGGGAAACAAGAATCCAAAATCCATAGGGTAGCTGTGAGACAGGTATCTCTGATAAAGAGTCTTTGATGAATTCCATAGGAAAGGCTGACTGACTGATGAAGCAATGAAAATTCTCTCTTCTCCCTTTGATTAGTCAACTGATTAATCAAATCCAACTGATTGGATTCTCTTGTTTGTGGAAGAAACATCCTTAGTTGCTCATAGATGTAAACATTCACAGATGCAATCAACTGACTGATGGTTTAACAAACCAGCCTTTTGGTTTATCACCCAGCCATGAAATATCCTTGCAGTAACAGTTAGGCCACTGCTTGCCTGACCAGATAACTGAGCACCATCATCTGGCCAACTTGACATCTGAACTTAACCATCACAAGGTGGTTTATAGGGAAAATACCCCTAATGTACAGTATAGACTATTGTTAATAGTACTATTTTAATAATCTTTCATCAATTGTATCAAAGGTACTATGATAACACAAAGTATCAACAATAGGTGATTATATTGGAATGCTGTATTTTTACATGACTTTTCTTTAAACCAGCAATCTCTCTACTTAAAAAAAACCCAGTAATTTTTTAAAAAAACATTATTCTAAATGAAAGAAACCAGAAAAAATAATCATAAAACTAGACTACATAAAGTGTGAACTCTAAGTTAAATCATTGACTATTGCTAATAGCACAATTAAAAATGGGCTAGCATCAATTGTAACAAATATTTTACATCGATATAAGATGTTAACAATAGGTGGGTATTTGGAAATCCTATATTTTATGCATGATTGTTCTGTAAATCCACAATTTTTAAAATAAAAACTTAAAATAAAAAAATAAGCTATTTATTGTAGTGGTCATCTCATTCTTCTATTTATAAAACTTAATTAGCTTACCTATAAGTGATTTATCATTTCTAGCCTCTTCTCCTTCTCCACCTTCAAAACAATAATAATTAAAGCAGGTGAAGTACTTAACACCATTTTACTATAAGATCATAAAATGAATTATGTTGTCTTGAAAGAACCCTTAAAACTTCTTTAATTAACTCTTAAAACTGAACAATAAAAAGACAAATAAGCCAAAGAAAACATGGGCAATGGATTTTAATAGACGTTTTTCCAATGAAGATATACAAATGGCCAATACACACATGAAAATATTCTTCACATAATTAACTATTAGGGAAATATAAACCAAAATCACAAAGAGATGCCACTTCTTCCCACCTCAGTGATTGTAAGCAATACCAAGTGGCAAAGATGTGGAGAAATTAAAACCTCATATGCTGTTGGTAGAAATGTAAGTGGTGCAGTCACTTTGGAAAATAGTCTCAAACAATTAAACATGGATTTACTACATGACCCAGTAATTCCACTCATAGTAGGTAAACATGAGAGAAATGAAAACATATATTCATGCAACAACTTGTATACCACCAGTGTTCGTAGCAGCGTTGTTCATAATAGCTGGAAAATAAAAACAATCAAAATACCCATCAATGGATGAATGTATAAACAAAATATATTATATCTATTATATCTACATAATGGAATATTATTCAGCAATGAAAAGAAATGAGTTTTTGATACATTATTATACCAAGGATAACATGATGCTACATGAAAGAAGCCAGACACAAAAGATTATACACTGTATTCTTCCATTATATGAAATGTTTAGAGTTGGCAAATCCATAGAAATAGAAAGTGTCTCAGGGTTTGGGTGAGAGGAGAAATAGTTGGAGAGTGCCAATAGTTGTGGGGTTTATTTGGGTGGGGGCTGTAGGGCAAGTGATGAAAAGGTTCTGAAATTAGGTAGTGGTGATAGTTGCACAACTTTGAGAAAAAATATGGAGTTATACAATTTAAAAAGTGAATTGTGTGGTATATGAATTATATCTCAATACATTTATTATAAAAAGAACTTCCAGCACTTAGGAAATTCTGCACCCATGATCCTTTCTTGAGGAATTTACTTGCTGCTCCATCCAGAATGGAACCACTAGCAATGTGTGGCTATTTAAATACTCACATATTATAAAATTCACTTTTTATTTTATAGAATTCATAGCTTTTAGTAGTAATTTTAATTAAAATTAATAAAATTTCAAATTTATTGCTGCCCAAATATATTACGTTATAGAGACTAAATCGATAGTGTTTACTGAACTAATAAATTTTTCTAGAATTATTTTTTAATTGGATCAACTTTTATTCTTCGATTATCATTTACTATTTTACCTTTAAGTTGGGAAAATGAACCAGGTCCCTGACCTAGTCCCTTATACCCTATGTGATCCCACCCATTATGTCCTCCAGGACATAATGGCACTTCCCTGCTTTGTCTTTGTGCAGAGCCATATTGAACAATTTTGTCCATCAAATAATCTAGGCCCTCCAGGGATCTAGACATTCTGGATGGCTTGTGTCCATAGGCATCATCTTTACACAAATAAAGACTTTCAAACTCTGCCTATGACATAGTCAATTCAAATCTCTCTCTTTTTTTAACAGGAACTTTAATAGATTCATAGGCATTGCAGCTTGGTAAGTACTGATTCAGGCCACTATTTGCTGATGTCTTTTGTCTTTGTTTTTCTTTTTGATTGTCTCCTGAACTTTGCTTAGTTGATTCCTACTCATCCGTCAGAATCAGCTCAAAGTGGGAAGCTAAGTAATAGGAGCTGCAGTTTGCAGTGGAGGGACAACTATATTTGGTGTTGGCTTATAAAGGGAAGCTAGTGATTTAACTTTATTAAAATCATATTTTCATGAGTTCAGTGTACCTGCGTTAATTAATGTACTCAGAAAAACAAATATCATATAGAAACTAAAATTTGCTAAAACATCAGAATTTTAATCTATGGTAGAAAATTGTGGCATAGAGTGCAATTTTAATCATTACAAGTGCATTACCTTGACCTTTATGATTTCAAAATCTGCAGTGCCCTATGAAACAGTCTGGACTTCTCATAGGTAACCGAGTCAGTAATGCCCAGTTGAACAATTTAACTTTGTCCTAAAGGGAATTCTTGAATGCTCGGAAGGGAATTTCACTTGTACACTTTTTACCACTGGTTGACTCTTGTTTTCAAAGAAAGTTTATTTAAATAGCAATTTCCTAAGTTTGAGAAATGAAACCTCCAAAATGAATCATTGTGAAAAGAACTGCTACGTATATTATCGCCATTCCTGTCCTATTGTATTTTTCCAACTTTAGAAATCCTAACACCTTTAAAGATTCTCCAAATTTCTTAGAATATATAGGTAAGAGAAAAATGGTTTCTTTAGTATTCATTATTCTTTATATAGAAAAGTAAACTACTGTTTATTTTATAATTTTAAGTTGGATTTAAAAGATACAAAAATAACCTCATGAAAAATGGAAAGATATAGTGAATAATCTGTATATTTTCCTTAAAGATTAAAATTTGGGTAAACAAAATCAGTATAACACTGAATTGTTCTTTTTATTAATGTTTTATATTGTTAACCTAATATAGAGACTTTTATGATGATTTTTGTTGAGATAGAACATTAATCAACTAAAACCAAATTTAAAATCCAGGTCATAATGACTCTAATACAAAGAAATATTTATGATGATTTTGATAAAAATAGATACTGTGTTTAAACATTTTTTATTAAAACTCTTTTAAGATAAGTCTCTTAAATATTAAACCCTTTATTACTTCTTTCAATTCTAACAATAATTTCACATATATCTACATTTATATCTATATATCTATATATCTCTCTCTATCTGTCATCACTCTATACATCTATATTGGGAAATAGAAAATGTCTACATCCATTGCCCTTTCTTGTATTTATAACTTAAAAGTAGTCACAACACAAATTGAATCTGAGAATTTTCAATTATTTGGTGATTCTGTGATACTTTCTTTCTCCCTTTTCCTTATTCATTTTCTTACACTTATCATGTATGTGTCTATTATACTCCATTGATTTCTCTTCCTCTCCTTGTTTGCTTCTCATCTATGTAAGTGTCCCTTTCTACTCCTATTCTCCTCTAGCATCCTTCCTATCTCCTCTTCTCAAATGTTCCACAGGAAAACAATTTTACATTCCTGTACAAACAGTAAACAAATGATAGTTTTATTTCACATACCATGGGATACCATGGAATATTATGTCATTCTCCTCACTGTTTACAGCACCTGTTTTCCATTCATTTCTCATTTTCAACTCCATCACCAAATGGAAATGGAAATCAATCTCACTAAAACCCCTAATAATATCTTAATTTCCACACTCAGTGATCTCTGCTCAATTCTTAATCTAAAAGGGCATTCATTTTGGCATTTACTACTGAAATTCATTTTATCTCTCTTCTCTTACTTCAGCAAAAATAAGCTTTCATTTTCCCTCCTGCTTTTCTGACTACTCTGCTAAGTGGAGTTTTCTGTGTTTCCCTTGTCTTTCTATTGTGCAAGCCAGGGTTTCTGGTTTCTAATGACAGAAAATAGACTTGGTGATTTAAGCAGTAAATGAGTTTATTGAAAGGAAATTTGTCCTAGAACTTCTAGGAAGGTGGGAGGAATTAGCTAGGGAAATTTGAAGAAATAGAAGAAAGCAAACGTCTAGTCAACAGTCAAAAGCATGCACTAACACTAACTTTGTGGGGGCTACAGCTACAACCATTTAGCTACAGGTGCCACACTCATATTGCCAAATTCACTGGCATGGATTCAGGATGTATTTGTTGGCGTGTTTATAATGCTGCTGTGCTTCTTTGCTACCCCAATTTGCTTTTGTCCCTGTACATTTGTCTCCTTCACTCTGTATTCTAGTTCCAGGGTGGGTGGAGTAAATAGGTTAAACCTAAGTGAAGTTTCTTCACTCTAGTGGAAAGTGGGATGGGAAAGGGAATTTCTAAGCCTTTTGATTTTTTAGCATGCATGGTAGCCTATGATCCCTAGTACACATGAAGTTTTAAAAGGAATCAGATGTTGGCCATCCAATAAATAATATATATATCCATTACTACCTTTAATGCCACTTCATCAAAATTCTTTCCTTGCCCTTTTCTTTCTATACACTTCCCATGGATTCTTAACCATTATTTCAACAACCCCACTGACTTCATGGCATTATTTCTATTCTACTCTTTTAGATCTGAATTACTAATTCATCTTACTTGGATGTTCAGTGAACAATTTGCTGCAGAAATTTACCAATACATCTAAATTTATTTCAATTTTCAATTTTTGATGACCGTCTACCCAGGCATCCAAGTGACTCTTCTTCCCTTCACTGACCAACTCTTTCACATATAATAACACAAAGATGCCTAGTGACATTTCATTCTGAATTCTTTTGAATTTGTCTCTTCATCTTCCTTATCACTCCCAATGCCATATCACAACTGGACTAGACACTTCATATATATTTAAATCACTTTGAGGCATTCTTTTAAAAGAATATTCTTGGACATCATTTTTCATCTAATGAATCCATTTCTGCAAAATATCTCTCTTTATTTAGCCCAAACATATCCACAAGTGAATTCTGATTTATAATCTGCTTTGGGAACCAAAAGAAAATGGTAACAGCTTCCTACCTAGCCTATCTGACTCCAATTTGCCCTCCTGTAGCCTATCATTTACTTTACAAAATAATTAATTAAAAAACTCACAATGTCACTCTCTAACAAATATTAGGTGCAGACCTATTGCCTGAGGGATAAAGTTCAACACCCTTCACATGACATTCAATTCTTGACCCAGCGTCCATGTCACACTCACATAAAATTTCTTTCTCACACTCATCAGTGTAGCTATATGCTTAGTATATAGTTGGAAAGCCTTTTGATTTGTCCAAACATGTTAATTCCTGTACATTTTTAGCTGATATTATTGCATTCATTTTCAGTTCTTCAATCTCCCAAAATACTCTCCACCAATTATAGTAGTGCAAAATAAAATTTAAAAATCTTTCTGATGAGAATGGTTTTATTTCTGCTCCCCTACCCCTTTTTCATCTTACAAATCTTTAGTGAATATTCTTACATGTATTCTATTTAATTTCAGAAAATATCTATAAGGACATGGAAAAGGAAAATGCAACATTGTTGACAGAATTTGTTCTCACAGGATTTACAGATCAACCAGAGTGGCAAATCCCCCTATTCCTGGTGTTCTTGGTGATATATCTCATCACCATGATGGGGAACCTAGGACTGATTGCTCTCATCTGGAAGGATACACAGCTTCATACCCCTATGTATTTATTCCTTGGGCGTTTAGCCTTTGTGGATGCGTGGCTTTCATCCACAGTGACCCCCAAGATGCTGATCAGTTTCTGGGCCAAGAGTAAAATGATAACTCTATCTGCATGCATGATGCAATTTTTTTCCTTTGTAGTCAGTGCAACCACAGAATGCTTCCTCCTGGCAGCAATGGCATATGATCGATATGTAGCCATATGCAAACCTTTACTTTACCCAGTGATTATGACCAATAGATTATGCAGTCAGCTGTCTGTCTGGTCATTTGCAGGTGGCCTTCTTCATGCCTCAATTCATGGAGGCTTTTTATTAAGATTAACATTCTGTAAGTCCAACATTGTACATCATTTCTACTGTGACATCATACCATTGCTTAAAATTTCCTGTACTGACACTTCTATCAATTTTCTGATGACTTTTATTTTCTCTGGTTCAATTCAGATATTCACCATTATGACAGTTCTTTTCTCTTATGCATCCATTCTCTTTACAGTCTTAAAAAATAAGTCTGTAAAAGGCATAAGGAAAGCCTTTTCTACCTGTGGAGCCCATCTTTTATCTGTCTCTTTATACTATGGCCCTCTTCTCTTCATGTATGTGCACCCCAGGTCTTCTCAGGCAGATGATCAAGATATGATGGATTCTCTGTTTTATACAGTTATAATTCCCTTATTAAATCCAATCATCTACAGTCTGAGAAATAAGAAAGTCATAGATTCACTGGCTAAAATACTAAAAGGGAAATTCTAATGTGAAGCTCTCCTACTAATAATTCTTCAGTTATATATGGTCATGGTTTGTTCAGTGTATAAAAGTCTTCTTTAATTGTAATTAAACTTGTATGTCTTTAAAATTCTTAACTTGGCTATTCATTTTAACCAGGGAACTCTTCCTAACACATTCAGCAGGTAACGTTACTGAATAACAAAGCCACATAAAGACATCACAAGTAAAGGAAACTACAGACCAATTTCCCATATGAATATTGATGCAAAAATCTTCAAATTAATACTAGCAAACTGAATGCAGCATCATATTGAATTGATTATACACCACTTTCCAGAGGTTAATGATTTCAGCTGTTAGAGCCTAATATGCTCCTTAACATATTTTATGTATAATATTGAAAAACTTGCAATGAAATTTAATCATGTCAGACATGTCATTTAATGCAGAAACCAAATGTTAAGATTTTAAATGCTTATATGTTCTTCAATATTGCTTAATGAATGTAATATGTGCTTAGATAGTGCAGTTTCTCTGAACAGTATTTAAGTAGGGTAACTTTGATTTCTAAAACACTGTGTATCCTGGAGACTCAATATCATTCTATCTCTGAAGTAGGGGCAGGCTTGTGTAAGTCAATCCCAGAAATTCTGTTATCCATCAAAAAGTCTTTCATTCTCATTTATTGTGAAAGGTTGACTGTCACTTCTTGTAAGGATTCATTTCATATACCATACAGAAAAATAAGCAGAAATGGGAAACCAATGAGAAAAATTGCTAAACAAGTTAAGACAGTTAAGGCTAGGCTCAACATGCATATATGAGAAAGAGGAAGTGAATTGCCTTTCATTGTAAATATACCTTTTAAAGCCCTTTCCAGTTATAACTGTATGTTATTCAGCTATCTGAAAAGCTTCCACAATTCAAAAGCTATTAGATTGGATAGAAGAATTAGAATTAAGTTGTTTTTTTATGGAGTAGATCAAATAAGAGAGGTGGCACATAGCAATTTTCTCAGAACTAAGAAAAGCTAGACATAAAAATCAAAACATTTAAATGTTGTTGTAATGTGTGATTGCAAACCAGGGAGTTTGGTTGTGTATTACCAAAATATAAACAGTGTTAAGATGATATGATGCCCCAGTGCCCAGTTGATGAAGATGTGAAATGGTCAAGAGCTTGGAAATTATGTGCCTGAAAAGTTCTTGAAGCTTAACTTTACCCACACTCCATTTTCTTTAAGTATAATTCATCATTCATCTACAGGTCAGCTCCCTTCTTTTCCACTTTGAGCACAAAAATCCCACAAACAGCCTACTAATACAACTGATGTCCCAAACCTCAAACTACCCATCTCTTTGTTTTGCAAAACTGATTTATTGTCATTCACATTCAGTTTATCACCATTTTACTTTCCAAAGACTGCTGCCAGATTATGCTTTCTAAAGACAACTCTGATTAAATAATGTCCTTCTTCAATAACTTTTAATGGATTAGCATCGTTAGCAATTTAAATATGTACATGGTATAGATAGATGATGATGATAGATAGATCTGAAATATAGATGCATATGTTTATTTTTTTGTTGTTGTCTTTCAGTACAATCCCATTGTTTTGCTTTTTAGAAAACCACCAAAATCTCTAATCCATTGATGTGATCTCTTCTTCATGTATGTTACAAATTTATTCCTTTCTGTATATTATTTGTGCAATTTCAGTGTGATATTAGAAGAAAGGAAAAACGTATACCTGTGCAAAGCCCACATTTTAAACAAGATATTCTGCTGATTCCTTTAAAGAGAAACTATGAAAATACATGCATATTTTTAGTGAATATTTAAATGGAAATGTGATAATATATTGCTAAATTATCCATTTATCTGAAAAATTGGCATGAATAGGAATGCTATCACTGGATTGGGAGGTAGGACAAAGCTTGGAATTAGTTGCCTCAGGTAGGGTGGCTTGGCCTGATAAACTGATATTTGAAAAATTGAATGGGAACTCTCCTCATGGTATGCCAAGAGCTCTAATCCATCTGTACCCCTCCAGAAGATGGTATGTCATTCCAATAAGGCTGAGCAAGTCAGTAAGATAATTGGGGAAAGGGGACAAAACAGAGGAAACTCCAGAGTGAGAGTTTGAAACATTTAAAATCACAGGGCATTGTGCTGGGAACAATGCACTGTGGCACCCAGCTTCAGCCTCTCAACTTCTCGTCTTCCTTTCAATAATAGTCTTAACAGTCTGGGGCTAAGGGAAACACTGGAGAAGAACTTAGGAAATGGTACTCTTCATAGGTGGCCACTTCTCCTTCCAGGATGTCATTACCAACCACTGAGGGGTCAGATTGAGCATATGGAAGAGCTATAGTGGCTAGATCCCCACTTCAGATTGAGGCAGGAGTTCTTTGGAATGCTGATAGATCCTACACTTAGAGAGACCATGCACACTGGGAGGATGTCTTGCATTTCTTTAATAGTTTGGTAACCTCTTCAGAGGTCTTAAGCAGGTATGAGTGTTAGACACTTCTGCCCATGATCTTGCAACATGAGTTTTTGTGCCACCAATCTTCAAGAATGGGAATCATGATTAACCAAGGGTTTGAGGAATAAAGGTGTAGTGGATTGAATTATGTGCCGCAAATTAGACTCATTCTTTGTCTTGAGCCACATTCCTGTGGGTGTGAACATATTGTATACAAGATCTCTTAAAGATGTTTCTTTTAGTTAAGTTATAGCCCAAATGAATAAGCTTGAGCCTTAATCTAGTAAATGAATTCCATCATAAGTAGAAGAAATTCACATATACACAGAAAAAAAATCACATGAAGGAGTCAGATCTAGGTTCCAGTATGCAACTGGAACCCAGAAAAGAAAGGAGAGGACTTCACCATGTAACAATAAATACAAGTAACCTGAAGATTCTAAAGCTGGATTTTAGCCTTCAGGACAAATTCCAGGAGGGTGAGCTTGAAACAAATTTCCTAATTCAGTCTTTCTGAATTCTTCCTAATAGATTTACATGAATAGAGGCACCCTAATATGCATGTAGAGTTTACTTGGCTCTCTGGAAAACAGTCAAACTCCACTATACACTGGAGAAGGGGTGTAAGGAGCCAGTAAGGGCATCAGAAGACATAATACACTATTTGTCACAGAGAATAGATAGTACATCACAGAGAATAGATAGCTAATGAAAAGTAAACAGGTTATATTCAAAATAGATGAAATGGCACACCTTATTAGATAAATATACATTAAAATATACCCCTATACAAATCTTGCCTGACAATATTTCTGTTCATGGACTAAATGCCTACCCACAAGTAAGCATTTCTTACCTATCACATTGCTTAGAACCTTGTTTTAGTGCACAGCCTAGAGTATGATGCAACACTCTTCTGGAATCACACCACCATTGCACATTAGGCATCCCATTCATTTTGCATTCAAATGTACACAAAGCATATATCTATTCTGGATTTATTAGTCCCACAAGACACAGACAGACTTCCCAGAGTTCTGCACAATGAGCTCCATGTGGTCCAGCCCCTCCCACAAAAATCTGTGATTCCAGTAGCTGCAGGGTTTTATTAGAGAACTTCTGATGTGGCAATCCAACACCACCCATCCTTCCAACACCATCTGATGCCCATATACCCCAAAAGATAAGTCACTTGAGAAGATTATCCCCTAGCTGACTGACCCCAATAACTCAGAAAACAACACCAGGCCCGTGAGCTCCTCACTGAAGATGAATGCATTGCAGATTGCAATCCTCCATCCTAAAAGTACCTTGTGAAAAATGACAGCACCCCAATTCCTAGAACTGTCATTAGATACATCCTCACCAACTCTGAACTTTTTCCATTTGACTATGTCATCTTCCTGCCTATATTCATGGCTGCTGAAGATAGCACCAGCAACGATTTCAGGATTGGTCATGTCCATATGAGTCTGTTGAATACCACATTCCTGAAATAGCCATTTGTTTAGACTATGTATACCAACCAATATTATGTATACCTATCCACACTCATGTTGATGAGGCATCACAGGATAAATTGTAATAAGAGAAATAAAACTAAGAACCCACAATTAATCAATGATGCCTCACCCGTTCTGGGTCTCTGTCCATACACCCAAGGCCTGCTAATGTCCTTTCTTGAAAGTAAACCTCCGAGCTATCCCTACTAGATAATGAGCCCCAAGATTTCTCTTTACACTAGCCTGGAGCCCTGTCCATATTGGAAGAATTACCACATTCAAATAAATATTCCCTAATCACACAATTGATTGTCCACCTGCTAAAGCAACAGCCTTATAATGTTATAAAAGTCATAATGTCCAATCCCATCGCCCCTCTTTGACTCCCTACACACTTGGATGAGCCTTACCCTCTGTCTGTGAGGTCCATTATAAGGTCTGTGTTTATGCAGTCATTCTATAATTGGAACCTTTGTGTATAATAAACTTTTCTCTTAACCATCTCCTTTGTCTCTCCTTTTTTATCACACTTGTCCATAATAAGACAATCACAAAACGTAAAGCTAAGTTGTTAACAATAAAAATTAAAATTAAGTATATTTAGGATGCTAAATATAGTCCCCATGGAAAACATAAAGATATTATCAAAACATATACATAAAAGCTTACTTATTTTGAAGTGAGATTCAAAATTACTTATGAAAGATCATCTAAACAAAAAGGGTGGTAATAATGGAGGAGATAGAGTCACAAAATGTATAAAACGTTAAAAAAAAACAATTAGCATAATGAAAGAAATAACTCTTGCCTCATCACTAAAGACAAAATGCAAATTAATAAGCAGAAATTGGTGGAAGGGATCAAAAGCATAATCTAACTTTATGCTGTTTAAAAGACATCCATCTTATTGTGGAAGACACAAATGGATTGAAAACGAGATGATGGAAAGAAATAATCTGTGCTTATATTAACTGAAAGAGACCAGAGTGATGGTACTAAAATTAGAAATAGAGAATTTAACTCCAGAATTTTATAAGAGGGAAAAAAGGATATTATATGTTGAGATAGTGGTCAATTCAGCAGAGATATAAAAATTTTAAACCTATATGCATATAACAGTGCTCCAAAGTATATAAAGCAAATATTGACAAAATTGAAGCAAGAAATAAACAATTCTACAATAATATTTCGGATGTCAATACACCACTTGCAGTAATGGATAAATTATCTAGACAAAGGATTAACAAGAATATAAAGGACTTGAACAACACAATAAACCAATTACATCAAAACATACATATATATAAAATACTCCAAAGTACATGTAAAACATTCTGTAAGATAGCTCATATGTTAGGGTACAAGATAAGTTTCAATAAATTTTAAAATATCAAAAAATATTAAATAATTTTTCCAATGACAATAATGAAATGAGAAATAAATGACAGAATGAAAACAGAAAAATTTATATATATGTGGAGATTAAAAAGCACAATCTTAAACAACCAAGAGATTACATGAGAGATCAGAAGGGAAATTAGAGAATACCTAAAGACCAATGTAAATGAAGACACAACATACCTAAATTTATGATATGCTGCAAAGGAAGTGGCCAGGGAGAAATTCCTAGATATGAAAATTTATACCAAGAAAGAAAAAAGATCTCAAATCTGCAACCTATGTTCCCATCCTGCAGAAATAGAAAAACAAAAGAGCAAACAAACCGAAAGTTAACAGAAGGAAGGATATAATCAATAATGATGATTAATAATAATATAATCAATAATAATATAATTGATATAAATAATAAATGAAATAGATAATAGAAACAACTGAGAGAATTAACTAAACTGTAGGTTGTTTCTTTGAAATATTAATAAAATGTACAAACTTTAGGTAGAGTAATGAAGAAAAAGCAGATAATATACAAATAAAATCAGACAGTAAAATGATGACATTACTATTGTCTTACAGAGATAAAAATGATTACAAGGTAATACTAAGAACAATTGGACACCAGCAAATTAGACAATCTAGATGGAACAGAAAAATTCCTAGGAACACACAAATTACCTATTCTGACTTAATAAGAAATAGAGAACCTCAACAGACCAATATAAATTGCAGAAATTGAAGCAATAATCAAAAAACTCCAACAAAGAAAAGTCCAGGACCAGATGATTCCAATGGTGAATTCTGTTAAATATTTAAAGAAATAATGCCAATTCTCAAAATTCCCAAGAATTCAAGAGGATAGAACACTTTCTTATACTTTGTATGAGGCCAGAATCACCTTGATATCCAAGTTAGAGAAAGACAGCATAAGAAAAGAAAATTGCACTCCAATTTTCCATGAATATAGATGCAGGAATGTCCAACAAATCTGACTAATTGAAAATAAAAGCATATAAAAAACCCTCCTCCAAAGGTATTAAGCCTAAGATATATGGTTATTTACTCTGAAAGGATCACAGCTAGTAATTGGAGTTCAATACCATTAGTGGGGTAGGAAGGGGACCACCTCCCTTTACTGAAGTATCACCAATATAAGTGGCAAGTCATGTTCTTAGTGTGAGAGGAAAGTAGGGAGACATTCCACACATGTCCTTTTCATCTGAGCTTGAAGTCTGGCTTAACAATCCAAATTATACTTTATTTCAACCTCCTAATCCCTCTCTTATTACTGAGGGGACATCCCCTCTGCAGGAATTGTTATAGCACCTGAAAAGGTGAGATGGTGCTGGAGCCAGCAATTCTCCTTTTGCTCTACCACTTGCTTCTTTTGCTCTTCATCCCTACCCTATGGGTTATTAGAGGTCCTATCTATGAAAATGAATGGCAAAAGATGTAATATCTTCAGACCAGAAGCATCAAAGCCTTGCAATCTCCAGAGGAGCTAAAAAAAATCATATACCATACAATCCTTCCAAAACAAAGTCAATGCTGTTTAATGTAATCACAAAGTTGTGCATCCATTACCACAATGAAATTTAGAACATTTTCATTACTCCAAAAAGAAAAAACACCTGTATACCTTAAGCAGTCACTTCTTAATCCCTCTATCTTCCCCTAGTGCTACATAACCACTTACCTTATTCTGCCTCTATACATTTATTTATATTTACAATATTTTATATAAACAGAATCATACAATATTTAGTACTTTGTGTCTGGTCTCTTTCACTTAGCATAATGTGTTTTTAATAATTGCCATGTATTTTTTTAATTAGACATGTAGGTTTACAGAAAAGCCATGTAAAAAGTGCAATGTTTCCATATACCCTCTTATAGTTGATGCTTTGCATTTGTGTGGGCCTTTTATTACAAATGATGCAAGAATATTAAAATATTACTGTTAACTATAGTCCATAGTTTACATTAGTTTTATTTTCCCACTGTTCTAGTTTGCTAGCTGCTGGAATGCAATATACCAGGAACGGAATGGCTTTTAACAAGGGGAATTTAATAAGTTGCAAATTTACAGTTCTAAGACCGAGAAAATGTCCCAATTACAACAAGTCTAAAGAAATGTCCAATCAAAGGCATCCAGGGAAAGATACCTTGGTTCAAGAAGGCCAGTGAAGTTCAGGGTCTCTCTCTCAAGTGAAAAGGCACATGGTGAACACAGTCAGGGCTTCTCTCTCAGCTAGAAGGGCACATGGCGAACACGGCATCATCTGCTAGCTTACTCTCCTGGCTTCCTGTTTCATGAAGCTCCCTGGGAGGCATTTTCCTTCTTCTTCTCCAAAGGTTGTTGGCTCGTGGACTCTCTGCATCTCATAGCTACATCGTTCTGCTTTCTCTGAATCTCTCTGAATCTCTCATTTTCCAAAATGTTTACTCTTTTATAGGACTTCAGAAACTAATCAAGACCCACTCAAATGGGTGGAGACATGTCATCCCCTAATCCAGTTTAACAACCATTCTTAACTAAACCACATCAACCAGAGAGATGATCTCATTACAGGTTCAAATATACAGTATTGAATAGGGATTATTCTACCTTTAAGAAATGAGATTTATATTAAAACATGGCTTTTCTTAGGGGGCATACTTCCTTTCAAACCAGCACACCCACATACCACCTAGTTATTAGCACTGTGGAATAACGGTAGAGACTTTAAATGTAGTTTTTTAAACAAGAACATAAAACGATGAAAAACTAATTTAAAGATTCAAGTCATAATGATTCTCTCTCTATAAAGAAATCTTTGTGATGATTCTGATGAAACTGGACATTGTGTTTTAACATTTTCTAAGGTGAGTCACAAATATTGACTCCTTTGTTCCCTCACACAGTTTTGACAATAAATTCATATCTATTTCCTTCTATCAATCTATCTCTCTATCCTTTATCTCTCTCTCCATCTATCTATCCATCTGTCTGTCTGTCTATCTATCCACCTATCTAGATGGGGAAATATGCAGAAATTGTTTACTTCAACTGTCCTTTAGTAAATATTTGTGACTTACTAAATGCCCACAACACAAATTGAATCTGAGAATTTTCAATTAAGTATTGATTTGGGGTTAGTTGGGAGCCCATTTTAAATAAAAATCCACTGAAGAACTAAAACCATTGGTTTGGGTTATTTATATAACCTGTATTCAAGATGCAGCCTTTTGCTCTGTTTTATTTTGCCAAGCAATCTGGTGTGGAATAAAGTTTTCTATAGAAAATCCCACCGCATTTATAGAGAAAATCATTACTAATCACTTTAAAGAAAACAACAGATTTTGAATATGGAAAAAATTTCCATGCAGTGTTAGAATATTTCTTGTTTTTTAAATCACCTACCAAATCTCTCTTTCTACTTCTATGACCCCCTAGACTCCCTCTACTCTATCTGAGATGTTCTATAGGAAAACAATTCTTTATTTCTCTATAGGCTGTAGACAAATGCCAACTATTTTCCACATTTCGTAGAATAATATATCATTCTCCTCACTGCTCCATTTCTTTTCCATTCACTTCTTATTTTTCTCTGGCCTCAATTCTGTCACAAAATCGAAACGGAAACTGCTCTAACTAAAGCCTCTAATAGCCTTTTCATCTTCTCACTCAGTGATTTCTACCCACTCCTTATCCTACCAAAATATTTTGCATTTGATATTGTACTTCACTTTGTCCTTCTTTAATATCTATCCTCTCTTAGTTCACAACAATAAGCTTCCCAGTTTCCTTCATTCTTTTCTGACCACTCTGCTTTCATACTTTATTGATTTTCAATTGTCTGCCTTTTGTTCTAACAAGCATTCTTGCCTTCAAGCAACAGAAACTAGCTTTATTGACTTAGATAGTAAATAAATTTATTGCAGGGAGATTGGCTAGAACATAGAATTGCTAAAGATGTTGGAGGAATCAGCTGGGAAAATCTGTAGAAACAAAAGAAAGATAGATACAACAGACAATCATGCCCCAATTCTCGCTCAGTGAGGGTTGCAGTCACAGCTGCTGAATTTCTTGTGCCACAGCTCATCATGTCAATGCCACTAGCACAGATGCATAAAGCATTTGTTGGAGTCCTATCAGAGCTGCCTTGGCTGCCTTTGCTACACAATTAGTTTTTATTTCTGTACTTCTGTCTCCTTCTCTCTGTATTCCAAATCCTAGATGGGTGGGTTTGATTCCCCTTTGAGAATCAATGGGATTCTTGAGGCAAGTGGGATGGAAAAATGAGTTTCTTGGTCTTTTTGGATTTGGGAGTGAATCATAGCCTCTGATGCCTACCAAGACTGCAGTGGGAAAGGAGATCAGATGTTGGCCATCCAATAAATAACATATATCCACTACCCTCTTTATAAGTATATTGCTAATACATCTCACCTGGTTCTTCAGAGGACCTGTTGCTACATAATTTACCAATACATCTGAGTTCTCAATTTCAATATTTGATGACCATCTGTCCAGTCAACAAGTAACTCCTCTCTCCTTCACTGAGCAACCCCTTCACATCAATATGTCACTGAGTCATGGTGATACTAGGTTCTGAATTTTTTGAATCTTGTATCTTCCCCTTTCTTTTCACTTCTAATATCTTATCACACATGAACTAGACATTTCAATCACCTTGGAGACATTTTTTAAATGTGTATTCCTGGACCTCATTTTTTTCCTACTAAATCAATTTCTACAGCTTTATCTCATAATTTCTATTTTGCCCCAAAAGATCCCACCAGAAGTTTTGATGTGTAATCTAGTTTGATAACTAATAGACAATAGTAAAAGTGTCCTAACTAGCATGCCTGACTCCAGTTTATCTTCACTGCAGATTATTTTCTATACTAACAAATAATTAATTTCAAAATATCTTAGAATATCACTCCCTGCTTAAAGGTTTTCAGTGCAGGCCTTGCCTGAGGGATAAAGTTCAAGATCCTACACATGGTAGCCAACTCATTTTGTAATCCAAGCCCTTCAAAAATCTTTACTTGTACTCTGCATCCATGACACACCCACATAGAATTTCCTTCTCATATTCACCAGTGTCTCTCTCTCTATATATATACATATATATATCATATACTTAGAATATCTTTGTTTTACTAAATATATCCCTACACACTATCAGCTGATATAATTGCATTCATTTCCATTTCTTCAATTTCCAAAAATTGTTTCCACAAGTTATAGTAGTATTAAATAAAATTAAAAGGTCATTTTCATAGGAGGATGATTTCATTTCAACTTCCTTTCCCCAATTTCACCTTATAAATCCTTGTAGAATGTTCTTTTTACCTTCATTCCATCTTATTTCATGAGACATTCAATGAGAACACGGAAAAGGAAAATGCAACATTGTTGACAGAGTTTCTTCTCACAAGATTCACAAATCAACCAGAGTGGCAAATCCCCCTATTCCTGGTGTTCTTGGTCATAAATCTCATCACCATGATGGGAAACCTAGGACTGATTGCTTTCATCTGAAAGGACCCTCACCTTCACATCCCTATGTACTTATTCCTTGGGAATTAGCCTTTGTGGATGCTTGGCTTTCATCCATAGTGACCCCCAAGATGCTGGTCAGTTTCTGGGCCAGGAGTAAAATGATATCTCTATCTGCATGCATGACTCCATTTTTTTCCTCTGTAGTTAGTGCAACCACAGAATGTTTTTCACCTGGCAACAATGACATATGATTGATATGTAGCCATATGCCAACCTTTACTTTATCCAGTGATTATGACAAATAGATTATGCAGCCAGCTATCAATCTGGTCATTTGAAGGTGGCCTTCTTCATGCCTCAATTCATGGAAGCTTTTTATTAAGATTAACCTTCTGTAAGTCTAGCATAATAAATCCCTTCTATTGTGACATCATAGCATTACTTAAGATTTCTTGTACTGATGTGTCTATTGATGCTTTTAATTTTCTCTGTTTCAATTCAGGTTATTCACAGTTGTGACAGTTATTTTCTTGTATTCATCTATTCTCTTTCTAGTCTTAAAAAGTAAGTTTGTAAAAGGCATAAAGAAAGCCTTTTCTACCATTGCAGCCCATCTCTTTTCTGTCTCTTTATAGTATGGTCCTCTTCTCTTTATGTATGTGCATCTTAGATTTCCTCAGGCAGATGATCAAGATATGATGGATTTTGTATTTTATACTGTCATAATTCCTTTATTAAATCCAATTATCTGCTATCATAAAAAGAAAGTCTTAGATTCACTGGCTAAAATATTAAAAAGGAAATGATAAACTGAATTTTTCATACTATATCATTTTCTTGTTATTAAACATCTATAAGATTGTGTTTTTAGTTGTGGTTATGATTTGCTGAGTATATAAAGGTTTTGCAGTTTTAATTTCCCAGTATTTTTTTTGAAACTTGTTAGTATGTTTATTCTGATTTTAACCAAAGAATTTTCCTAAAGCATTCTATGGTCTAGCATTAATCTGAAAACAAAGCTAGATAAAGACATCACAAGTGAAAAACTACACATCAGTTTATTAATACAGATGAAAAAATCCTCAACCTAATACTAGCAAATTAAATCTAATAGCATTTTAAATTGATTATACACTGTACTCTAGTTTTTAAATAACTCGAGCTGTTAGAACCTAATAAACTTCTTAAGTAATTTGTGCATATTATTTTAAAAACGTACAATAAATTTTAATCAGGTAATACATGGCATTTAATGCAGAAAACAAATATAAACATTTTAAATGATCATATGTCCTTAATATGCCTTTATATGTGTATAAATTGTGGTAAGATAGTGTGGTTTCTCTGAAATGGGCCTGAGTGGTATATCTTTGATTTCTGAAGCATCGTATATTCTGGAGACTTATATCACATTTAACTCTAAAACTAAATACATATTATTTAGTGGATAATTAGATGTAAATAATGATAATATATTGTAAAGTTTACCCAGTTATCTTGAAGACTAATGATTAAAACCATCCCATGGAAATGTTAATGACATAATAGAAATACTCTTTATTATGAAGCTTCATTTATTTTCTTGGTTGCTTTCTCTTTGTGTATATGTATGTACATGTATTCACTTTCCTCATTTTATAATCTTGAACTGTTCAGAATATTGTTACACCAAATTTTCCTAGATTGTGCTCAAAATAATGTAATTAGGATTTAGATAAAAACACATAAGTAGGCCACCCAATCTGGGATAATCTCTCTCAAAGTCTGGATTGTGGTCTAGTTATAACAGAATATTATTTAATATGTTTGTTAGGTGTATGCCAAAATTTCCCTGGTTTAGGCCTATTACAAGGAGGAGGAGAAGTAATAGTATTATCATTTTGGTTCTTTTAAAACTAGTTCTCAAATTCTGAATCACTTGAAGGGCTCATTGAACCAAAGATTTCTGGGCTCTACTCCTAGAACTTCTTTTTAGTTTTAATGATGGTAACTAACATTTATTGAGAACTGGGTATATACAAAATACTATGCTTGGTACATTTTGTGTATGAATTAAATTAATCTTTGAAGCTCAATAAAGCCAGATTTTTAAACCCTTGTTTTATAGATGAGAAAATTGGGACACAAAGCAATTCAGCAACATGCCAAAGATGAGCCAGCCAATGAGTTATGGAGATGGGATGTGAACTTCAATGGTCAATGCTATAGCTCTCGCTTACATACACCCCCAAGATATCCCTATCCAATTAATAAAAAGAACCCAAACATCAGATTTTCATCTTTGTACCAAAACTCATAGCAAATGGGGAAGTCAATTATTGGTGAAAATATTTTCTTCTCCTTCACTGACTTGTGAGACTTAAAATTATGCTTCACATCTTGGTGGGTCCTAAAACTTTATCCTTCAGTTTTTTGAGCATCACACCATTAAGAAATACATTTTTACATGAGTATATCAACTACTTACAACATGTAACAATTGATATTAAAAATTTTAATTAAATTATCATGAAATTATATACCTATATAGAGAGAAACTATGCTCGATGAAATTGTTTTTTCCTTTTTGTTTTTTTTACAGAAGTTGTAGGTTTTCAGAAATGTCAATGCATAGAATAAAGAGTTCTGATATAAAAAAACTATTATTTACACCTTGTATCAGTGTGATACATTTATTACACTTCATGAACAACATTTTTATAATCACACTATTATAGTCCATCATTTATAATAGGAATTGCTGTGCTGTACAGCTCTATGCTTTTTGTTTCTTTTAAATTTTTATTCTAGTAACATATAAACCTGAAATTTCCCCCTTTTGACTGCAGTCAAATAGATATTTCAGTGTTGTAAATTATGTTCACAATATCATGCTACCCTACTGCACAATCCCTTACCAGAACCTTATATTCAATCCAACTAGAGACACTGCAAAATGTAAGCTTTAACTTCACATGCTCTATCCCCAACCCAGTCCCTGGTAACATATATTCTAGATTCTGACTCAAAATATGAGTTTGCATATTTTATTTATTTCTTATCAGTGAGTTCACAAAATATTTATCTTTTAGTATCTGATAATAATTTCTTTTATTTCTTTTAATATTAATTGTTACATGTAATCTTCAAAGTTCATCCATGTCTGAACATAAATCAGAGCTTCATTCCGTTTCAATGATAACTAATATTCCACTGTATGTATACACCACATATTATTTGTCTATTTATGAGTTGCTTCTACTTTTTGGCAATTGTGAATAATGTAGCTAATAACATTTGTCTGCAAATATCTGAATCCCTGCCTTCAAATCTTTCAGGTATATACCTAGAAGTGGGAGGCCAAGTCATATGGTAATTCTGTACATAGCTTCCTGAGGAACCACCAAACTGTCTTTCATAGTGGCTGTACCATTTTACATGCCCACCAACAATAAATAAGTATTTGTATTTCTCTGCATCCTTTCCAGTACTTGTAATTTTCCATTTCTTTTATAGCGGGTGTGGAATGATATCACCTATAGGTTTGATTTGCATTTCCCTAATTGCTAATGATGTTGAGTATCTTTTTCTGTGCTTTTGGCCATTTGTGTATCTTCTTTGAAGAAATGTCTACTCAAGTCATCTGTCCATCCTAAATGGATTGTTTGTCTTTTATTGTTTAGTTGTATGATTTCTTTATGTATTCTGGATATTAAAACTTTATTGGATATATGGTTTCCAAATGCTTTCCCTATTGAGTAGGTTGCCTTTTTACTTTCATGACAAACTCCTTTGATATACAAGTTTTTAATAAGGTTCCATTTATCTATTTTTTGTTTGCTTGTGCTTTGAGTATAAAATCTAAGAAACCATTCCCGAACATAAGGTCCAGAGATGCTTTCTTCTATGAGGTTTATAATTCTGATTCTTGTACTTAGATATGGTGCATTTTGAGTTGATTTTTGTAAACAGTGTGAGATAAGAGTGCTCCTTCTTCTTTTCAACATGAAGATCCAATGTTCCATCACAACTTATTGAAGAGACCAGTATTTCCGCATTGAGTAGACTGGACACACTTGTCAAAAAATCAGTTAGTTATAAATATGAGCATTGATTTCTGAACTCCCGTTCAATTTCATTGGTCCATATGTCTATTCTTGTGCCAATACTTTGTTATTTTGATTATTTTAACTTTGTAACAAGTTTTATGATTTAGAAGTTTGAGAAGTTATCATTTGTCCTTCTTTCTCAAGATAGCCTTAACTATTCAAGGCCAATTATTTTCCTGTATTTTATGTGATAATTGGTTTTTCCATTTCTGCAAAGAATGCTGTTGGAACTTTGATTGGGATTGTATTGAATCTGTAATTTGCTTGGGGAGAATTGACAACTTAAAATATTTAGTCTTCTAATCCATGACATTGAATGTTTTTTTCATTTATTTAGGTCTTCTTTCATTTTGTTTAGCAATGTCTTACATTTTTCTGTATACAAGTCTTTTAATCCCTGGTTAGATTTATTCCTAGGTATTTGAAACTTTTAGTTCCTATTGTAGGTGGAATTGTTTCTGATTTTTCTTCAGAATGCTCATTATTAGTATATAGAAACACTACTAATTTTTGCATGTTGATCTTATATCTTGCCATTTTGCTGAATTCATTTCTTAGATCTAAGAATTTTGTTGCAGATTTTTCAGGGCTCTCTATATAGACAATACTGTCATCTGCAAATATGGAAATTTTATTTCTTCTTTTCCAACTTGGATGCTTTTTATTTCTTTCTTATGCCTAATTGTTTCACCTAAAACTTCCAGTACAATGTTGAATAGCATAGATAACAGTGGGCCTTATTGTCTTGTTCCTAAACATAGAGGGAAAGCATTCATTCTTTCACTTTTAAGAAGGATATTAGCTGTGGCTTTTTAATAGATGCCTTATAAAGGGCATTGATTTCACATGATAACATGGTGAAAAGGTGTCTTTCTGTTTCTAGTTCTCTAAGTGTTTTTATATAGAAACCTTCTGGATTTTATAGTCCAAGCACTTGTTAGATTTCTTTTCTGCTTCAATTATGATTATCATGTGTTTTTCTCTTTGTTATGCAAATTTGGTGTACTACATTAATTGATTTTCTTATGTTGAGCCCCCTTTGCTTATTTGGGATGAATTCCACTAGATCGTGATTTGTAATTCTTTTGATATGCTTTTAAGATTGTTTATTAGTGTTTTATGAGGATTTTTGCATTTATATTGTTAAATAATATTGTTCTGTAGTTTTCTTTTCTTGTGGTATACTTATCTGAATTTGGTATAAGGGTATTTTGGAAAACTGGAACCCAATAGGTGTTAATTCTTCTTGGAGTGTTTAGTGAAATTAACCTGTGAAGCCACCTGATCCTAGTCTTTTTGTGTGCATGCTGGGAGGTTTCTGATGGCTGATTCAATCTCTCTACTAGTTATTGGTTTAATGAAATTTTTTATTTCTTCGTCGGTCAATGTAGGTAGATTGTGTATTTCAAGGAACCTATCCATCTCATCTAGGTCATGAATTTGCTGGCAAACACTGGTTCATAGCATCTATTTACAGTACTCTTATTTCTGTAGGGTTTGTAGTAACGTCCCCTCTTCATTTCTGATTTTAGCTTTCTGTGCCCCATCTCTTTACTTCTTTGTCATTGAAGTTAAAGCTGTGTCAGTTTTATTGATCTTCTCAAAGAACCAATATTTTGTTTTGTTAATTCTATTGCTTTCATTTACCCTGTCTCATTTATATCCACTTTAATAGTTGTCTTTTTATTTGCACCCTTCTGCTTACTTTCAGTTTAGTTTGTTCTTTTCCCAGATTCTCAATTTTTGAGGTTACATCTCTCATTTGAGAACTTCCTTCTTTCTTAATGTAAGCTTTTAAAGATATAACTTTCTCTCTCAGCACTGTCTTTGCTGCATTCCATAACTTTTTATTTGTTGTGTTTTCATTTTAATTTGCCTCAAGACATTTTCTAATTTTCACTTTGATTCTTTCTTTGACCCCGTGAACTAGTATCTATAGTACTGAACAGCTTTTCCAGAGTAACTATTAATAACTACAGTTGAGTACCAGTGTGATTTGAATTGTATATTATCATTAATTTTTATTATTAAACTATTTTATTAGTCTTACAAACCAGGACTCACAAAAATTTCATACAAACTTTAGATAACTACATAGTATATAGATGTATAATATACTGCTGCATTGTACATTATTTTTAAATAATATGCATATAGTTTAAAGTTTTACATTTAAAATAGTTGAAGACAGTATCTGACATTAGTTTGCTTACTTTTCAATTCTGTCCCATTGTACAGAAACTATATGACTTCAGTGAGTTAACTTCCTTGTGCCCTAATTTCCTCATGTACAAAGTAGAATAATAATACAACTTGCTTTTCAGGATCATTGTGAAGACTAAGTGAAATAATTTATGTAAAAGACTTAGAGCCTGCTACAAAGCACTCAACATATGTTAGCCTAATAACTAATAGCTTTTTCTAAAATAAGAAATATAAAAGAACCATATAAGAAGGTATAAGTGAAAGTCTCTCTGGTGACATGGGAAATGACTCCCAGGGATGAATTCAGACCTGGCACTGTAGGAGGAACAATTCTATCCTGACAAAAAGGGGGGAAAAGAAGTATAATTACTAAGGTATCAGTGACAGAGAGAGTTCAAATAGGTTTGAGAAGCTACTCTTGAGGTTGCTCTTATGCAATCTTCAGTTAGTCCTTGCTACCTATCATACCCTGCCAACCTCCACCCAGGGCCATTCCAGCCAATTCTAAAGAGCAGCTAGGGCAATATATAAGATTCCAAAGGACTCCACACACTAGAATAACTTTGCAGAGACCTACAATGTCCAGATGGGTCCCTGGTCCAGATAAGTCCTGAAACCTAATCCAACCTCTCCAGAACATCAGATAGTTCCATCTCCCTACCCTATATTAGTGACAGAAAAATTATGAAAAATTTAGACTTGCCATAGCCCAAATACCCCTAAAGAGTGGGACAGAATGATCAAAGGTGATGGTGGAGTTATGCAGAGAAGATAGGATTTAACAAATGAAAATGAATGCTGAATCATTAAATTGATATCTCTTTTGGTCTCCGGTATTTTAGAACAACTAGAATTGTGGAATTGTAATCAAACTCTGAAGCATGTTCTACAACTAACAGTGGTGTTGTGCTTTGAAATATATCGCTTTTTTGTACATATGTTATTTTTCACAAAAAAAAGAAGAAAAAAAAGTCGAGTGTGATGATAAAAAAAATATTTAAGCCCTCTAGCCTCCTATATGCTGGAGCAGCTAGAAGGAAAAATATGAGAGGATTGTATGGTAGCCCATGACAAACTTTGGGATCTATCCTGTAACCACCTGTTGAAGAGTGCTTTCTAAACTATTGCTTTTCTATTTCTTTGCTTTGTAAATATGTTATACTATAAACTAAAAAGTTAAAAATAAAAAAGAAGACACAATTGAAGTATGTTTTTTATTTGTTTGTTAGCTTTCTTTCTTTCTTTTTTGTTTCTTCTTTCTCCTTACTTCTTCCCCTTTTTTATGTTTTAACAGACTAAGCAGGAGACCTTTATATGCAGAGTGACAACAATGTAATATCTAGAATGATCGTTTCTCAATCAAATTACAAAACATGCAAAGAAAATGGACTCTATGACTGATTAACAGGATAAAAAGAATTTAATAGAAGGCATCCTGGAGGAAATCCAGTCACTGGAATTACAAATCAGAAATCATAGATCAACTCTCTTAAGTAGGCTCAATGAACTAAAGGACACAGAAAAAGAGCTAAAGGAAATCATGAAAACAATATCTATATACACAAAATTAAAAGTTCAATATTGAGATAAAGAAAAGAAATTGATGTTCTGTAGTTGAAAAGGGTAATAATGGAAAGAAAAACTCAATAAAGGGGATCAATAGCATATTGGATTAAGTAGAATAAATAATCAGAAAACTTGAACATAAGACAGTTGAAATTATCCAGTCTGAGGAACAGAAAGTAAAAATAATGAAATAAAAATGAGCAAAGCATGAAGAACATGTGTGACAATATCAAGCATACCATCATATGCATTATAGGAGTACCAGAAGGAGAAAAGATAGAGAGGGAGGGTGTTTTGGTTTGCTAAAACTACCAGAATGCAATGTATCAGAAATGGGTTAAGTTTTCCAACAAAAATTTATTAGTTTACAAATTTGCAGTTCTAAAACCATGTAAATGTCCAAATTAAGGCGTCAAGAGGAAGATCCAGGCTCTGAGGAAATACCACTGGCATTGGGGTTCATCATCACATAGGAGGCACATGGTGACATCTGCTGGTTCTTTTCTTCTGGGTCTTGGTTTCAGTAGCTCACTCTACTGTTTTGGGAAGTTTCCTCTCTTTTGGCTTCTCTCAAAGGAATTCAATAGAGTGATATCATCAAAATGGTGATGTAAGCATCTACTGAAAATCTCTCCTCAGAGATTCAGCACTAAGAATATGGACTGGAGGACTTCCGGGTCAAGATGTCGGCTTAACAACATGCGCATTTTAGTTTGTCCTCCAGAACAACTATTAAATAACCAGAAACAGTACAGAACAGCTCCTGGGGCCACGTCAGTGACCAGACACACAGCGTACCACAGTCTCGACCAGCTGGACCAGCTGTGAGCACCCCCCAGAACCATGAGTTCCCAAAGCTGTGGTCGCCAGTGCCCCTTCCCCACAGGCCACTTCCCAGAGGGGAAAGGAAAGGACTTTACCAGCAGCAGGGACTGGGCACAATCAAACACCAATTGTGGAACTAATTAACAAATACTGACTACTAAAAATAGCCCCCAGTTTAGGTGAATCTGATCAAAGTGGAGATTGCTCATTTTTGCCCTGGCACCAAGGGGGCAGGACTGACAGAAAAAGGGGGGGGGGGAGAAGGAAACAGGTTTTTGTGGCTGTGTATCTACAAAGGCTTGATTGCCCCTGGATACAGTGGCAGGGATTTTCAGGCTGCAACTGCCCTAGGCATAGGCAGAAGTGAACTCTTTTGGGGGCTTATCTGGAGCCTGTGCCTTCCCCAGGGGAGGGGTGAAGCCCCACCCAGGTGGAATCCCTCCATCAAGGAATTCAGACCCCAGGGCTTGGTAATTTGAAGCCATTAAAACCAGCCTACAACCTCTCCTCTGTCTCCACCATGCCCCCAGCAGGGAGAGTCTGCCCAAGTTAAAGGTGTCACATCATCTTATGCTGGTAGGACCTGCAGTCAGACAAGTGCCACATACTGGGCAGGATAAGAAAAACAGAGCCCAGAGACTTCACAGGAAAGTCTTTCAACCTGCTAGGTCTCATCTAAGTAGACCCTCCTAAGTGTGTGTGTGTGTGGGAAAGGCACCATACAAGCAGGGCAAGAAACAAGAAAACAAGAACTGAAAAATTCTCCTCTATTAAACAAAACTTAAGCTAAAGGTTCAGATAAAGCTGAACAGAATGTCAAAGAACAGATAGACAAAAAAGTCATCCAGCAAGAAAACCCTAGATAAAAGAAGTGAAAGCAATCTCCAGAATAAACTAATTAAGGTAATTAAATGCCTAGACACCAGCAAAAAATAACAAATCACACTAGGAAAATTGAAGATATGGCCCAGTCAAAGGAACAAACCAACAATTCAAATGACATACAGGAGCTGAAACAATTAATTCAGAATGTACGAACAGACATGGAAAACCTCATCAAAAACCAAATCAATGAATTGAGGGAGGATATGAAGAAGGCAAGGAAAAAACAAAAAGAAGAAACTGAAAGTCTGAAAAAACAAATCACAGAACTTATGAGAATGAAAGACACAGTAGAAGAGATGAAAAAAACAATGGAAACCTACAATGGTAGATTTGAGAGACAGAACATAGGATTTCTGAACTGGAGGATGGAACATCTGAAATCCAGCAAGAAACAGAAAATATTAGAAAAAAATGGAAAAATATGAGCAGGGACTAAGGGAATTGAAAGACAATATGAAGCACATGAATATACATGTTGTGGGTGTCCCAGAAGGAGAAGAGAAGGGGAAAAGAGGAGAAAAACTAATGGAGGAAATTATCACTGAAAATTTCCCAACTCTTATGAAAGACTTAAAATTACAGATCCAAGAAGTGCAGCATACCTCAAAGAGAATAGATCTGAATAGACATACTCCAAGACATTTAATAATCAGAATGTCAGAGGTCAAAGAGAAAGAGAGGATCTTGAAAGCAGCAAGAGAAAAGCAATCCATCACATACAAGGGAACCCCAATAAGACTATGCGCAGATCTCTCAGCAGAAACCATGGAGACAAGAAGACAGTGGGATAATATATTTAAATTATTAAAAGAGAAAAACTGCCAACCAAGAATTCTATATCCAGCAAAATTGTCCTTCAAAAATGAGGGAGAAATTAAAACATTTTCAGACAAAAAATCACTGAGAGAATTTGTGACCAAGAGACCAGCTCTCAAGAAATAGTAAAGGGAACACTAGAGACAGATATGAAGACAGAAGAGAAAGGTATGGAGAAGAGTGTAGAAAGGAAGACTATGAGTAAAGGTAAAAAGAAGGAAAATTAGATATGACATATAAAATCAAGGAGGCAAAATAGTAGAAGAAAGTACTACCCATGCAGTAATAACACTGAATGTTAATGGATTAAACTCTCCAATCAAAAGACATAGTTTGGCAGAATGGATTCAAAAACAGGACCCATCTATATGCTGTCTCTACTCAAAGGACACGAGGCCAAGGACACAAATGGACATTTACGCACCAATGTTTATAGCAGCATTATTAACAATTACCAAGAGATGGAAACAGCCAAAATGTCCATCAATAGACAGTTGATTAAACAAACTGTAACATTTACATAAGATGGAATATTATGCAGCTGTAAGACAGAATAAAGTTATGAAGTATGTAACAACATGAATGGACCTTAAGGACAATATGCTGAGTGTGATTAGCCAGAAACAAAAGGATAAATACTGTATGGTCTCACTGATATGAACTGACATTAGTGAATAAACTTGGAATATTTCCTTGGTAACAGAGACCATCAGGAGATAGAAATAGGGTAAGATGTTGAGTAATTGGAGCTGAAGGGATAGAGATTGGGCAACTGGACTAAATATAAAAACTCAGAAATGGACAGCACAATATTACCTAACTGTAATACAATTATGTTAAAACACTGAATGAAGCTGCATATGAGAATGATAGAGGGAGAAGGGCTGGGGCATAAATGAAATCATAAAGAAAGATAGACGATAAAGATTGAGATGGTGTAATCTAGGAATGCCTAGAGTGTACGATGATAGTGACTAAATGTACAAATTAAAAAAATGTTTTTGCATGAGGAAGAACAAAAGAATGTCATTACTGCAGTGTGTTGAAAATAGATGGTACTTAATATTTAAAAATTTCAACTAATGTGTGAGACTAAAGCAAAAAATGTTTATTTGGTACAAATCTATACTTTGACCAGTGCATCTCCTAATATAACTTATGTAGATAGTTGATTGAACACCTTAAGTGCATTGAACTTTGTATAGGACATGAGATTTTGTTGGTTTGTCCAGGTGATGCCCTGATGAATCCCAGAGTGATTTGATTAGTGAGTGGAAAAATATTTGCAAAGTCACCAAATGGTGAGAACAGGGGAAAATTCAACTTCCCCAAGTTGAATTCTTGATATTCTCACAAGCAGTGTGGACAACCAAAGCTATAGGCTGAGCCCCCAGTCTTGGGGTTTGTCCATATGAAACTTAACCCCACAAAGGATACGTCAAGCCTGCTTAAAATTAAGCCTAAGAGTCACCCCCAAGGGAACCTCTTTTGTTGCCCAGATGTGGCCTCTCTCTCTAGCCAACACAGCAAGCAGACTCACCACCCTGCCCCTGTCTATGTGGGACATGACTACCAGGGGTGTGGATCTTCCTAGCAGTGTGGGACACAAATCCCAGAATGAGCTGAGATTCAGCATCAAGGGATTGAGAAAAACTCTAGAATGAGCTGAGACCCAGCATCAAGGGATTGAGAAAACCTTCTCAACCAAAAGGGGGAAAAGTGAAATGAGACAAAGTGTCAATGGCTGAGAGATTCCAAACAGAGTCCAGAGGTTATCCTGGAGGTTATTCTCATGCATTAAGTAGATATCACCTTGTTATCCAAGATGTAATTTTGAGGCTGGAGGTAACTGCCTGAAAATGTAGAGCTGTGTTCCAGTAGCCATGTTTCTTGATGATGATTGTATAATGATATAGCTTTCACAATGTGACTGCGTGATTGTGAAAACGTTGTGTCTGATGCTCCTTTTATCTACCTTGTCAACAGATGAGAGGAACATATGGAATAAAAATAAATAATAGGGGGAAGAAATGTCAAAATAGATTTAGCTTGAAATGCTAGTGATCAATGAAAGGGATTAGTAAAGGGTATGGCCTGTAATTTTTTTTTCTGTTTGTTATATTTTTCTGTTATCTTTTTATTTCTTTTTCTGAATTGATGCCAATGTTCTGGGAAATGATCATGATGATGATTATGCAACTATGTGATGATATTGTGAATTGCTGAGTGTATGTGTTGGGAATGTTTGTGTTTCTTGTAATTTTTTTTAATTAATAAAAAATTAAAAAAAAAAAAGAATATGGACTGGAGAGGAACCCTACAAATCTTGAAATGGAGAAGTAGAAGAACATCAAGTAGGAAATTATGTTTGAGACACAGTGGTCCTTTACCTCCACCTCACTTGGTCTCACAGTGCAGGATGGGCAGAGAAACAGTAGCAGGGATACCTCCCAGTGGGGACACAGAATATGTATTCTCTCACAGCAGTGGGACAGACCCTCATCTTTGTAGACCTGAGGGACAATGGAGAGATCCCAAGGTCCAGGTCAATGAGAGACAGAGAATCTGAGAAAATATGGCAGAAGTTGTGTTTACAACCCTTGGTCCAAAAGTCCTTCTTCCACTCGAGAGAGAAATAGCAGTGAAAGACCAAATCCCCATCTGGGGGGAAGGTTAAAGATTGAAATAGCTGGGGGTGTAATCTGCCACAAATAAGGTAGGAATACAGACCTATGCTGAGCCAGATTTTGGCTGACAAAGAGAGGGAACAGGAACCCTGCCTTCAGTCTAAACTGGTGAGACACAGCCTATACACTCATGGCACAATTAAGTTCTAGAACTGCGCTATCTCCTGAGTACAATAGAAAGTGCAAGATATTTGAAGGGCTTTTACAGAGGCTCCAGTTTGACTGGAGTGGGTTTAGACCCCCTACACAGGAACCGGCCCATGTTTTGACTGAGAAACATGGACGACCAAACTGTTAAAGCAGTGCCCTAAAATAAACAAACATAGGACTTGAAAAAACCAATTAATGATGTTAAAAAAATCTTTTAAATCAATTCAACAAGTTGGAAAAAATATGGGAAAAGGCATGAAGGATATAGAGAAGACACAGGGCAGCCATGCAACGTGTCAATTTGAAGCTATTATGTACCCCAGAAAAGCCATGTTTTAATCCTGATCCACTCTTGTGGAGGCAGCTCTCTCTTTTAATCCTGATTCAATACAGTAGGGAAGAAACTTTTGATTACAATATCTCCAAGAAAATGTGACATGCTCAATTGTGGATTTAACCTTTGGATTAGATGGAGATGTGACTCTACTTATTCAAGGTGGTTCTTGATTAGTTTACTGGAGTCCTCAGGCAGGACCTCAAGAAGATTCAGATACTTTGAAGAAACCTCAGAGCAGATGCAGATGCTTGGAGAACAGTTGCTTCAGAGCTGACAGAACCAACATGAGACCCATATATTTAGAGACAGTGTCCAGTGGACATTGCCATGTGACTTCCCATGAAATGCAAAGCAAGCCAGAACCCATAATTGTGTCTTGGAGGAGCTAGATGTAGTCCTACAGATGCTTAGTGAGGAATCCCCATAGGAAATGGAAGCTGAAATTAATGAAGGCTAGGAGCAAGGGACCAGCAACTGCCAACCACATGCCTTGCAAACTGACAGAGGTATTCCAGATGGCATCAGCCTTTCCTGAATGAAGGTGACCTCTCATTGGTGCCTTAATTTGAACATTTTCTCAGCCTTAGAACTGTAAACTTGGAATTTATTAAATTCCCTTTATAGAAGTTGTTCCATTTCTGGTATACTGCATTCTGGCAGCTTAGCAAACTAGTACCTACAGAATAACTTGAAAGCTTGAAAAAACAAACAGCAGAATGTATGGGAGTGAAAGGCACAATAGAAGAGATGAAAAACAAAATGAAGAAATATAACAACTTATTTTAAAAGGCAGAGGGGAGGTTTAGTGAACTAGGAGACAGGACATCTAAAATTCTACACACAAAAGAACAGATGGGGAAAGAAGGAAAAGTTTGAATAGTGTCTCAGGGAACTGAATGACAACATGAAGTGCATGAACATACATGCTCTGGGTGTCCCAGAAGGAAAAAGGAGGCAGAATGAATAATGGAGTGAATAAGCAATTAAAAATTTACCAACTCCTATAAAAGACACAAAACTACAGATCCAAGAAACACAGCTTACCTGAAACAGAATAGATCAAAATGGGCCTACACCAAGATACTCACTAATCAGATTGTTAAGACAAAGACAAAGAGAGAATTCTGAAAGCAGCTAGAGAAAAGTGATCCATCACTTAGAATTTAGTTTCTGTGATAATTCAGCCACTACACAATGAGACTCTGCATTTGATTTTTAGAAATCTCAAGTCTGTGGTTATACCCAGCAAAATTTTCTTTCAGGGTGCACACAGAAATTTTCACATCCTTCAAGCAGTGCTTAAGTTGCAAATTTAAGACCTTTCTTTAAAAGTTTATCCAGCATATTTAGGAGCAACCAGTCAGCATCATCATAACTTTTACCTCCACAAAACTCTGTTAAGGTGTCAAGAACACTCTCCCCTTTACCTCTTGTAAGCAATTAAGTAACAGTAGCCAGTGGTGGTATTTTCCATATGTCTATTTCATACTCATGCATGAGTGCTAATTTGCTTATTGGAAATAGAGTCATTAGTGCCTTTGAATCTAATCAGATTAGAGAACCAATTCCAAAGCACACAAAACCAATTTAGAAATCTCATCCTTAATATTCTGTTTCTCAGGAACCACTCCTGGTACCAAAGCAGTATTAGTCAGGGATCTATAGGGAAAGAGAACCAATAAGAGATCGCTATAAATATTACGAGATTTTTGTAAAAAATTGTCACTCTACTCTGAGGATGCATAAATCCATATTCTGTAGGGCGGACTGCAAGCTAGGAACTCAGATGAAGGGTTTTGATGAATTCCTCAGGAAAAGATGACTGCCTGAGTTACAGACAGAAAGTATCTCCTCTGACTACTTAAATCATGATTTCTCCTTTAGAGTTTTTGACTGATTGGATGAAATATCTGTCATTGTTGAAAACAAGTTCCTCAGTTGATTGTAGATGTAATTATATATCTATCAGCTTACTGAAAATTCAAGTCCATGTAATGTCCTCACAATAACAATCATATCAGTTGTTGTGTGACCAAACAAATGGCCACCATTACCTGGCTAAGTAGACAAATGAACTTAACCATCACATTTGTATATATGCATAAAATAAATAGCAATATTTTCTTCCCTATCTTATTCCCTTAACATATGACAAAAGATGTATTAATTTCACAGTAGTTTTCCCTCTGAAGCTCTCTGTAAAAGAGTACTGTTTAAATGGGATTTATCAATCTGTAGCTGAAAATGATGTTAATTATATTGAAATTCATATGTATTTGAATGTTTTCCTGTTTCTTGATTGTCTATAATTGACTAGAAATAGGAAGAATACAACAAGCTAATATAGTTTAAGAGTATCATGGGTGAGCAGAAGAGATAGGAGAATATTCTCGGCAATTTATATGTGTCTAAATACATTACCATTTTTCTGAGGAGGGTTTCGTAGGAGGTGGGGACAGATTCATTCACAGGATGAAAAAGTCAGTGACCCTGACTGAACTCACCACACTTAATATCCTCTCTACCAAGTCTTAATTATCTACCATAAACCATATTAATCCCACTTCCTCCAGTAAGTGGTAAAGCAGCCTGATAACCTTTTCTGCCAATATTAGATTTTATGCACAGAAGAATGATCAGGATTATAAAAATGAGATCAATTACATCAGGATCAGCAAGATGGTTATCCAACAGACTTTATGAGGGTCATTTCCTTTAACCTCAGCATCTCACAGAACATTTTTAATTAATGCCCCATGGTTTATATGTTTTGGAGAGCAAATCTCCCTGCAGAAATAAAATGATGCCAATGTCAGGAATTCCCTTTAGGATTTGGTGTGAAAATATTTTGACTGTAATTATTACCACTGACCTGTTTGTGGTCTCCTAGAACATCATTCTTTAATCCCAAATGTATTAGAAACCAAGGTTTATATTTTGGAATTCTATGAGTCCTAATACCAGAAGTAAGAAGTTGCAACAAAGCCTTTCTCTGTGAAATGTAGGTAGGAAAAGTATTCTATTTACGTTTACTTTTGTTAATAACAATATGAATTTTAGTTTCTAATTGTAGTCATCATTTTTTCATTGTTTTGAAATTTGAACTCCTTATTTAGCTTTCTAATTTTTCTCTAAAACGGAGACTGTAAGGATCTAGAATGATTCGCAATACTACAATGACTTTTTCAGATTATAAGAGGTTTAAAATATACAATAAGGTACAGAAAGTAATGATGTAAAATATATCAGGCCTGAACATTGAAATTTATTTCTGATTTGTCCAATGATTTACTAGTTTATGTTTGATGATTTAAAATAAATAAATTAAAATAACAGTCATAGTTTTTATTTTGATCTTTGATTATGGAAAAAATAACCCATCTGATATTAATAATGATTAATATCGCCAGTCAACATGTTCTAATGTATCACTTAATAAAGAAGAAATCCTTTAAAGAACACCAATGAGATTCAAAGGATTTTTTCTTTTTATAAGTATGAGAAAACTAAGTATAAAGTCAAAATTATTTTTATATATTAATATAACATCTATTGTGAGATATATAAGTAAATTTTTTATCATTTTTCCTCGAAGCAAAAAAAGTAGTGAATGAGAATATTCAGATACAAGAAGATGCGTTCATTTGTTTCCTCTATAGACTCTTCTTCAAAGTTAATCTCAATTTACTAACATCAAATAGGGGGTGTCAATATCTTTGGTAGGATACTGAAAGCAAGTTCATTTGTTGCAAGTGATCAGAGAGAAGCTAAGCTTTGAATAAATTTTGCTTTCTTCTCATGATAATTTACAGCTCCTTTCACAGAAGTACAGTCTCAGTTACTTTAAAATGTTTACAAACTAATAAGGAAATTAAGCATAAACATAAAAGAGCAATGTAGATTATCTACAAACAATTCTAGATTGTATTCTAGGTATATAAAAGTAAGTTGGGGGTTAGAAAATAGAGATCAGTGCAGTCTGCAGTATTTAGTCAAAGTTTTGTTAAGTGGAGTTTATACAAACTAAGCCTTTATAGAATAGCTTTTATGGAAATGATTTAGTATTCTGAACAAGAACAAATGGAATAATAGCATGAGCAGAGTCACTGTTTATGGAAATGAATGTGGTACCAGGGATGGAGGAAGGAGATAAGTGATTTGTGGACAGAGTGATAATGCTGGAAAAGTGGTTAATGAATGTGGGAAATAAGGATGGAGGAGAATAAGGCTACAGAAAACTTTAAACGTACTCTAAGAAATTTTAATTTATCTTCGCTGTAACCAAGATTGAAGTGTTATTGGAAGCAGACTCTTCCTTCTGTCAATATTAGGAAGTCATGACTACTGAACGCCAATGAAGATTAATGGAACTAGAAATGATCAAAGGAATGTGACTTTAAATGATCTGGCAATGGGCAGCACTTATGCTATTAACCACACGTTAGAAGTCTCGGTGGAACAAGTTGGAAGGAGTACAAGAAGAATACCTGTAAAATCTCATAATTTATTGCCATTATGTGGATATGGTCACAAACCCAATAATATTAGTACATCAAGGAGGGACTTACAGTACCTTGGGAAGTATTAAGATAGCAGAAAAATAATATCTCACTTTTGAGTATTCTCTAAGATTTGGCTGTGCCAAAGTAGGCATAAATTTCACAAGGGTTGATGTAAATATGAAGGCAACATATACAAATTAACAGTAAATAGTTTATAAATAATTGTTTCCCTAGATTGTCTATTTTTAAAATTGTCTTTCAGGATAAACACCCCATTTCTTCACCTTTATGCTCCTTCTGCACTTCCTAAGATATAAAATTATCATACCTATCATTTCCTGCTACCAAATATTCACTCTCAAGGGAGGATATATGAAAAATGTTTGCCCAATGGAGATCTGTATACCCAAGTTTAGTTCTATGCAATTAAGATAATGTGTCTTTTTAGTTTATTCTAAGATCCTCCATACAAAAAGGACATTAATTTGGGAACCCAGAATCAGATAAAGATACCCTATGCTTGTACACTATCATCACAAGAATTCATAAGCCAAATCTTTACTTTTGTAAAAATGCTCTATGCAATTATTCATATATTCTTGTGAATCTTGAATCCAGATATTTAGGTGACAAAAGCTAACAAATTAAAGGAACTTACGTCCCGAAAGGATATATATACCTGTTTTTGAAAGAGCACAGGGATAGCTTAAAGAAAAAGCACCTCTGCATGTTCTATAAAAGGAAAAAAAAATATGAAGAGAAAGTTAGATACACTTTAAATTAGAATTTTATTTCTCCATAAATTCTCTTTCAACAGAGCAGGTAGAGATGACTGAAGATAACCACTCCTTGACAACTGAATTTATCCTCATAGGATTTACATATAATCCAGAGCTGAAGCCCCTTCTGTTTGTGGTGTTCTTAGCCATCTATCTGATCACCATGGTGGGTAATCTTGGTTTGTTGGCATTGATCTTTATGGATCGTCGTCTTCACACACCGATGTACATCTTTCTGGGTAACCTGGCTCTGATGGATTCCTGCTGTTCCTGTACCATTACCCCCAAAGTTTTACAGAACTTCTTTTCAGAAGACAGAATAATTTCTCTTAATGAATGCATAGCACAATTTTATTTTCTCTGCTTTGCTGAAACTACAGACTGCTTTCTTCTAGCAGCAATGGCCTATGACAGGTATGTAGCAATATGTAGCCCACTGCAGTACCACACCAGGATGTCAAAGACACTCTGTATACAGATGACCACAGGGGCATACATAGCAGGAAACCTGCAGTCAGTGATTCATGTAGGGCTTCTTTTTAGATTAACTTTCTGTGGTTCTCATGAAATCAATCATTTCTTTTGTGATGTTCTTCCATTGTATAGACTCTCCTGTGTGGACCCTTTTATCAATGAACTGGTGATGCTTATTGTTTCAGGGTCAATTCAAATCTTCACTATTACCACAGTCTTAATCTCATATCTTTACATTCTTTTCACTATTTTCCAAATGAAATCCAAAGAAGGAAGTGGCAAAGCCTTATCAACCTGTGCATCCCACTTTCTCTCTGTTTCAATATACTATGGTTCTATTCTGTTCATGTATGTTCGACCAAGTACCTTTAAAGAAGGAAAAAATGATATACCAGGTGCTGTTTCTTATACTCTAGTGATACCTTTATTAAACCCTTTTATTTATAGTTTAAGAAATAAAGAAGTAATAAATGTTATGAAAAAAATTTTGAAGAGTAGGCCTTCTAATATTTTGAAATAAATATCATCCCCTGAGGCAAACTGATTTTATGCCAACAGAAAGTTTTTTCAAAGTCAAGGCATACTGAAAATATAAAATCCATATTTTCTATAATATATTAAATCATTAAATCATAATTTTTTGAATGTCAAATAATATAAAAGAGAATAAATAAGTTCAGAGGGAGAGCTTCTGTTAACATGTATTTCATAATCTTAGTTAATAATGAATATCGGGAATAAATATATATGATACTTTCTGAGATCAAAAATTGTTTTAGAGTGTAATTAGTTACAATTTTTTTACAAATGTATCAAAGCATTAATTATTAATAGTAGACATTCAGAATACAAACAGAATATGGCTGGCAAACTTACAGAATCCCTATTCTTAAAAATTCAGTCACATTTTAGGTTCTCAGACATTAATCACTTATTAAGCAAAATCATCTATCGGATTTAACTTATGCTTCTGAATTTGATTTTCAACTTTGTTTTTGTTCAAGATATTATGTTTGAATGTGAATTCTTCAATGTTTGGTACAGGATATGTATTTGCAAATTAAGAAAATGGCCATGATTAGTCATAGTCAGTCTCCCTCTGAAGCTCTCTGAAAAAAAGTACCTTTTAAATGGGGATTTATCACTCTGTGGTTGAAAATGATGCTACTTATATTGAAATATGTATGAATTTATATGTTTTACATAGTTTTATTAATTGTCCATGATGCATTACAGTACAATTCTGGAATATATCAATTAAATCAATTCTATTTTCCTTTGGGTGAATATTTGTCATGTTCATTTATTAGAAATACCACTAACCTTCATGGACTCTATTGTAAATTATGGTTATGCTAAAATCATTAACAGAAACCAGGAGATGCTGTTTAACTACAAATAATGCAGATAATATGAAAATTCAAAAATCTGAATAAAGTTTATTTATTGATCACTTACATGTACAAATAGGAAAAAGAACATTTTTCTGAGAACTGCCATCTAAGCACTAACTAGAACTTTCACATATATTTCTACCAATGAATTAAGCATTATTTGTCATGTTTTCTGAGTGAAATATTAAGTAACTTGTCCAAGTTCATCCTGGTTAACTGTGAATGGAACTGGAATTTGAATATATTCTGTCTTTCCCCCATAACATTTTACAGATCCTTTCATAGAAACTTAAGTCACAGTTATTCTTAAAATGCTTACATTCTAATAAGGATTTAGAATACATATGAGTCAAAGCAACGCAGATTATCCACAAGCAAATCTAGATTGAGGTTGTTATATACAACATGCTTTGGCATTCAGACAATGGAAATCATTCTAACATGAGATATAAAGTCAAAGTAGTACTAGAAGTAATTCCCTTTAAAGGGTAGGGAATAAAAGATATTTGGGGAAACAGGACTAATAGCATGAGCAAAGTCATTGTAATGGAAATGAGCGAGAAACGGGCTGGAGGTTGAGAAAGGTGAAAAACGAACAGAGTGAGAAAGCTGGCAGAGTTGTGGGCAGCTGTTGGTGAATATGGATAATAAGGATGGAAATGGGAAGGTCCCTGAGAGTCTTAATGCCAACAGAGGGAATCTGAATTTATCTTAGGATCATCAAACATTGAAGTCATCCTGGCAACTGAGTAATATGATTGTAACTTTCAGAAAACTGATGTGGCATTTGCAAGGGAAAAAGGAAGTATTGAGATAAACTGTAATAGTTAACATAATAGATGGTGATTAGAGGTGAATAAGAGAAAGCTCTGTGAAAGGAGAGGACTGTATAGATAAGCAACATTTTTAAAAAGTACAGATACTGAATCGTAACTTTTGGATAATAAAATGAAGACCTATTTTCTTCTTATGTGCATCCATCATATTATATATGATTTTTTATTGCTAGTATGAAATACAGTGCTGACTGTTCGGGTTGCTCAGTAAACGTGTGCTTAGTACATAACATATAAGCTAACATGATTTTTATTCTTTGTCTACTAGTGAAATTAAATATTTTTCAGACATTTATTGACCATTTTCATTTATTGTAAAATCACTGCTCATGTCTTTGCCTACTTTTTCCATGGGACTTATGAATTTTTTGTTATTTATATACTTTTATGTATTTATATACTTTTTATTTTCTGGGGGATGCATGGGCTGGGAATTGAACCTAGGGCTCCCACATGGCAGGCAAGCATTTTACCACTGAACCACCCATCATCCCTTATACATACATTTGACATTAAAAGCCTATTGAACTTCTGTACTTGACTGTGATTCATTTCTTTGGTCAATAAATTTCTTATATTCTAGTTTTGTTTGTGATGTATTGTGACATACAGAAATATTCCTTTTTATGTTATTTAAATCTATTGGTTATTCCCGTTATAATTTCTTTTATTCTCTTGCAAAGAAACTTCTTATTCTGAAATCTCATAATCATTGATATTTTCAGATACTTCCAGTTTTGACATGTAAATGTTGAATCATTCTGTGATATATATTTTATGAATGCTCTAAATAACTCTAACACTAGTTACATGATTTTTCAAAAATGAATTGAGAGTTTAATGCAATTCCAATAAAAATATCATAGAAGGCGGGTGGTGCGATGGTGGCTCAGTGGCAGAATTCTTGCCTGCCATGCCAGAGACCTGGGTTCGATTATTCCCAGAGCCTGTCCATGGAAAAGAGCAAATCATAGAAGGTTTTTGTAGAATTTGGAAAAAGATTCTAGAATTTTCAGGAAGATAACCCAAGAACATACCAGTTTAATTAATATAATATAAAATTAAAAATTAATATATTTCTTTTATATGATTCCATTCTTTTTAAATATATATTTTATATTTTGTAGTATGTATAATGTACTGGCACAGTGGAATATCATCAATTTTCTAACTAAAATGCGTAATTTTGGATTATACACCAAATGATTTTATAAATATGAATGCAAATCCAAATTGTGGAATCCTCTCCTAGTGACGCCATTATCACATGGATGACAGTTGAATCCATAGGAATAGACAAGATAAACTCAGGAAAACTCTGGAATGAAACGATAGAAGCCAAGGGTATAGCCAAAGGAAACAGAAATATTATTATGGGTGAAATGGGTAAAAATCCCATCATAAAATATTGAAGTGGTAGAGTCTGGAAGGTAGAAGCAGTGTGGATTGTCACAGAAAGCAATGTTATCACACAGACATTTAATAGTACTATTACCTGATCCTGCAACAGAGAAGGAATTCTGTTTGCTTTGCTGATAAGGTGAGCTCATTGAAGATGAATCCACAATGGATTGGAGGAAAAAGTCTATCCAAGACTACTTCTAAGTGAGAAAGTTAATTTGGCCTTTTATAGTCTAAACAGGCAAAGGAATGGCTGGAGTCCAGAGGAACGCAGAAAACAAACAAAATAAAACTAAGTGAAAGTCACAGGATTCATTAAAATTGAGTAACAGTCATTTGCTTCATTTTATTTGGTCAGCATATCCTGTTACCTTGTAGGTCCTTCTCTCTTTGTTGACCATTCAGGCTTTCGACTTTGTCCGTCAAAGGGAGGAAGGTGCTAATATTAGTCCATATGGTGTATTTATCCAGCTTTGTGTGTTATCTCATCCCTACCAGCAGAGCTGGGGAAGATCTCATCAATGTAACCAGGATCAGAGAATAAACTTTTGAGATTAAGTCACAGCACTTATGGATTTTCAGGCTTGAAGTGAATTTAAGCCACTTGAGTGTTTTGATTATAATAAGCATTTCCAGTTACCAAAGACCGTACTAAGCATTTTACAGCTCAAGGATTATATTTAGCATTTTTCTGACTATCCAGCCATCAGTACCAAACACTAGAGTTTGGTTAGTTAAAGAATTAAGAAGATGTCCTTTGAGATTAGCATTTTGAGATGGTTGTGATCTTAGTGAGAGAGCAGGATCAGAGAAATGGTGGGAACAGAAAAAATAAATGTGAAAGAAGAATATTGAACAATTTCCAATCAAAATCCACATTTCCGCTTACATCTCTTTTAAACGTCTTAAATCATGAGCTCCTAAGCTTTAGCCACACTAGTTTCCCATCCATTTTTTAATTAAGCAGTACTATTTTAAGCTTCCTGGGCTTTATTCATGGGGTTCCCTAAGGCTACTGCCCTTTCACAAAATCTTTGCCTATTTAAAATATTACTTAGTCAGCAAGATTCATCTGAAATGACACTTCCATTGAGAAATATTTCCTTCTTCTTCTTAAGAATCATTCACTTCCTTCTCTATATTCCCCTATAAAATATAAAACATCTTTTTTATCACACCATGCATTGCACTCTCACAGTCATGTAAGTATCTTTGTCTCCGAATAGATTATGAATATCTTTTCAGGAACTATTTATAATAACTAAGAGCTTCTCAGCTCCACCCCATCCATACCCTGTGCCCACACAATCCTGTGTCTTATCCAATACCAAGTATATTGTAAATACTTGAAAATGATTAGACAAAATTGAAATTTTAGCAATCAATGCAGTAAGTAATTATGGAAGATTGGGCTACGCATTCTGTGAAGATCCAAATGAATGACAAGATTTACCCAAATGAATGACAAGATTTCTACCCAAATTATTTAATCAAGATATTATATATATTTGTAGGAACATACAAGTCAATCCTGATGAAGTAGCTAATGTGTGAAGAAGACAGGTAAGTACCATATAGATAAAGAAGGAAAATGTAAAAGATGTAGCTAAGACTTCATGCAGGAAGTCATATTTAATCTCAGGCAAGAAGCCTTGGGATGGAGAGAAAGGAAGAAGGAGGAGTATTACGTGAGTGAAATATGAGGGAATTCATCGGGTTAAGGCTGAAAGTACATGGAGATTCAGTGTAGTTAAAGCAATGGGTAAGTGCACTGAAACACAAGGCAGAAAACAAGGTAATAAGGAAGACAAAGACAGTGAACTTTTTGGAATACTAAAATAAAGAAAATGGATTTGAATGAAAAGTGATAAGGGACCACATACAAATAACTGAGCAGAGAATTTGAGGACCATTTTTTCATTCATTTAACAATATTTCTAAAGCACAAAATGTGATAGATACTATTCAAGGAATTAGGAATACAGGATGGATTGTAGATGTTTATTGGTATGAAGAAAACAAAACTAGGGTGAGATTTGTAAAGAGCAGCTGAGGTGAAAAGAGAGAATAATCATGTGGATTTAAAATAATACCTGAGTTCTTCCCAGGAGGGCTTTATAGGACATGGGTACAGATTCAACTCAGAGTAAAGAACTTCTTGATCTTTGCGGAACCCATCACGCATTATAGGCGAATTTCTACAAAATCCCAATTATCTTTCTTAAAACATTTTCCTCCCAACAATTCCTTTAGCAAGTGGTCAAAGTAGCCTGGAATGTTGTTGTTACTTTTTTTTCTCTCTAATTTTAGAAATGCACAGCATTGTGATGAAAATGTAAAATGAGATTCAGGAAAATCAACAAGAGACACACTCCATTGAGGGACATTCTGTAAAACTCAGTGCCTGAATCTCCCCACATACACTGATGTTAATGCAAGGAAATCTCTTTCGGATTTTAAGAAAACTATCTTTGTAAAGTTAGGGTCATAATTATTGGCATTGACCTATTAGTAGCCTTCTCAATGTTTATTATTTTAATTCCAAATGTTTCAAGGATAGATGTTTATATTCTGAACATAACTGAATATCTTTAACTCCTAATCCCATAAGGGAAGCTGTAACAAGGCCCTTCGCAGTGAAATCTAGGTGAAATATTCTAATTTATTTAGACTGTTAATGATAGTATATTGAATTAATTTACTCATAATTTTTTCATTGTTCTTAGATTTCAACTCCTTATTTATCATCATGACTTTTTCTCTAAATTGAAGGCTATGGAAAAATAGAATGAAACACAGTATCGTAATTCATTCTGACACTTTCAGATGGTAAGATAGTATTTTAAAACTTGCAGGGAAGCCACAGGTATCACTGTTATATAATTCAGGCATGAGCTCTGAAAACTATTTCCAATTTGGCTGAATAAATAAATGTTTTTTTAATATATTAGAATAAATAATAATACAGCACCTTCCATTTCATATTTTGATTATGAAAAAAACCTTCCTCATGATAAAATTTATGTGATTAGTATCTTCAGTGCATATGTTATATCAAGAATGAGAGAAGAGAGAGCTTTAAAGCAAAATGTCTGTTCTCAAAAGCTGGGATAAGATTTAAAAGGTTTTCTGTTTTTCCAACTGTTTGAAAACTGATGTATAAAGACAACCATATCCCTTTTTTTATAATTTAGAAGTTCTTATAATAAACATCAGAAAATTACAAGATTTTCTGAAGTTAATCAACAGAAAAATAGATGAAACAGAAAAATAGCAGATGAGTCAATTCAGATAAAAGAAAGTCACCTAAGTTTGTAAAAATTATTGTTTTGAAAATTTTTCTTTGTACATTCTCCTTCAATGTCAATTTGCAGATGCCCAAGTGTTCACTCATTATCATTAGTAGATACTGAAAATAAGATCATCTTGCCCAAGTGAACAGCATGGAGCTTAGATTTGAATCAGTCTGTCTTTTCTCATTGCATTTGCAGCTCCTTTTACAGAAGTATAAATCACCCTGTCTCTCACATGCTTAAAATCCAACAGTAAATTGTGCATGCACATAAGAAAAAAAATCAATATAGATTGCCCATAAGCAATTCTCCATTGTGATGAGGATCCAGAAAATGAAGATCAGTGTGGTTTTAGGTATTACTTACAATTTAATTATGGGAATGATATATAAATTATGCCTTAAATAAAGGATGGCTAGGACGTAGATATTTGAACAAAGAACAGGCAGAATAGCATGAGCGGTGTCAATTTCTCTAGAAATGAGTGCTGCACTGGGGTGAAGGGCGGAGGGGATTGAGCAATGTGTGCACAGAGTGAAAAGGTAGAGGAGCTATTCGTGAAAATTTGAAATCAGGATGGAGGTGGATGAGGCTACAGAATCTTAAGAGTTGTGAAAGAAATTTGAATTTGTCTAAGAAGTAACAAGGATCAAAGTCTTCCTGGAAGCCAACTGTTGCTAATATTTGTAAATATCAGGAAATTATGGCCACCGAACTCCAGTAAAAATGCAAATATTTGGAAATGATCAAGATAAATCATGTCTCTGAAATAAGTAATCAACAAATGATGGGCTCTATGTGATGAATTAAAAATGCTGACAGGCATCTATGTGGAACAATTAGAATATTCTAGAAGTTTATAAAATCTCATAATATGAACATCATTTTGAGAGTATGATAATCAGACTACATAACATTAGAACATCAGGGAGATGTTTAAAGATGCAAATGGAAAGTATTAATTTAAGTGAAGAAAAAAATAATAATTAATTCGTAGTCTCAGATGATTTGTTTTTCGAAAGCAGGATAAATTTCTACATGGTTAATAGAAATATGAGATTTATATTCAAATTAAGTAATGAAGACATCCATAGATATTTATCCACCTAACTCCCTAAGGTGCATGATTTCAGAGATTAATTGGCTCATCTTTCTTTACTATCTGTGTATTTCCTAAGATATAAAGTTAACATATCTATAGTCATATATTTTCAATTACCCACTTTACTAGGATATATTGTGAAAATTACTCAGTGGCAAAAATATTATATACATACACATATATGTATTTATAGATACACATATATGTATGTATATCTATATGTGAGTATGTACATATACATCAACAGGAAAACTGATGTAAGTAAACCTTAAGGATTGTAAATAAAATCTGTTATTTGGAAACATGGAACAACATAAGGGTACCTGAGATTTATATACTATCCTGTCATAAATTCATACAGGCAGACTTTACCACTCTAAATATTCTACTTGAAATTATGAAAATATTCTTCTCAATCTGAAATTCAGAATTTGAGTTGATAGAAGCTAATATTTTAGGGGAACTAATGTTCCCTCAAAGTTTGTGTGCCTATATCCTGCACACATTCGGGGAAGTTGAAGACTAAGCTTCTCTTTCTATCATGGAAATAGAAATTTGAAGGGAAAATTACAAATTGGAATGTCATTTCTCCATAACTCGTTTTCTAAACAGAGAGGTAGAGATGACTAAGGATGGTCACTCCTGGACAACTAATTCATTCATGGGATATACTGAACAATCAGGGCCAAACATCAACTGTTTGTAGTGTTTCTTGAAATCTGTCTGATTACCATGGTTGGGGAGTCTTGATTTGGCAGCACTGGTCTTTATGGAACATCATCTTCACATACCAATGTACTTCTGCCTGGGCAACCTGTCTCTGATGGGTTCCTACTTTTCTAGTGCCATTCAGCATACCCACAAAATGTTAGACAATTTCTTTTCTGAGGGCCAAATGATTACCCTCTATGAAAGGCACAATTTTATTTTGTCTGTTTTGCTGAAACAATGAACTGTTTTCTTCTGGAGACAATGGTCTCCATGTACAGGCATGTAGCAATTTGCAGCCCTCTGCAGAATCACACGAGAATGTTGAAAAGAATATACAAATGCAGATGATCTCAGGGACCAACTATCTGGACATGTGCATTCCATCATTCATGTAGGGCTTATTTTTAGTTTAGCTTTCAGAAGTTCTTATCAAATCATCACTCTTAGAAAATTATTGTTCCATTATGCAGATTCTCCTCTGTTCACCCTTTCATCAGTAAAGTGTTGATACTTACCTTTACACAGATACTTCAGAGCTTCACTCTTACCATAGTTCCATCTCATCTTTACATCCTTTTCACTATTTTCAGACTGAAATCCAGAGAAGGAAGAGGCAAAGCTTTGTCAACTTGTGTATCCCACTTTCTCTCAATCTCAGTGTTCTTTGGGTCTCTTCTCCCCAAGTATGTTCCACCAAATACATTTAAAGAAGAAATGAATGACATACCACATGCTGATTTTATACTATAGTAAATTTTAATTAAATTATTTTATCTATCCTTTAAGAAATATGGATGCAATAAATGTTATGAACATAATTATGAAGAAGAGAAAAATTCATACCATTCTGAAAAAAATGGCAAATTGATTTAGTTTGCTAAAACTTTGATTTTTAAAGTCAAAGGATAGTGCAAAAATGAAAAATGGCCACTTTTGTATATGAAAATAAAATCCCTGAAATATGGTAATGCATAAGTTAAATAATGAATAAGTGGATAAATAGGATCAGAAATGAGAGATCCTGGTAAAATGCATTTCAAAATCTAAGCTACTAGAGTTATCAGGAATGGATATATGATACTCTTTAGGTTACATATTGTTCACAAGGTACTTAGTTATAATTTTCAATATCCAAAAAACACTAGGTTTAGTAGTCAGTACATAATAGCAGCCTCCACTCAGTATTATTATGAAATTTTTGAACCTAAAGAAAATCGTTCAAACTCAAGCACATTCAAATTGCTCAAATATTAATCTACTCTTAAACAATAATGTCTATTAGTTATAAAATGTAAGTCTGAATTTGACTCCCAAGTTTTTGTGTTTGTCCAAGAGTTTATTATTAAATATGGATTAATGGAGAATAAGTACCTTCATACAAAGAACATTTTCATATTTTAGTATTAGTGATTTTACTCTCAATGCCTCTGAAATTGAGTATCTTCATGATGGGGATTTATCACTCTGTATTTGTAAGTGATACTATTTATTAAAATCTATGGATTTGACCGTTTCATGTAGTTTGATTAGTAGTTGTGATACATAAGGTGCAATTGCTATATATATATCAATTAAATCAGGGGTTTCGTTCCCCTGATATAATTCCTTATATTATTTGTTGTTAGAAATACCACTAACCTGCTCTAATTCCAATGTAAATTATTGATATAGTCATAGGGTGAAACTGGAATGGTAAATAGCTTCGCTAATCTTGTTGATCTGCTTGAACTCCCTTTTTACCTGGGAAATTTCAAAGAAGAAACAGAGAGCAAATGAGGTAGCTGATGTGCCAAATAGTCCTTACAGTACTGAGAAAGACCCCTTGCTGTGTAAGGGAGACAAACTGAAGCCAGTGAATCTGCTAATCTTCACCTGATAACCATAAACCTTAAAGTTACTAATTAAGGGACTATGACCTAACAACTCACATCTTCCTCACCGCCTCCACCTCCCCCATATAGCCTCTTAATCTCAAACAGTTCTTTTAGTTCTGCTCCCAAGCATGTTGCTTTAGCTCAATCAACTTCTTCTGTACTTTGGTTTTCAGCACCTGTGCATTTTGTTTTCAGTGGAATAGTGGCATTACAGAAAACAGGAGATGCTGTCTAAGCTTAAATGAAGCAGATAATAGTGAAAATTCTAAAAGAATATTTATTGATCATTTAAATATGCAAGTACACTAGGAAAAATATTCACTAAGAATCTGCTATCTACTAGACAATAAAGTAGAACCATACATATTACCTATCAATGAATTAGGCATTATTTTTTATGCTTTTCCAATATGAAAACTCATATTTTGAAATACTAAGTAGACTAATCAAATTAATACAGGCATGGAACCAGGGTTTGGGTAAATTTTACTTTCCTCTCATAAAATTTTACAGCTCCTTTTGCTGAAGTTAATCTCAAAATGAAATAGTGTGGTATTAGTGTAAAGGTAGACAAACAGATGAATGAAACAAAAGAGAAAGCATAGGCTAGAAATAGATCCATTCATTTAAGAACAGCTGTTTTTTTTTGTTTTGTTTTGTTTTTTAATACATGGGCAGGCAGCAGGAATCTAACCTGGGTCCTCTGGTCTGGCAGGCAAGCATTCTTGCCTGCTGAGCCACCATGGCCCACCAGGACAGCTGATTTTTGATGAAGGTGCAAAGGTAATTCAGTGTAGAAGGAACAGTTTTTTCAACAAATGATTCTGGAACAATTGTATATAACATATGCAAAAAAATGAACTTTGATTCAAACCATATGTTCTAGATTGCTAGCTGTCAGAATGCAATATACCAGAAATGGAATGGCTTTTAAATAGGGGAATTTAATGTGTAGCTAGTTTACAGTACTAAGGCCAAGTAAATGTCCCAATTACAACAAGTCAATAGAAATGTCCAATCAAAGGTATCCAGGGAAAGATATTTTGGTTCAAGAAGGCCAATGAAGATCAGGGTTTCTCTCTCAAGTGAGAAGGTACATGGTGAACAGAGTCGCCATGGTGTTATCTGCTAGCTTTCTTTTCTGACTTCCTGTTTCATGAAGCTCTCCAGGAGGCATTTTCTTTCTTCATCTCCAAAGCTCGCTGGCTGGTAGACTCTGCTTCTCATGGCTTTGTCATTCTCTGCTCTCTCAGAGATCTCCCATTCTCCAAAATGTTTCCTCTTTTATAGGACTCCAGAAACTAACCAAGACCCACCCAAATAGGTGGGAACACATCGTCTCTTAATGCAGTTTAACAACCACTCTTGATTGGATTACATCTCCAGGGAGATGATCTAATTACAGATTCAAACATAATTGAATAAGGATCATTCTGCCTTTATGAAATGGGAGTTTGATTAAAACATGGCTTTTCTAGGGGACATACATCCTTTCAAACCAGCACACCATCTATCAAAATTGACCATAGACCTAAATGTACAAATGAGAAATATAACACCATTAAGTGCAGTGATTAGATTATGTCCATGTAGACGTGACACACCCAATTGTGCGGGTGACCTTTTGACTAGATGGTGATATGACTCCACCTATTCCAGGTAGGTCTTGATTAGTATACTGGGAATCTTTCAAAAGAGGAAATATTTTGGAGAGGGGCAGGAGAGAGATGCAGACGTTTGGAGATCAACACAGAAATAGACCCAGTGCTAAGCAAGAACTCACAGAAATAACCAGAACTTGAAGCGAAGAAATCTCTGACCCTGGCAGATGATAAGCTATGGTATGAAACCCAGAGTGTTTCATGCAAGAGCTGAGTGAATGCTCACAGACACTTAGGAAAGCACTGACCTGAAGCTGGAAGCAGCAAAACCAGGAACAAGGACCAGCAGATGCCAGCCATGTGCCTTCCCAGATCACCCTTCCTTGACCCAAGGTATCGTTCTCTGTATACCTTAGTTAGGACATATTTATGACCTTAGGATTGTAAACTTGCAATTTATTAAATTCCTGTTTTAAAAACTGCTCCATTTCTGGTATATTGGATTCTGTTAGCTTAGCAAACTAATACACATTGACATTCCTATATACTTAACCCTTGGGTGTTTACATTTGTGGATGCTTTTCTTCTGACAACAATGATATATGATCGATATGTAGCCATATGCAACCCTTTACTTCATCCAGTTATATGACCAATAGATGATGCACTCTGGTCATTTGCAGGCCTTCTTCATGCCTCAATTCTTGAAGGTATTGTATTCAAATTAACTCTCTAAATTCAACATAATGCATCAATTCCACTGTGACATAATACTATTGTTTGTGTTATTCTATACTGAACCTTCCATTAATATTCTGATGGTTTTTATTTTCTCTGGATAATTAAGGGATTTACCATTTCTACTGTTCTTCTTACTGTCTTGAAATAGAAGTCTGTAAAAGGCATAAGGAGGAAGATTTTGGGCCCTGATGGAACAGAAAGACCTAGGAATCAGCCCTTCTCCCAGAACAACCACTGAACAGTCAGGACCTGTCTGGATCAACTATTTCAAAACTCTGGAGTCCAGTAGAATACTGTACAGTATCTAGGGAAGAGGTTGGTAAATTATGGTTAATACCAATAATTACTCCTTATGCATGGGAGTTTCTGGCACATATCCCCTACTCTTGTACTTGCAGCAGGCCTTAGTGGGGTCTTGCCCCTTGGTATGGTTTGCTGCTGTCAGAAAGCAACTTAAAAATCATCTACTTCCCCAAGATCCAAGTTTGGCAGTGGCTGATAACTGTCCACAGCTTTTGATAAACTACTTAGGATCCATGGGGTCTGACTCTGAGGGTGCTCATTGTTTCAGCCCATCCCAGACAAAGGTGGCAGGGAAGACTTAAAAATGGTATGCTTCCTCAGGGCTTAAGAAGACAATTAAATTACTACATTTTCTGGACACATCTAGAAGGCACAGTTTTGGAGATTCTTGGAAGAAGCTACTCATGCCCTTCCAGACCCCTTCCTCATCCATTCTTCAGGGAAGATTGTGGTTGGCCAGCACTCCTTGGATATCTGACCTTTTTCTGGACAGAAAACATTGACTTTGGAAAGTTCTTCCCGGCATGATACCTTCCCAGATTTACCCTCTGGGCAAAAGTAGATTGAGACAATGAAAGCATTCTAGGAAATGGCTGAGAATAGCCTGGACAAAGGCTTACCTGCTTTAATTTCTGATGTGGAATACACAGGGGAAGAAGGTCTATTTTCTGGAAAGCAGAGGGGGCATTCAAACTCCTGTGTAAAAGAGAACTCATAAGCCCAGGTAAGAAACAGACCCAGAAAAGACAGGGAGAAACCTGCTCATGACACCTTTTTAAAATTGTTAAGCACCTAACATAAAATGAAAAAATTTATTTTATTCATTTGATTAGAAGCCTCTAGTGATAAAGCTTCAAAAGCCTTATTATGTGAGGTAATAGAAAAAGTTTATGAAGTTCGATATAGACAAGAATAAGAAACAGATAAAAACTCACCAAAATATATCTTAAAAACTGTATACTTAGACACTGTATGTCATTTTACAAAGTTATCTCGCTGAAATAGTTTGCCTCAGAAATCACAGAATTGTGGCGAAACGTAAGGGTCTATGATACGATCCTCATATTGGACTTTCCATAAGCATTCCATCAATTCCACATCACTTCTTGCATGTCTTTTTTTATTAAATGTTATTTTCTTTTGGTGCAATTTTATTGAGCCATATTTGCATACCATATAATCATTCAGAATACATAATCAATGGTTCACAGTATTGTTAGGTCTCTGAAAAAGAACAAAAGAACTTTACATATAAAATGGACTCTGTGACCCTGGGGCTTCTTAGCTTCTTTCTCTCAGCTTCTTTTGCAGAACCAGATGTGGCAGCAGATAAATGACCACAAGGTTTATGGCTAAGAGATGTTTGAGAGCCCCAGATGTGCCGGCACCACACCCACCAGAAGGCCTGCTTGATAACCCTTGTCAGTACATGCAGTTGCACATCGAAAGGAAGCAGTGCATTAAATCCCCAACAACCAATCAGACCATAAGTCAACAGAGGCCCCATCAATCATGGGATGACACACCACCTAGGGGGCACCCTCCCCTCCCAGCATCACTTCCTTTTAAAATGCAGCTTCCAGAATGAGGAGCTGGAGCTATTTTCTTTTCCTTTTGCTGGCAGGTGTCAGCTGGCTCCCATCTACTGTCTCCCACCTGCTTTCTCCCTACTTTCTCCCCTCAATAAATCTGTTAATATTTGACTCACTGTTCTGTGTGGAATCCTTAATGACTTCATGCCTAACATAATGGTGCCAAAACCGAGGACCAGAGGTCAAATTGAGGATTAGCTTTCTGGCCCCTTGGGGTGACAGGCCCTCCAATTGACCCCATTTGGAGATTAGACTGAGGTTTGAGTTTCCAGCCCCTCAGGGCTATGGGAACAACCTTTTCAGTTGATTCTATCCCCTGAAGCACATGGTCATTCAGGTTTCCATTCACCTGATGGTTTGAGTCCACTGGTTTAGACCAGCCTGATGCAATGCTGGATCATACCCACAGCACTCAAACATCTACAACTAATTCAGCCCTAGGTAAATAGGTAAATGATGCCTTTCTGCCAAGAGTTTCCCCCTGGGAGATTTGTTTGTTGTCCCAGTGGCACCCAGCTCACCCCAGCGTGGCACCCCAGCCTCCTGGCCTAAAATTCTGAGCACCCAGCCAAAAGTCTCCCTCTCTGTGAGCATTTTTCCCCATGGCAGCAATCAAAGTAGCTTGGGGGATGCCTTGAGTGAAAGACTGCAATGTAATCTCCTTATCCCTGACAACAAACCAGGGACACCTGCTTTGTTGTTGTGACTGGATCATGGATCTGTTGGTTAGCCTCATTTAGAACTATGCCTTTGGTAGCCCTGTAAGCCTCCAATAGGAGCTCGTAACTGTAAGCCTCCAATGGAGCAGCAACTTTTAAGCCTCCCATGAGCAGAGCCCCAACACATGTCAGCCTCAAGTCCCCAGGGGGAATAAAAGCCTCCTGTGAGCAAAGTTCCCTAATGCTTGGCAACACCCCCCAACTACCTTTTCATTTGGAGTTTAGCAAATCTCTTCTCTTCTTCATGAAATCATGGATAATGCCCTGTCACTTCACAGTGACTCTAAAACTCCTCCTCCCCCTAAATCTACTCCCCTTGGACCTTTATTCTGTAATTTCAATAATTACAACAAAACTCCAATTAGAAGGAGAAATAAAGCCAAAGAAATATTGCTTTCTGTGATACAATTTGGCCACAATATCCCTGTGCCAGTTTGCATCTGTGGTGGACCCTAGAAAAGCCATGTCCTTTTATCCTCATTCAATATTGCTGGGTGGGAGTATTTTGTTTGTTCCCATGGAGATGTGAACACCCAATTGTGGGTGGTAACTTTTGATTAGATGATTTCCATGGGCATGTGTCTCCATTCATTGAAGGTGGAGTTGCTTACTGGAACCCTTTAAAAGAGGAAACATCTTGGAGAGAGTCCCTTTTTGGTAGAGCCACGAGAAAGCCAGCAGACACCACCATGTTTGCCATGTGCCCTTCCAGCTGAGAGAGAAACATTAAACATCATTGGCTTTCTTGAACCAAGGCATCTTTCCCTGGATGCCTTAAATTGGACATTTCTATAGACATAATTGGGACATTTTCTTGGCCTTAGAACTGCAAACTAGCAACTTATTAAATTCTCCTTTTTAAAAGCCATTCCATTTCTGGTATATTACATTCTGGCAGCTAGCAAACCAGAATAATCCCTTAGAACAACAAAAATATCAGCTGAAAAACAGTACTTTCAATTGACAAATTCTCACAGAACATGATAATTTTATTCAGTGCAATGGCAAATGGTCTGAAGTTCCGCACTCCCTACTCCCAAGTATAACAATTTTACTGAAGTCTCAAACTTTTCTGTGCCACTCTAGCCCTTTACCTCCTTCATAAAAAAGAAAAAGAAAAAAACCCTTCTAGGGTTTCTGCCCCTCAGCAGGTCTCCTTATCACTGAGGAGTCCCTCATAACAAAAGAAAAAAACTCTGAATGTCAAGATAAAATACTTTAGTCTTTTAATTACTGTAAATGAAGAAAGATATTAGAAAAAAAACTGCCCCTGGAATTTCTCTAAGACAGCAGAAAACTGCTGAAGAGCTGCCTCTGGGAAATACTCAGACCTTTTCCTATGATCCTGGTCACAACTTTTAATAAAGCAGATCTAAAAGTCATAAATAATTCAGAGAAGAACATAGGAACCTCAAAATCCCATGGCTCTTACCTAAAACTTTCAAACCCAAAATGCCCAATGTCTTTCTGTCTGTGCAAACAATTAAGACGTTTTCCTAGATTTAGATTTGGGACAAATTGAATGGGTTCAATATATTTCCCAGAACTTAATAGTCACTGTAAAATAGTCATAATGTGAAACATAGTGTAAAGCAATCATAATGAAGAAATAAAAATGCTGAAAGAATTTATAAAGCAGAGAGATAGAAAATGACCTAAGTACTCATAGTGATGACATGTGGAAGGCCTTTAAATAAGAAAGTAGCTTTTAAACATATAGAATTCTGGACTAGTTTTTAGAAACCACAACGTAATTTTGTGAATTAACACATTCCTGGCATTGTTTAGCAGTTGGGAATATTGCTGGCAGTTGGGAACATTGTTAAGAAAAATTTGAGTTTTTTTATGGATATAAATTCCTTCAATACCAAAAAGCTAATTATATTTCAAGCTTGGGGCTTTCCTAACCTCTGAAAATAATGCTGAATTAGACTGAAACATTTAAAATATATTTAAACTAATTATATATGTGTTCTGAGTATAACATGTCTGGTTATGTTCTAAACCCAAGCATAAATTTCTTCTCTTCCTCCATTATTTTATAGTATCTCTGTCTCTCTTCTCCCTTTCAGGAATATTGTTATTAGAAGAAAGTATGCAGGTTCAAAAGCTTTGTGAATTTATTATCTATTTATTTCTGATTATGTTCAGTCTAGTTAAATAGAAACTATAGATGGAATGAATATAAAAGCTGATATCCATTAAATAAATTTTGTTTGTTATGGTCATTGCTAACTACAAGCCCTGAATGGGTACACATTGTAGTAGAGACTTGGGAAAGAGAATTTTGTTTGTTATAGTCATTTTTTATTATAGGGTCTGAATGATTGTAGAGAGTTGTAAAGAAGGAATTTATGAAAATGAATTCTGTCTGTCATAATCAGTGCTGACCAAAGTTTAATAGGTCTGTTTATCAAATATTTCAAATAAAAAAAGCTTTTGTGTTAAGCTGAGTATTCATACAAAACTAAAATTTAGTTTTCTTCCTGTAAAAATAACATGGACATCAGGATAATATCCTTGTTAATATTTATGTTGGCATTATCCTTTATTTCAGAAGACAAGTTTTCTCACTGTTAGTAAAAAACTGTTACAAATAATTTATTCTTTCACCTTGTATAAGTAAGGTGATAAAATAACGTAGCCTATTGCATAAGAAGTCTTTGGGAAGTATTATGACAGTTAAAAGGGATTTTCTATCTTGCTGCTAGTTAAATTTAAATAAGTAAAATATTCATATATCTGGAGATTATATAAATTCCTAAAAAAATTTAACAGTATTCTCACTGTTGACTTTATATCCTGATACTAAACTGTATAATGTTAAACAATGGTATGATATTGTTAGTCATGGCCTTAGCTATTCTAAAAAAACTACAATTCATACAAACAGCCAAATTGTCAGTTGCAATATTACTTTTTATCTGTTAAATAAAATAATTCTGGTAAATGTGTAAAAGTATAACACATCAGAACCTCTGCTATGGTTTACTAATATACAACAACTGTCTAATGTTTTTAATTCTGATTGAGCTTCATTTAAAATGCATATAAAAATTAAAACTCAGATCGTAAGCATTTACTATTATCATTAAATTCTGAAGTACTTTTACTCTTTGTATAGCCAAGTTGTTCCCTGGAATTTTAAGTGTCTGTGTGACACTTAAAACTCAGATTTGGTTCTCCAGCTCTGAAAGTTAGCATGGTCCACACAGCAATAGCTAAAAAACTAAGAGAGATCAAACTCCAATTAAAAATGTGATGAAACTGAACTGATTGAAACCAAGGTAAATCAATATACAAGGTAAATAATAATTTCTGTATTTTAAAGATTTAACTTTTGTGTGAGATAAAAGAAAAATGTTTATTTTGTCCAAAATTTGCACTATTTAATCTAACTTGCCTAGTGAGTTAAACTATTTCAGCTTTATTTAATATGAAACATGAAATAAGGAACAAAATCTTAATGTTATGTACAAGTGAATGTTACATACTCTGCATTTCAGAATATTTGGGGCATAAAATTAAAAAGTGCCTGCAAAGTCCCTTTAGGGACTGGGAAAAATAAAACTATTAGGAATTTCCCACGTGGGCAAGCTTAACATTTTTCTTATGGAAGAGGGGTTCCCAATTTAATAAGCCAAGGTCTCAGTTTTGAAACTTGCCTTTATAAAATTTATTTCTGTAATAATGAACTGAATTTACTTAAAATTAGTGCCTAAGACCCATCTCCAGAAAATCTCTGTTCTTGCTCAAATGTGGTCTCTTTCTCTAAGCCAAGCTCTGAGTCCCCCCCCCCCCAATGTGGGGCATAATTTCCAGGAGCATAAGCCTGGAACTGGCAGCATGAAATATAATGGGCTCTGGCATCACATAACATAACTAGACCTGGCACTGCAGAACATAACTGGCCCCAGCACTGTGAGACATAAGCTCCTAGGATGAGACTGGCCCTGATATCATGTATGAACTGACCAAAAGGGGTGAAAGGAATAGTGTTTCAATGGCTAAGAGATTTCAGATCGAATTGAGAGGTTATCTGGATGTTACTGGTTATGCAAGTGTAACTTAGCAAATCTTATAACCAAGATTCACCTTAGCTAGAAAGCTTTCTCCCAAATTTTCTTTCATTCTTCTCCACCACTTTATAAGCTATTCTTCTCTCCCTCATTGGACGATTTATTGCTCCCCCTCATTGGACACTTAATTATCCTCCTGTCAATTTTCCTCCTAGCCCCCCTGCCTCTTTCAAGCCTGTCTAGATTTGTTTACAGGTCAATTGCAGCCATGCCCATCCAGAAAATTTTTGAAAACATACTCCTATTACAACAGAAATATGAAAATTTACTTTTGTCACAGCAAAAACATCACTATCAGCCTGTTCCAACAGAAGGTGCCCAAAAACCCAATTAGTAATGCCCCTGCTCTGCTTGAAGCAGTTTTCCCCCTCCCCAACTACACCCTGTACTCAACTGGAAGTAACCAAATAAAGAACATAATGACCTTCTCCTTCTAAAAATTGCTTTGAGCTAAGCTAAGGCAATATCCCAAACCCAAGCCCACCTTCATTCAATTTTATTAAAAGAAAAAGGCAGAAATGTCAGGTCTCAGGAAAAAAAATTTACATGGAAAATAGACTCTGTGATCTGGGGGCCTCTCAGCTTCTTTCTTTCAACTTCTTTTGCAAACCAGATGTGGAAGCAAGATAAATGATCACAAGGTTTACAGCTAAGAGATGTTTGAGAGCTGCAGCCACCAGGAGGCCTGGTTGATAACCCTTGTCAGTACATGCAGTCACACATCATGGGAGAGGCATGTGTCAGAACACTAGCAACCAATCAGATCATAAGTCAGTGAGCCCCCATCCAATCAAGAGGTGACACACCACTTAGTGGGCACACTCCCCTCTCAGCATAACTCCCCTTTTAAAATGCAGCTTCCAGAATGAGGAGCAGGAGTCATTTTCTTTTCCTTTCACTGGCAGGTGTCTCTGACTCCCACCTGCCTTCACCCACCTGCTTTCTCCTTGCTTTCTCCCATCAATAAATCTGTTAAATTTGACTCACTGACCTGGAATCCTTAACAGCTCCGTGCCTAACAAGTATCATCATATAGTTGTACATTCATCACCACAATCAATTTTTAAACGTTTTCATTGCTCCAAAAATAAAAATTAAAAAAAAACACCTAGAACATCCTATAACCCTTATACCCCCCATTACTTATTTATTTGTTTTCTCTATTTTCTTACTCATCTGTCCATACACTGGTTAAAGGAAGTGATAGTCACAAGGTTTTTGCAATCACATAGTCACATTGTAAAAGCTTTATAGTTATTCAATCATCTATAAGAATCAATATGATTGTATACAGGATTACATTTTAATGGTTTCAGGTATTTCTTTCTATCAATTCTAATACACTAAGGATTTAAAAAAGAATGTCTATATGATGCATAAGAAATAATTGCCAGAATGCCCCTATTTGAAATCTCTAAGCCACTGAAGCTTTATTTTATTTCATTTCTATTCCCCCTTTTGTCAAGAAGTCTTTCTCAATCCCATGATCCCAGGTCCAAGTTCAAGCCCAGGAATCATGTCCATGTTGCCAGAGAAGATTGCATCCCTGATAGTCATGTCCTGTGTCGGGAGAAGGGCAGTGGGTTTATCTGCCAAGTTGCCTTGGAGAGAGAGAGAACACATCTGAAAAACAAAAGAGGTTCTCTGGGGGGTGACTTTTAGGCATAATTATAAGTAGGCTTGACTTCTCCTTTGCAGGAATAAGTTTCACAAGGATAAGCCCCAAGATTGAGGATTTGGCTTGCTATATTGGTAGACTCAAATGCTTGCAAGAATGTCACCAGTTCCTTAGATAAAAAAGTTTAATGTTTCCACTTTTTCCCCAAGTCCCTCAAGGGTCTTCACAAATACTTTTTTTTAATTTTCTACCCAGATTACTCTGGAATGTATCAGGACATCACACTAACCTGTAAAAACTAACAAGATCTCACTCCTTGTTCAAGTTTTCATGTAATTATGATGTTCAAACAAACTGACCATACAAGTTAAATTAGATAATGTGCTACAGAAAATGTAAATTTTACACAGATTAAACATTTCCTCTGGTATCACACAGAAGTTGAAGTTCAAAACATAGTCAATATCATTTACCCTTTAGTTAGATTTTCTTTATTCCTAACAAGATCAGCTTCATTCCTATTTCTAATTGAGATATGATCACTTTTTCACTGTTATAACAGTTGCAGTGTGGGGTAATGCTGACTTTCATAGCCATAGAACTCTAGCTTTGGGTCTCAGATATCATACAGATAACCAAAATTCCAGGGAATGGCCAGGTTATACACGAAAAGCTCAGCATCTCAGAATTTAGAAATAACAATTACAACTCAGGAATAGATGTGACTGCTGCAAGACCTTACAATCTAGGACCCTTTACAATAAGCTTTCCCCTGATAACCTATGCTCTCAAATTCAATTCTCAGAGTTTGCACATTATAGTTAGTCAACATTAGTGAGTCATTATAATATTGGCTTTTTATTTTCTGGCTTATTTCAATCAACATACTGTCCTCAAATTTCATTCACCTATTTGTATGCCTCACAACTTCATTCTTTCTTGTAGTCACACAAATATTCCATGTTGTATATACCACAGTTCACACTGCCATTCATCAGTTGATGTACTCTGAGGACACCTGCATCCATTGTAAATCATGAACACTGCTGCCATAAACACCAGTGTGAATGTTCATTCATGTCCCTGCTTTCAGTTCCTCCCAATATATACCTACTAACAGGGTTGCAGGATAAACAGTATATTTAGTATATTTAGTTATCTGTGGAACTCCCATATTGCCCTCCAGAGGGGCTGCATCATTCTACTTCTCTGCCAATGTGAATAGTTACAATTCCCTCTCCACATTTTCTCTAGCACACCTATCTTTTTGTTTATTCTTTAAACAGTTTTGAATAAAACTGTTCATCTTAAGTAAATAATCATCTTAAGTAAACAATCAATGGTACCAATATAATCAAACAATTATGCATTCACTACCACAATCTATATGAGAACATTTTAATTCCTTCCCTCAAAGAAAGAAGAGGGGGAAAATAAAAGAAGAATAAAAAATTTAAAAATCAAGAAACAATAAAGTTAATTAAAATGAGAAGGTGAAACAACAACACTACACACAAATCCCACACCTTCCCCCTTATTAACAATAAGCTTTGGCATATTGTCTTTGCTACATTTAATGGAACTATATTACAGTGTTACTGTTAACTATTGACCTTAGTGTGCATCGGTTGTATTTTTTTCATATGCCATTCCATTTTCAACACCTTGCAATGTTGAAATACATTTGTTCTCCCTCTTGTGAAAACTTTATTATCCAGGTACATTTAATTACCACTGTTCACTCTAGGTTTCTCTAAGTTATACAGTCTCAGTATTTATCATCTATCATTCCTTCTGGTTTCATATATGTCCCCAGCCTTCCTCCTTAAACCATGCTCATACTCAGACAGTACTGTTCTATACATTTTTGGAGCTTTCCAATAAATTTTGTTGAATATTCTGTACTCCTTCAGCATCAAATTTCCAATCTCTACCCTCTTTCTATTGCCCAATAACCTGTGTTCTCAACTTCAACTTTCTAAGCTTGCTCATTAATGTTAGTTCATATTGATGAGACCATACAGTATTTGTCCTTTAATTTCTGGGTGATTTCACTCAACACAATGTTCTCAGGATTCGACCACAGTGTTACATGCTTCATGACTTTATTCTGCCTTACTGCTGGATAGTATTCCATTATAAGCATATGACAGTTTGTTTATCTACTTTTCTGTTTTGGATATCTGGGCTGTTTACATCTCTTGGTAATCATGAAGAATGCCACTATAAACATCAGTGTGCAAACGTCCATTTTTTTCTTTGCCTTTATTTCCTCTGAATATATTCTAATAATGGGATTGCTGGATCATTTGGCAAGGCTATACATACATACATACATACATATCAGATAAAAACTGATGGAAAAAATGATATGAATCCAGGTATGTGTCATGTAGATAAAGAAAAGGGAAAATCAATTTCATCTAAAGGAACTGGAAAAGTCCTCATGGAGGAGTCCAGATGTCATCACAAGGGTGAGGAGGTTTGGGTGAAAGGAATGAGAGAAAGAGATGTTTTAAGCAAGGGAAATATGAGGTAATTCATAATTGGGTCAAGGCTGAAGCAAATGTAGAGAAGAAGAGTGAAGTGAAGCATGTGGCCAAGTGGCCTGGATTAATAAGGAGAAAGCAAGGTTATAGGTAAAATAAAGACAGACTGTGAAGTATCTGGAAAACCAAAAAATCGAAAGTGAATTTTGTTGAAAAGTAATGAGGTACCATTAATTATTCTTCATAAGAATTCTTCAGTTTCACTTTTGATCAATAATTCAATAAGTGTTAATTAAGCACTAAACAGGGCCAGACACTATTTGATATGTTGGGAATATAGGAATTAACAAGACAGATAAGGGCCCTTTTCTCTTAAGCCTGTATGCTAACAGTAGTGGTGGGGTTGGGAGTGATGGATTATAGATGTAACAAAAAAATAAATATATAGTTTACTGAGGAGTAATTAGTGTTATGAAAAATAAAACCAGGGTACAAAAGTTTAAGAGCAGCTGAAGTGAACACAAAAGACAGAGCAATCTCAGTAACTTATAGGTGGTCTAAATAATAATATTGGAGTTATTCCCAAGAGTGCTTTTAGGATATGGGGGAAGAGTCACTAGCCACTAGTTGGTGACCCTGGATGAACCCACCACACATTTTAGTCTGCTTTCCATCAAATTCTAATTATCTTTCATGAATCATATTAATCTCACATCTAACAGTTGGGGGTTAAACTAGCCCAGGATCATGTCCTGCCCATATTTTACCTTATTAACAGAATGATGAACAGGACTGTAAAAAAATGAGATAAGTGACAGAGATTTTCGTGAGGGTCATTTCCATTAACCTCAATGTCTCACTACAATTTCTCTAGTTAATACTGCATGGTTTATGTGTATTAGGGACCAAATCTTCCCACATAAATAAATGATGACAGCACAAGTAAACCCTTTTAGGAATTGATAAAAAAAAACATGTTTTGCACTGTAAAGAACATAATATTAACACTAGCCTATTAGTTGTCTCCAGACATTCGTTCTTTAATCCCAAATGTTTTAGAGACCAAGATTTTTATTTTGAAATTCTATAAATTCTAATACCACTAAGCAATTAACAAGATGTAACAAAATCCTTCCCTGTGACACCTAGGTAGGAGAAATATTCTTTTTATCTTTGCTTTCCACAATATCATCCATGACTATTTATCTCTAAATTTATTTACCATTTTTCATTATTCAGAGATTCCAAGTCTTTAATTGTCATTGCAGTTTTTCTCTAAATTGAAGACTGTGGAAACTAGATTGAGACACAATATTACAATGGGATTTTCTGATTTACGGTGAAAGTTCAAAATATGCAAGGTCACAAAGAATATCTGTTAAATAATACAGGCACACAGCATTGAAGTTCATTATAATTATCTGAATGAATGAATTAAATTTAATATTTTATAATAATTAAATTTTAGTCTAATTTATACTGAGCTGTCATTGTGGAAAATTAACCAGTTTTGACTTTAGAATTTGTGTTTCACACCTTTATATAATAATGTATTACATAACAATGAGAGACGATAGCTTTGTAAATCAAAACAAAATTAGTTCTCAAAAATCCTAGCAATGTTTAAAGGGATTTATCTTTTTAAGTATTGGGAAAATAAGAATAAAGACAAATTTATTTTTATATATTAACTCAGAGCTATTGAGATCTATATTAGAAAACATAATTATTTTCCAAGTTAACTTGTCACAGTTAATAACAGCAGATATAGGATTTGAAACATTCTGCCTTTCTCATAGCATTCTTAGATATTTTAGAAGTATGTCATCATTAATCTTAAATGCTACAATCTAATAAGGAAATTGTGCATGATTGCATAAAACGAAAGCATTGTAGGTGATCCTAGATTGCTTTGAGTATATAATTCATGACCAATGGACTGGAAAATGGAGATCAGTGTGGTCTGGAGTATTTAGCTTGAATTTTATTAAGTAGCATTATATATGAACTATGTCTGATATAAAGAAGGAAATGTTTTGAGATACTGATAAGAACAACAGAAATAAAAGTATGGGCATGGTCAGTGTTTGTGAAAATGAGTGTGGTACTCAGGATGGAGGTAGAAAAGTCAGAAATAGATAGAGAGTAATGTAGGGTCATAGCTGATATTGAACATGAGGAATGAAGATGGAGGGCAACAGAATTAGAGAGAGCTTTAAATGTCACCATAAAGAATTCAACTTTATTTTAAAGGCACCAAAGTTTAAACTTTTTCTGAAAGTAGATTGCTGCTTTTGTCTATCAAAAAATTGTGACCACTCAATTTCCATAGATGTAAATGGTTCTAAAAAGGATCAAGGGAACATGAGCTTAAATGAGTTAACACTTCATTGAGAGCTCTCTTTTGATAAGCTCCAAATGTCAGAAGTCTCTACAGAAGATGTTGGAAAGGGTACATGGAAGATATTTATAAAATCTTATAATTTGTCAACCATTATTAGGATATTTCAGAAGCTTAATAATATTATAGTATCAAGATTTACCTTAAATAAGAAATATCTTTAGTCAGATAGATGTAGAAAAACTGACATTTTATTTACAAGTAGTCTCAGAGAGTTGGTTCTGCCCAGGCAGGAATAGGTTCCACAATGTGTAGATATAGATACGAAAGTTACATTTGCAACTCATTTATTGAATAAATATATGGATATATTTCCCACTTTCCAAAAAAGTTTCCTTAAATATAAACAGTCCCATCCTTCATCTTTAGTGGTCTTTATGCATATCTTCAGACACATAAATTTCAACTGAATGTGGGCATCAATTTCAAACATAATTACACTGGGATAGGATCCACAAACTTTTTGCTCAGCAGGAAAATACATTTACAGGAAAAATTGTTTTTAAGTGTACCATGGATATTCAATACATAAACTGAGAGTGAAATTATTTGGAAATACTGAAACAAGAATGAGTAAACTAGATTTGTACAATATCCTTGCATTAATTTATACAGAAAACATTTAATACTCTAAACTCTCTCTTTGTAATTATTAAAGCAATCCTATGAAACTTGACCTCACAGCTTGAGGTCACAGAGCTGATTTTAAGGGGAGATGATGTGTCCTAAAAGTATGTGCGCCTGTATTCAAAAGATAACAGAGGATAATTGAAGAAAGTCTTCAGTCTGCTTTAAAAGGGGAAATTTGAAGGAAAAATTGGACACCTTGTACATTAGAACATTCTTTCCCTATAATTCCTATCTCAATACAGATGGTGGAGATGATCGAATATAACCACTCCTTGACAATGAACTTTTTCCTTATTGGATTTACTGATTCACCAGACCTGAAGCCCCTTCTGTTTGTGGTGTTCTTCATCATCTATATGATCACCATGGTGGGGAATCTTGGTTTGGTGGTACTGATCTATATGGAGCATCGTCTTCACACACCTATGTACATCTTTCTGGGCAACCTGGCTCTGATGGATTCCTGCTGTTCCTGTGCTATTATCCCCAAGACGTTAGAGAACTTCTTTTCAGAAGATAGGACAATATCCCTTTATGGATGCATGGCACAATTTTATTTTCTTTGTCTTGCTGAAACAGCAGACTGCTTTCTTTTGGCAGTGATGGCTTATGACCGGTATGTGGCAATATGCAGCCCACTGCAGTACCATACCAAGATGTCGAAGAAACTCTGCATTCAGATGACCATAGGGGTCTATGTAGCTGCAAACTTGAATTCCATGATTCATGTAGGGTTACTCTTTAGGTTAACTTTCTGTGGGTCTCATCAAATCAATCACTTTTTCTGTGATGTTTTTCCATTGTACAAACTTTCTTGTGTTGACCCCTATATCAATGCGCTGATGATACTTATCTTTGGAGGGATAATTCAAATCTTTACTATTACCACAGTCCTAATCTCCTATGTCTTCATCCTTTTCACTATTTTTAGAATGAAATCCAAAGAGGGAAGGGGAAAAGCTTTATCAACTTGTGCATCCCATTTTCTCTCTGTCTCAATTTTCTATGGTTCTCTTATATTTGTTTATATTCAACCAAGCTCAGTTAAAGAGAAAGAGAAAGATATTTTTGTTGCTGTTTTTTATACTGTAGTCATTCCTTTTTTAAACCCTTTTATTTATAGCTTAAGAAACAAAGAAGTAATAAATGTTTTGAAAAGAATTATGAAGAATAAATCTCAAACATTCTGAAACAAATATCACATCCTGTACCAAACTCATTTTTGTATGATAAAAACATTTTTAAAGTCAAGAGATGGCTAATAAATGTAAAATGACTATTTTACATGTAAAATATTAAACCACTAAAATATTCTTTTTGTAAGTGAAATATTCTATAAATGGATACCTAATACAAGAAAAGGGTGTTCTTCTGAAATATATTTCAAAATATCAGCTCACAGATCCATTAGGAAGGAGAAAATGATTACTCCTGGGGTCACAAATTATCTCAGAGTCTAATGAGTTACATTTTTAAAAACTTCCAACAAATACTATGAATAGAATACAGTTTATAATTTTAATAATGTTGGCAAATTCGCAGAATCTCTAATTTACAACTTTAGTCATATTCCAAGATCTCAAATATTAGTCACATAAGCAACAGGATCTATCAGGTATAAGTGTGCTTCTAAGTTTGATTCTCAGTTTTCCTTTTGTTCTATAGATTATAATTGAATATAGATTAATGTAAAATTTGTATTCTCAAATTGAGAATTTAGCTTTTGGTCTTAGATCTTTATCCTCATAAGCACTCTAGAATAGATTATCTTTTTAATAAAGATTTAGCACATTGTAGTTGCAGATGATGGTATTTATATTGAAAACCCTATGGATTTGAATATTTTCATGTAGTTTGATTTGTTGGCTATGAATGACTGTGCAACACTGAATATATCAATTAAATCAATGGTTTGTTTCCCTGTTGTCATTATTCACTTGTTTGATATAAGGAATATCCCTAACCTGTAGTGTTTCCAATATAAATTATGTTATACTCATAGCATTGGCAAAAATAGGGAGATCAGTATAAGCATCTGAACAAAAATATTTATCACTTAAAAGTACAAGAGAAGGAAAAAAAGTACTGAGAACTTTATACATGCTAGGTAATAAATTAGAACTTTCACATGCATTAAATACCAGAGTTAGGCATTATTTTTCATGTATTTCCAGAGCATAAACTCATGCTCTGAAATATTTAGTAGTTTAACCAAGTTCATTTTGGTCACCTGGAATTTGGATCAATACTGCCTTTCCCCCTAATTTTTACAGCTTCATGCACAATGGCTTGAATTATATTTATTGCAAAATGTGTACAATCTAATGTGGATAATGAATGCATATATTTATGAATAAAAAGTAATTCAGATTCTACACAAACAATGCAGATTGTATTGGGAGTTAGAACAATGGAACTCAGTCTAGTTTTGGGTATTTCGCTAAAATAGTATTAGAGGGAAATGGGGGATGCAAAGGCAGTTTAGGGGTAGAATTCTCACCTGACAGTGGGGAGATCTGGGTTCAATTCCTGGTCCACGCACTTCCCCTTCCAAAAACAAACAAACAAAAATTCAACAAATGGTGCTGTAATAATGGGATGCTCACAAGACACAATAATGAAATGTGACCCCACCATATAGCATATGAAAAAAAAAGGTATTAGAGGGAAATGTGTCTAAATGAATCAAAATATTTTTTATATTTGGGGGAAAAACAAGAATAATAACATGAGCAGAGTCCATGTTTATGGAATGAGTTTGACCCCAGGAGTAGAGGATGAGTGATGTGAACATGGGTGGACATATTTAGAAAGCTGGTAGAGATGAGGGTGAGAGCTGTTGGTGAATGTAGGAAATATGGATGGAAGTGGGTAAAGTTACTGAGAATCCTCATGTCATGTTAAGGAATGTGAATTTATGTAAGGAGCTAAAATTTTGAAATCTTCTTGGTAACAGCATAATAAGTATAACTTCTCTGAAAAAAAAGATCCAGATTTGAGTTGAAAGATAGACTAAAAGAAAGAATGTAAACCACAATAATTCACATAATAGATTAAGAGAACTGAAACTGGAGGAGATGCAGCAAAAGATGAGGGGTACATAGACATAAGTACATTTTAAAGAAGAACAGATACTAAATTATAATTTTCAGATAAATGTAAGCATATTTTTTCATTTGCACATCAATAATGTCATATTTGATATTATATTATCGGTATTTTATAGTGTCTGACAAATTTGGGCCTTCAATGACATTTTCTGAGTATATAATATACAAAACAATATATACTATTTATTTTAAGAATTTAAATAGATTTCTTAATTTTATTGGAGAATTTTCATGTTTGCATAAAAATCATGTAGAAAATATAGAGATCGTGTACATAAATCATTATGCTAATTTTTGTATATTTATGAACAATTTTTATTTTTCTTGGAAATCACCTGTTGTGTCCTTTGCCTATTTTTTTCACTAAGCCTTATGGTTTTCTTAGTATTTGTGTATTCATTTTACTTTGAAAGCCTGTGGAATTTCTTTATATGTAGCTGTGGTTCATTTTTTTTCTCAGTATTTTCCTTGCCTTTATTTTTTCTTGATGTTTTGTGATTTACAGAGGTTTTCTTTAAAGATATTCACACTGTTATTCCCTTTATAATCTATTTGATTCTCTTGCTGCTTAGAAAAATCCTATTCAGGACTCTCATAAGGATCGATATTTTCAGATATTTCCATTTCTCAACTTTGTTTAAATATTCCAGGATATAATTTTGATAAATGATCTAAAATAAGTCCTGAATACAGGTTAGATTATTTTTCTTATAAATTACATGATTTGACTATTATTACAATTCAAGTATCAGGGGCACTTTATCATAAAATAGTAATATCATAAAATACCTATCGTAAAATAGGCACTTTATCATAAACGTTCTAAAATCTATTAGGCAGATTACACAAGACTGTGATAGATTCAGTTGTCGACTTTGCCAGGTGAAGGTACCTAGTTCTGTTGCTGTGGACATGAGCCAATGGTATGTGAACCTCATCTGTTGCTCATTACATCTGCAGTCAGCTAGGAAGTTTACCTGCTGTAATGAATGGGGATGTTTGATTTAATTGGTTGGTGCTTAAATGAGAGAGCTCAACATAGCGCAGCCCAAACAACTCAACATACCTCATCTCAACACTTGCAGCTGAGCCCAGGTCTTTGTAGGTGCAGAAAGAAATCACCCAGGGGAAAGATGCCGGAGCCCAGAGGCCTGGAAGGAAGGCCAGCAGTGATCACCTTGTGTCTTCCCATGTAAGAAAGAATCTCAGTTGAAAGTTAGCTGTCTTTCCTCTGAAGAACTATATGTTAACTGAATAAATCCCCTTTTACTGAAAGTCAATCCATCTCTGATGTGTTGCACACTGACAGCTAGCAAACTAGAGCAGATTTGGTACCAGAGAAGTGGGGTGCTGCTGCAGTTTCCAAACACCAGACATGTTGGACCAGTTTTTTGGATGGATAAGAGGAAGATTTTGGAGGAACTGAGAAAAGAATGATGGAGAAGTCCTGTAGTGCTTGAAGAGACTGTTGGTGTAAATGGAACCACTGCCAACCTGAACAAAGGGGGATACAAGAGGTACAAATTGGATTTTTCAGAGTGAGAACCATGGAAACTCAGGTCTGAAGCCAAGAAACCTCGGCCAGGAGAGTGGACCCACCCATATACATGGAGAGGACAAGTCTCCCATCTCATTGCAGTGGAAGAGTTGTACTGCCTCAGGCCTTGGAAGAGGTACAGCATGCTCCTTGGGGACTGAGGAGAGCCTGGCTGCCACCACATGGAAGGGTTCAGCATGTGCCCGGAAATGGCAGAGAGCCCAGGTATGGCCTTGATGCCTGGAGAGAGTGGATCCAAGAAAAAGGTGACCTCCTCAATGTCCCTCGAGGTTTTCAGAAAAAGGCAGGCCACTGCATAGGCCCTTGGAAAGGGTGGGACTGCCACTTTCTAAAGCTGAAGGATAAATGACTTTCAGACTTTGAAATCCAATGGTCTTTGCCCTTCAGGTTTTCAGAATTGTTTGGGTCTTGTGACCCCTGTGTTCCTTCCAATTTCTCCCTATGGAAATGAAAACCTGTATCTTGTGAATGTCCTCCTTTGCACATTGGCACCAGATAACTTGTTTTGAGAGTCATAGGTCCACAGTCAGAAGAGAATTTTTTATACCTTAATATTGTTTAAGGTGATGCATGTAGTTGCCAAGTTGACAAGGGATGGACATGTGGTAGTTAGATTCAGTTGTCAACTTGGCCAAGTGAAGGTACCTAGTTCTGTGGATGTGGACATGAGCCAATGGTATGTGAACCTCGTCTGTTGCTCATTACATCTGTAGTTGGCTAAGGGGTCTGGATGCTGTAATAAATGATGTTTGATTTAATTGGCAGGTGCTTAAATGAGAGAGCTCAACATAGTACAGCCCAAGTAGCTTAGCAGATGTCATCTCAGCACTTGCAGCTCAGCCCAGGCCTTTGGAGATGCAAAAAGAAATCACCCAGGGGAAAGATGCCGGAGCCCAGAAGCCTGGAAAGAAAGCCAGCAGAGATCGTCTTGTGCCTTCCCACATAAGAAAGAATCTCAGTCAAAAGTTAGCTTCCTTTCCTCTGAAGAACTATACATTAACTAAATAAACCCCCTTTTATTGAAGGCCAATCCATCTCTGGTGTGTTGCATTTTAGCAGCTAGCAAACTAGAACAAAGACATTATTGAAAGAGATTGATATCATATTAGATATTTAAAGGTATGAATAATCTATGATAATGCAAACAGCTTAATATTAGCTAAAGAATCAATATACAGATTACAGAAAACTAAAATATCATCCAGAAATAACCCAAGTTTATATTAAGAATAATATAACAAAAATGGCATAAAACATTTTTCAGTTAAAGTTTTTTTTTAACTTTTTTTTACTGTATAGCATAACATATATGCAATGCAAAGAAATAAAAAGCAATAGTTTTCAAAGCATTGTTCAACATGTGATTACAGGGCACATCCCAGAGTTTGTCATTGGCTGCCATACAATCCTCTCATATTTTTCTTCCTAGCTGCTCCAGAATGTAGGGGGCTAGAGTGCTTAAATATTTTTTTATCATCGCAATTGACTTTTTTTCTTCTTTTTTTTTTTTGGTGAGAAATAACATATATACAAAAAAGCTATAAATTTCAAAGCACAGCACCAGAATTAGTTGTAGAACATATTTCAGACTTTGACATGTGTTACAATTTCCCAACTTTAGGTTTTTACTTCTAGCTGCTCTAAAATACTGGAGACTAAAGGAGATATCAATTTAGTGATTTAGCATTCATATTCATTTGTTAAATCTTGTCTTCTATGTATAAATCCACCATCACTTTGGATCTCTCCATACCTCTCTTTAGGGTTGTTTGGGCTATGGCAATTCTAAATTTTTTATATTGGCAGGGTCTGTCAATAATATGGGGTAGAGAGATGGAACTATCTGATGTTCTGGAGAGGCTGGACTTGGTTTCAAGACTTATCTGGACCAGAGACCCATTTGAAGGTTGTAGGCTTCTGGAAAATTACTCTAGTGCATGGAATCCTTGAGTAGGATTAGTGTTGGTTCTTTATGGAATGTTTGAGAAAATTCCCCTATGAAGCCATCTGGCACTGGGCTTTTTTTTGTAGGAAGATTTTTGATGACTTATTGAATCTCTTTACTTGTGATTGGTTTGTTGAGATCTTCTATTTCTTCCTGAGTCAGTGTAGCTTGCTTGTGTGTCTCCAGGAATTGGTCCATTTCATCTAAGTTGTCTAGTTTGTTGTTGTATAGTTGTTCATAGTATCCTCTTATGATTTCTTTTATTTTATTTTTTGTAGCCTATTTTGCACCCCTTGTCATTTCTGATTTTGTTTATTTGCATCCACTCTCTTTTTTCTTTGTCAGTCTTGCTAGTGACCCATCAATTCTATTGATTTTCTCAAAGAACCAACTTTTGGTTTTATTGATTCTTTCTATTGTTCTTGTTCTCCCTTTCATTTATTCCTTGCCCTTTATTCCTCTCTTCTCATTCTGGGCCACAAATGATTCTTATATTTGCCTGTTTTGTTTTGTCTATCATTTCCCTGAGTTCCCACTAATTTTTTTCCATCTTTTTTGCCATTTGCTGTTTTGAGTCTTCAAAGTTAATTATCCTGTCCTCTATATCACTTATTCTTTCTTCTGTGTCTTCAAATCTGGTGTTGTGTGCCTCTAGTATGTTTTTTATTTGGTCAACAGAGTCTTTAATCTCTGTGATATCTGTTATTTTTCTATTTATTCTTTCAAATTCCTCTTTATGCTCTTCTACTGTCTTCTTGATCTTCTTTATGCCATTTCTATCCCACTTATTTTATTAAGTAGAGTCATATGAACATCTTTGATTAGTTGTTCCAGTGTCTGTCTCCTCTGGTGTTTTAACTCATTAGGCAGGGCTGTATCTGTCTGCATTGTGATATGCTTAGTGATATCCCGCTGTCTTTGTGGCATGTAAATATCTTGATTGATTTACTTTGGGAGTTGATTTCTTTCAGTAGTCTAAGGTCTTGTGTTTGTGGAGTGGTTGAACAGCAGGGAGCAGGGCACGGGGTGGGCACTCAGTGTGGTAATTTGTTTTAGGGAAGGTATAGGCACAGGTTGGTGATGTTATGCTGATGCTTGTGAATGTGGGCACCCAGCATCCAGGGATGAAGTAGCTGTGTGGGTGCACTGGTCTGGGAGGTGTAAACTTGGTGTGCACTGGTCTAAAGCATGGGGCTCTTCATGTGCATGTGTAGAGCTGTGGCAACAGGTCAGCATTATGCCCTTATAAATTGGGGGCAGATGTGACCCAGTTGCACAGGTCAGTACTTTCTCAGAGCTGGGAATTGTGGCTGAGGGAAGTGCACATGTGCAGTTCCAGTACTGTTGTAAAGTGCTGTTCTCAGAGCTGAATGATGTGATTGGGCTCCCATGCACATGTGTGGGCCTGGGAGTGCATAAACCGATGCACAGAGCTCAAGTGGGGTGAAGGAGGCTGTGTGACACTATGGTTCAGGGGGTGGCAGGAGTAGCCTAGGTATGGAGGTTTGTGCCCACAGCCTTTATGTGCTGGCAACAGCTTACAGGGAACAGGAGTTAGTACTCAGGTGGGGTTACAGGAGAGGTGGGTTGGGCTGTACCTGGGGTGGGGGGGTGGGGCAGGTACATGCACTGGGGGCTGGTGGGGTGGGGGTGCCTGGAGCACAGGGAATGGGAGCAGATGACAGGGTTCGGGTGTGTGGGGTGTGCGATGAATTGCAGGTCACAGTACTGATGAGGGTAGTACACCCAAGGAATGTGGCCTGGCTTAGTTTCTAGTCCTGGGCTCCCATCTGTGCACTCCCACAGGCTCCACGCCTCTGTGCCAGGCTCCAGCTTTCTCCCTCTCAGTTCCTCGACCTCTGCAACCTGGGTTACCACATGTGGTTCAGAAGCCTCTCTCAGGTCAATTGCACTCCCAAATCACCATCTCAGTCACCCTCCTGTCCCTCCTGTAACTTTTCCATGGAGCAGGGTTGAGCTTGATCTGGTCTATCAGCCATCTTCCTGGAAGACCCCTCAGTTAAAGTTTTATTATAAAAAATAATAAAATATATGCAAAACAAATCTCCATGCACCTATTACCAAGCTTCAATTAATTTTAAAACATTTGTATGTTACCTATTTTTATTTTTGAAGTAAGGAATAAAAATATTTTTAAATTTCTCTTAATTTCTAATATATCAAATGCAGATAAATTAAAATCCTCATAAACAAATGTTCTTAAATGTCCTAAATAATTTTTAAAGTATATGTAATTCTAAAGAAAAAAAGTTAAAGATGGTCTGAATTAGTTGGATTTTGTACCTACTGGATACATCCCCTATATAGTGGACACTGGTTGTAAGCCTTTCATCTACTGATTCCTTTACCCTTTTCTAAGGCAACATGATTTAGTTTATATGTTTGTACATCCCCAAGCAGTATTGGGGGTGAATGCCAGTGGCTATTGAGGAACTAGGATTTGACTTTTGGGGGACAATAAGAAACAGAAAATGAATTTTCTGAAACTTTCTGATAAATATGTTTCCTTTCTTTTAAAAAGAGTCAAAAAATGAACTGTCATTCTTCCTCTGAAGGCATTGTGTGTAGTTGTGAAATATGGCATGGACCTCCTTCATTTTAGCAACAAAGGGAAGCAAGTCTGGTGATGAAATCAACACACAATGTAAGATAGAGTTGAGGGAATCACTGAGAAACCGCCCCAGATTCACATTAAAAGATCTCTTCTGTGTTGTAATCTAGTTAATATTTTCTTACTCTTTAAACTACTTTGGGAAGAAATCTCACTTGCAACTGAACAATTATCTGAGACATTCATACCTCTCATTTTATCGTGCATCTTAAATCTTTTATATTCTATTTGAAATTAATCCTTGACAATTTTGTATCTTATAAATAACTTTTCAATTGTTTCCATTTTGACATTACAACATTTCATTTAATGAGTCTTTTACCTTTATTATCATATCTTACTTTCCAATAATTCTACTTAAAAAATAAAAGTGTCAGAGAGCTATTTCAAATTGTGCACAGGAGTACTAAGGTGGATCTCAATTACCAACCAGGCAATCCAGCCCCAGAGTCTTAAGTTCTCAACCACAAAGCTATTCCATGCATAGCACAGAGAGAGTTCTCATATATAATGCACCAATTATGCTATCGTTAATCGTAATCTTACAAATCTGTTACATTTGTTATAATTAATCACCAGTATTGATATATTATTATTAACTAAAATCATACTTTAGTTAGTTTTTACCTAATGTTTTTATTCTGTTTCAGGATCACATCCAGAATACCATTTTACATTTAGTCTAATGTCTTTTTAGAATACCCTTGGCTGTGAGTGTCACTAAGATTTTCTTTGTTTTTGATGGCATTCAAAAGAATTAATAGTTTATATTTTATATAATATGCCTCAGTTTGGATTTTTAAAATATTTTCTCATGAATTACTGGGGTTATGTATTGGGTTTTGGGGAATAAGCCACAATGGCAAGTTGTCATTTTTGTTATAACCTATCAGTAGTACATACCAACATGACTCATAGCTTATGATGACATTGACCACTTACCTGGTATAGAATTTGTCAAGTTTTTTCACTGTAAAATAATTGTTTTCCTTCTTTCCATACTGTAATCTTTGAAAGAAATCACTATGTGAAGTCTACAAAAGAAGTGGTGAGTTATGTTACACTTCTTTGAGGGCAGAATCAACATGTTATTTAGAATCCTTCTGCAGGCAGTGTTTGGTTCTTCTCTTACATTTATTTACACATTCAAATTTTTATTACTATAAGTATAGATTCACAGATATTTATTTTATTCCATGAGAATCAAAGACTACTTTATTAATTTAGGTTCTCAAACTATTCCAGCTATGGCTATTGGGAGCTATTGCAATTTTTGTGGTGTCCCTTAGGCATATGCCCAACATTTGGGGCATGGCTTTGATAATTATCCCAGCTTTTCTTTTATTTGTGGCACTATAAAATGTTCCAGGCTCATCATGTGTATCTCCTCCTTCAGTACTAGAATCGAAAGTTTCTCCAAGGTTTCTTTCATTGGGGAATGCTATTAGAAACTGTGATCTGTGCAATAGGTATGCTCATTCCTACTGGTATGTCATTGCTTCTAGCTAGCAGAGAAAGGAGATCTCTGTGTGTTCCTGTGGCTCCACATGCTCACCAGTAGTTGGTATTTCCTGCTTTTTGTTTGCTTTTTAGACATTATAGAAGATATTCCATTAAAGTTTTACTTTTCAGCTCCCTAAGAGCAAATGTTGTTGGGCTCATTTTCATATGCTTATTTGCCATCTGTGTATCTTCTCAGTGAATCTACACCTTGTGCTAAGTTTAATGGCATGCTTGTTCTGTACTTGGCAACTTAGCTGAATTAGATTATCAACACTCCTAGTTTCTTTTGGATTCTTTGGGATCATCTATGTAAAGGATTTTGTCATCTGCTAGTAGAGATTATTTTACTTCTTTTTTTCCAATTTAGATGACTTCTATTCTTTTTCTTCTCAAATTGTTCTGGCTAGACCGTTCTGTAACTGAACAGTTTTGGTGAAGACAGAAATTCTTTACTTAATCCTGATTTTAGGGGGAAGATTTGAGTCTTTAACCATTGACTATATGCCTTGGGTTTTTAAATAAATGTTTTTCTTTTTATCATGTTGAGTAAGTTCCCTTGTATTCCTAGTTTATGAGTGTTTAGAATTACATTATGTCAAATGTCTTTTCTGTGTTAATTAAGATGATCGTGTGTTTTTCCCTTCTTCTATTAATGTGATACATTACATTGACTTTTTCTTCTGTTGAACCAGCTTTGCATTCCTGGAATAAATTTGCTTGGTCATAGTAAATAATCCTTTTAGTGTGCTGCTGGATTAAACTTGTTAGATTTTTGTTGAGAATTTTTGCGTGTATATATATATATATATATATATATATATATATATATATACACATACATAAAAGAAATTGGTCTGCAATTTTTTGCATGCTATTTTATCTAGCTTTGATATCAGCCTAATGGTGGCTTCTGGAATGAGTTAGGAATAATTCCCTCCTTCTCAATTATTAGGAGAATTTTAGAAAGAGAGTCTATAAAATTTCTATGAATATTGTGTAGTATTTACCAGGGATGCTATCTGGTCCTGGGCTTTTTTTTTGTGAGGCTTATGATTACTCATTTAATCTCTTTATACTTGTCTGCTGGTGTCTTCTATTTTTTATTCCATTTAGGAAATTATATTTCTAGTATTTATGTATCCCATCTAGAATTTTGGTTTGTTGGCCAACATTTTTTTTATAGTTTTGTCTTAGAATACTTTAATTTCCAAAAACTCAATATTTATGTTCCCACTCTCATTTTTTTTATTTGCATCTTCCTTCTTTTTTTTCTTAGTCTATCTAAGAGGTTGTCAATTTGATTGATCTTTTCAAAGAAACAACTCTGGTTTCAATGATTCATTTTTTCCCTATTTTTCTGTTTAATTTATCCCTGCTCTAAGCCTTATTATTTCTTTCCTTCTACTAGCTTTAGCTTGTTCTTATTCTCATTCCTCAAGATGTGAATTTAGATGATCAATTTGAGATCATCTTTATTTATGTAGGCACATGTCTATCAATTTCATTCTGAGAACTGCCTTGGCAGTATCCCAAAATAATGGTAAGTTGCATTATCTTTTTTATTCTTCTCTAAGAATTTTCTGATTTCATTAGTGATTATTTTTCTTTTACTCATCTGTTGTTTGAGTGTGTTGATTAATTCACATATATTTGTGGATTTTCCAGCCTTCTGTCTGTTACCCATTTCTAGTTTCAATGTGTTGTGTTTGGGGAAGACATTTTCTATGTTAATCTTTCAAAGATTTGCAGACACTTGTTTTGTGACCAAATGTTTTGTCTATTCTGGAGAATGAACCATCCAGGACTTCAGAAGACCATTTGCTCAGCTGTTGTTGGGAGGAGCATACTATTCTTGCCTCTTACATCTATTTGGTTTGTAGTATAGGTCAAGTCCTCTGTTTCCTTTTTCACCTTTTGTGCAGATGCTCTGTCTATTACTGAAAGTGACATATTGAAGTCAACAACTATTATTGAAGGACAATTATTAGAGTAGATTTAAACATTTCAATTTTAACAATATTGCTTCACGTATTTTGAGACTCCATTATTAGATGCACATATTTATAATTGTATCTTCTTGAAGGTTTGACATTTTATTAATATATGATATCCTTCCTTGTCTCATAAAACAGTTTTTTACTTAAAGGCTCTAATGGCTGATATTATCATAGCCACCTCAGCTATACTTTTGGCTAATATTTGCTTGCAATATTTTTCCCCATCCTTTCACTTTCCACCTATTTGTATCTTTGGAAATGAAATGATTCTCTTTAAATAGGACATAGTTGAATCAAGCTTTTTAAATCCATTTTACCAATCTCTGATTTTTAAGATTTTCATTCATTAATATTTGATGTAATTACTGATAAGGCAGGACATACTTCATACATATGTGAGTCCTCCAACTTTGTTGCTCTTCAGAGTGTTTTTGCTATTTGTCTTTTTCTTTTAACTATCATAATGCATGTGAAGTGGTATCTCATTATGGTTTTGTCTTACATTTCTTTACAACTTAAGATGATTAAGGTTTACTTTAATGCATTGATGATGATAAATGTTAATGGATAGAGAACAGCACCTGATGAATAGTAAGCACTCAAAACATGCTTACAGCCGTATTAATGAAAACACTACTGATTTATTTTCTGTTTAGTTTGGATAGTAGCAAAGTTCCTCAATTTCTATATGTTTATTAGTCATTTTTATTTCTTAATCTCATTTTCCATTTCAGATCACTAATTTTTCCTCATTTGATTTGTCCCATTATTTCCAGAGAAAATAAATTATAATCTTATGTATATGGCAAGTGATATTTAGTGTATTAATAGTCTTAAGATATGTTTGTGATATTTATGATATTTCATTCTTGATGTAAAACTAAATTAGAAATTTTTAAAATTTGAGTTTGATATTAGCCAATATTTAATTTTGCTTTTTCTTCTTCATCTCTTCTTCCACCTCTTCTCCTACACCTTCATCCAGTTTTTTGATTGTTTAGATTGTTGTACTTGACAACTGTGTCTTCCCAGAATTTATTTGGTATCTCAGATGAGGTGAAGATATAACTTTTTTTTTTTTACCTATTTCTCCCAAAGTTACCTAAGACAAATAAGCCTACAAAGAGAACTTCTTTGGGAACCTCATGAAAGATTGCAAAAATATTTTCTAGAAAAATGGCAATCAATAAAACATAGGCTAATTTGTTCATAATGTATTTTATTATATTTAATAATTCATTATATTATGTATGATTATGCCTTATATATGCAATTAGTTTTAAATGATCAATACTTTATCTTTATGATAAGAATCAATACAAAGATCAATGGGGCAGATCAGTTATCAAGTTATTCACATTGGACCTCAATACATAATAAGAAGAGCATCATGTATCAATGAGGGTAGAAATAATGAATGCCCCTGGGTGAAATGATTGACTATTTATGACTCTTTCATTTTTGAAAATGTATGATTCCCTCTCATTCAGAGACTATTTTTTCCACATCACTTGCATTTTCTCTTTTTCCATAGTTTCAATTTTTTATTCCTAGAACTTTAAATCAACAAGATTTCATTTTTGTACACTAAGAAATGAGAATTAAAATTTTTATGGCTTGATGGTAGGTACAGAAGTGTTTATTAACTGAGTCTGCCCTTACTCGTGGAATTCACATGCCTCTGTTTTATATGTGCACACGAATAAATCCACATGCGCATGCACACACAGAAGTCTAGTACTAGCCTGTCTAACAAACACAGTATAAAACAAAATAGTCCAAGTCACAACCTTTATATTCTAGAAGGATTTAAAAGTAGTTAAAATGAAATAAAGAGTAATGAGTATAATGGTAGGAGAAACACTGCTATTTCTTCCCATTTGTGTAATGCTCCTATGAGGTTCAGACATGACATCTGTCCTCTCTGTTCTTTCCTTCTCTAAGACCCCACATATGTTCTATTGCTTTTAATATCATCAAAATGGAGATATCCCAGCAGGTATATTTTCAGCTCTGACATCTCCCTCATCTTCAGACTCACAACTGTCTGTTTGACACCATTGCTTGAATATCTCAAAGACAGCTCTAGTTTAATAGGAATAAGAACTTACACTTGAAATTTTTCCTAAATTTTGTACCCCTGGTTGTTTACATCTTGATGATGTTTGTCATGGTCAGCTTCATGTGTCAACTTGGCCAAGTGGTGGTACCTGTTTGTCTGGTTGGGCAAGTGCTGGCCTGTTGCAATGAGGACATTTCATAGAATTAGATCATGATCATGTCAGCTGCATCCACAGCTGATTCCATTTGTAATCAGCCAAGGGGAGTATCTTCTGCACTGAGTGATGCTCAATCTGATCACTGGAATTCTTTTAAGGAGGATTCAGAAGAGACAGGCTCTCTTCCTGCTTCAGCCAGTAAGTCCCTCCTGTGGAGTTTGTCCAGACCCTCCATCAGAATAGTTGGCTTCACAGCCTCCCCTGTGAATTTTGGACTCTGCATTACCATGTTCATGTCAGACACTTTTATAATTTTATATTTGCGAGTGTTCCCTATTGATTCCGCTTCTGTAGAGAACCCTAACTAACACGGTGTTTTTGACTAACTAATTGGTCAATGCAAAAATGCAGAGTAATCCTTATTTTCTCTCTCTTTTCTCATCCAAACTTTCACAAAATTTATCATTATATCTCTTAGTTTTATCTTAAATGTTCTCCCCACTTTCCACTTATACCATCTTCATGCAATTCCATAATGTATCACCTCTTAACTCATTAATATCAACAGTTTCAAACTGCTCACTCTCCTTTGTGACTTTTACTTCCTTAGAATGTTATTCTTAAAGCATTTAAAAAATAGTACTAAAAGATGCATTTCAAAATTTCAAACATTATACTCTCCTAACCACCATGACCTACGCATCCCAATGAAGAGCTTTGTAATGTTTAGCTACTTTGAAAATTTTAACATCATATTTCTTACCATAATTACAGATACTAATTTACCTCCTTTTATGGTAAATGTTAATTCCTTTTGCTTTGTCAATGTTTTTGGCTATCCTTATTACTTACGTTGCAAACAATGGCCTTACACTACTTTAGCTTTCTCCTTTGTCCTCTTTCAATTTTGTCTTTGCTTTTTATTATTTTTAGATTTCACAGTGGTTTTAGATTTGCAGAGAGTATTCCTGCAAAACTTCCTATAGCATTAAAAACTTAAATAGCCATGGGCAATATTATTAAAGATGAAGTATTAACAATGCTGTGATATGACAATTGAACCAAAGGTTTATTTTGGATTTTCCCAGTTTTTATACTTATGTCCTTATACTGTTCTAGGATCCAATCCAGGATCCCAATTTGCAGTCTGCATATCTCCTTAAATACCTCAAATCTGTGTCAGTGTCTCAGTCTTTCCTTGTTTCAGGACTTCCACATTTTTGAACAGTACTGGTAAGGTAGTTCATAAAATATCCCACAATTTCAGCTTGTCTCATATTTTCTCATGATTGAACTGCTGTTGTGAAGTTTGGGGAAGATTATGACATAGGAAAATTGCTCTTTTTATTGTATTGTGTTAGGAGGCCATGATATCAACCTGATTTATTACTAGTGATTCTGTCATTGAACACTTGGTTAGTGTGGTATCTGCCCACTTTTACAACTGTAAACTTAACTATTATTCCCTGTTTGCACTCTATTCATTAGAAACAGACTTCAAAATCCAAGAGGTATTGAATTAAGCTCTATATCCTGGATGAGAGAATGTAAAGTATTTGTTAAAACCACCCCAGTAATTCTGAAATATTTGAGGGAGATACCTTGAGAACATGCAAATATACTGCTTCTTCTTAAAGTTTTTCCCACCAGTGGTTCAGCAATTATCATTGTCTTAATTTAGCTGTAATAATGTACCCAAAATTTTCTATTGCCCTATTTCTTCCCACATGTATTTATTGGAAAATATAGATTCGATAGATATAAAAGCCTTGGCTCATTCTTGTTCCTTGAGTCAAGGTCCAGATCAATGAGAGACAGAGGGCCTGAAGAAACATGGACAGAAGCTGTGTTTCCTCCCTGGTTCTGCAGGTTCTGCCAGGCTCCTGTAAGAAACAGCAGTGAGAGACCTGGTCCCTGCCTGGAAAAAGGCTAAAGACTAGGAAGCTGGATGTGTACTCCACCATAAATAAAATGGAGGATACAGACCCACATTGAGCCAGATTTGGCCAGCAAAAAAGGAGATAAGAACCATACAGGTAACCTGATCTGAACAGGTACATCTGGTGTGCCAGACAGCTCTGAGGATGATTAAGTTGTCTAACAGTGCTATCTGCTGGAAAGAACAGAAAGTACAAAACATTGAAGGGATTTTTCAGAGATTACCCAGAAAATTATTTCAGACCAACTGGAGCAGGTCTGGGAACCCAAACCTGTTTTGGTTAAGAAGCACAGACAAATCAACTGTTAAGGAATTGCCCTAAAACAAGCCCAGTTCTTGCTGTATGATGAAAAACAGAGCACCATGAGAGACAGCAAATTTGTTTTACCAAAAAAAAAAAGAAAGAGAAAAAGAGATTGCTGTGGTGGCTTGTGAGCCACTCTCATCTCTGAAGCAGGCTGCCGTAGGTGCCTGGCTTTGGTGGGAAACTGGGGGGCAGAACAGATTCGATAGCTGCCTGGTGAAGGAGATGAACAGATAAAGAACAAGTTCAACCAACAGGAAAATCTTATGCAATAGAGATAAAATGACCTCTAGAATAAACTAAGCAAGAAAACCAGATGCCTCAACACCAGCAGAAAGTCCTGACTCGTACCAGGAATAATGAAATATGACCCAACCAAAGGAACAAACTACAAGTCAACTGCTGCAGGAATTGAAACAGCTAATTAATGATATTAAAACTGATCTTCTAAATGAATTCAATGAGTTGAAGGAAAATATGTAAAAAGACATAAAGGCTATAAAGAAGACATAAGGTGACCATACAGAAGAACTTGGGAGCTTAAAAAAACAAATGAAAGAATATGTAGAAAATAGAAGATATTGTCAAAGATACTGTGGATCAAGTCAATAATATATTAGAGACACACAACAGCAGATTTGAAGAGGCAGAAGAAAGAATAAGCAAACTAGAAGACAGAACAATTGAATTCAAATGCACGGAAGAACAAATACAAAAATGATGGAGAAATTTGAATTAGATTACAAAGAAATAATGAGCAACATGACATGCACAAATATAAGAATCATTAGTTGACCTAGAAGGAGAAGAGAAGAGTAAAGTGTTAGGATGATTAGTTGAGGAAATAATAGTGGAACATTTCCAGCTTTTAAAAGACAAAAATATGCAAATCAAAAAAGCCCAGTGAATCTCAAATAGAATAAATCCAAACAGGCCTACTCCAAGACACATGTTAATAAGTCTGTCAAATGTTGAAGAGAGACATAAAATCCTGAGAGCAACAAGAGAAAATGAATCATCACATATACAAGAAAACATATGAGGCCTACTTCAGACTACTCAAAAGGCAGCATGGAAGCAAGAAGGCAGTGGTGCCAGCTTGAATTCAGAAAAGCCATGTTTTAATCCTGATCCAGTCTTGTGGGAGCAGCTATTTCTTTTAATCCTAATTCGACATTGTAGGTTGGAAACTTTTGATCAGAACATCTTCATGGTGATGTGACACACCCAATTATAGTGTGACTTTGATTAGATGGATATGTGATGTCACTCATTCCAGCTGGGTCTTGATTAGTTCACTGGAATCCTTTAAAAGAAGAAATATTTTAGAAAGAGCTAGAAGTGACAGGAGCCCCAGAGTTGAGAGAGCAGATCTGAAGGAACAAAGTTGACACAGTTGCCAACACATGGAGAACAAAGACAGAGATGTTTAGAGATGCCTGGAACCTAGAAGATATGACTATGTGTTACCAAATAAGCAGAACCTGGAGATAGCTAAGGGAAGCCAAGAGATGAAGGCCAGTCCCAGAGAAGCAATCTGAGGAACCCCCATAAGAACAGTGGTTGAAGGCAACAGAGGCCAGGAACAAGGAACCAGCAAATTCCAGCCATGTGACCCCCCAGGTGACAGAGGTATTCTTGACATATTAATCTTCCTTGAATTAAAGTATCCTTACCTGGATGCCTCAGTTTGGACATTTTTATAGGCTTAGAACTGTAAACTTGTAACTTCTTAAATTCCTCTTTTTAAAAGCTGGTTCAATTCTGGTTTATTGCATGCCAGCCGCTTGCAAACAAACACAGCAGTGGTATGACATATTTAAGATACTTAAACAGAAAGACTTCCAACTAAGAATTCTGTATCCAGCCAAGCTGTCCTTCAAAAATGAAGAAGAGATTAAAATTTCCACAGACAGACAAAGTCTGAGAGAATTTGTCAATAAGAGACCATCCCCACAGGAAATAATAAAGGGAATTCTGTGTACTGAAAAAAAAAGACAGGAGAGTTCTGGAGGAGGGCATTGAATTGAAGAGTACAAGTAAGGGTAACTTAAAGGGTGAAAAGATTTAGAAGGAAAAGAATACATAGATCTGACAAATAAAAAACAAAGGATAAGATAGTAGATTTAATAAATGTCATCACAGTAATAACTTTCAATGTTAATAGACTAAACTAGCCAATTAAAAGATAAAAATTGGCAGAATGGATTAAGAAGTATAATTCAGCTAAATGCTGTTTACAATAGACTCATCTTAGACCTAAGGATACAAACAGATTGAAGGTGAAAGGATGGAAAAAGATTCTCCATGCAAGTTGTAACCAAACAAAAGCAGGAGTAGCTATATTAATATCAGACAAAATAGACTTTGAATGTAAAGTGGTCATAAGAGACAAAGAAGTATACTACATATTAATAAAAGGGACAATTCATAACTAGAAATAACAATCACAAATGTCTATAATCCCAATCAAGGAGCACCAAAGTACATGAGACAAACACTGGCAAAAATAAAGGGCACAATAGATATTTCAACAATAATACTGGGAGATTCAATACACCTCTCTCCTCTATAGATAGAACAACCAGACAGAGGATCAACAAGGAAATTGATAACTTAAACAATTTGATAAATGAATTAGACCTAGCAAACATATATAGATCATTACAACTCAAAACACCAGGATATATATTCTTCTCCAGTGTTCATCTAATGTTCTCCAGGATAGATCATTTGCTGGGCCACAAAACAGGTCTTTATAAATTTAAGAGGATTGAAATTATTCAAAGCACTTTATCTGATCACAATAGAATGAAGCTGGAAATTAATCACCATAAAAGAACAAAAATTTTCACAAATATATGAAGATTAAATAATGAATGCATTCTTGAATAACCATAGGTCAAAGAAGAAATTGCTAGAGAAATTGGTAACTATCTGGAGATGAATGAAAATTAGAATACAACATATCAGAACTTACGGGATGTGGCAAGGGCTGTGCTGAGAAGGAAAATTATTGCCCTAAATGCCTATATTAAAAATGAAGAAAGAGCAAAAATTGAGGATTTAAGTGCTTACCAGGAGGAATTAGAGAAAGAACAGCAAATAAACCCCAAAGCATATAGAAGAGAAATAACAAAGATTAAATCAGAATGAAATGAATTGAAAAACAAATGAACAACAGGAAGAATCAATCAAACAAAAAGTTGGTTGTTTAAGATAATCAATAAAATCAATGGACCACAAGCTAGGCTGACAAAGAGAAAAATGAGAAAGAATGCAAATAAACAAAATCAGAAATAAGAATGTGGTCATTACTGTGGAACCTAAAGAAAAAAATATTATAAGAGGATACTGTGGAACAACTAGATGCCAACAAACTAAATGGCTTAGATGAAATGGACACATTCCTAGAAACACATGAACAAGCTACACTGAATTGAGAAGAAGCAGAAGATTTCACAAGCCAATCACAAATAGAGATTCAATCACACAGCAAAAATCTTTTTTACAAAGAAAAGCCCAGGGCCAGGTGACTTCACATGGGAATTTTATCAAATATCCCAAAAAGAACTAACACCAATCCTGCTCAAACTTTCCAAAAAATTGAGGAAAAAGGAAAACTACCCAACTCATTTATGAACTAATATCACTCTAATAGTAAGACTGGGTAAAGCTGCTATAAGAAAGTAAAGCTACAGGCCAATAAATACAGATGCAAAAATTCTCACAAAATACTAGCAAATCCAATCCAATGACATATTGAGAGAATTATACATCATGATCAAATGGGGTTTATACTAGAAATGCAAGGGTGGTTTGAGACAGGGATTCAATCAATGTAATACAACATATTAACAAATTAAAAGGAAAAAATCACATGATTATCTTGATTGATGCTGAAAAGGCATTCAACACAATTCAGCATCCTTTTCTGACAAAAACACTTCAAAAAGAAGGAACTGAAGGAACCTTCTTCAATATGATAAAGGGTACACATGAAAAACCCATAGCCAGCATTATACTCAATGGTGAGGGACTGAAAGCCTTCCCTCTAAGATCAGGAATGAGACAAGGATGTCCTCTGTCACCACTATTATTCAACATTGTACTAGAAGTTCTAGCTACAGCAATCAGGCAGGAAAAAGAAATAAAAGTCATCCAAATTGGAAAGGAAGAAGTAAAAATTTATTATTTGCAGATGACATTATACTAGGGAAGTCTTTAGAAATCCACAACAATATTACTTGAACTAATAAATTCAGCAAGGTGGTGGGATATAAAATTAATGTGCAAAAAAACAGTAATGTTTCTATACACAAGCAATAACCTAAATGAGGAGTCAGTTAAGCAAACAATTCCATTCAAAATAACAGCTAAAAGAATCCAGTATCTAGAAATAAATGCAACCAGATATGTAAAGGACCTGTACACAGAAAACTATGTAATGGTGCTAAAGAAATCAAAGATATAAATGGGTGGAAAAACATTCCCTGTTCATGGGTAAGAAGGTTAAATGTAGTTAAAATCCAGTTCTACCCAAATTGCAGGTTCAATGCAATACTAAACAGTATCCCAACAACCTACTCTGAGAACTTGGAAAAGCTAATTATGAAGTTCATTTTGAAGGGAAAGCGATTTCAATTGTCTAAAAATACCTTTAAAAAGGATGAGTGAAGTTGGAGGATTAACACTTTATAATAATTTTAAAGCCCATTATAAAACCACAGTGGTCAACGTAGCATGGTACAAGCATAAAGATAGAAGTATTGACCAATGGAATTGAATTGAGAGTGCAGAAATAGACCACCCAATCTATGGTCAAATAGTCTTTTCAATAAATGAGCATGGAGAACTGAATATCAATAGCCAAAAGAATGAAAGAGGACCCATACTTTACTTTCTATATAAAAATTAACTCAATATGGATCAAAGACCTAAATACAAGAGCCAATATCATAAAACTCCTTGATGAAATATAGGGAGATATCTTCCAGACCTAGTACCACAAGGTAGCTTCCTAGCAATCTCACTACCAAATATATACCCAAAAGAGATGAAAGCAGTGACAGGAATAGACATTTGCACACAAATGTTCATAGTAGCATTATGCACAATTGCCAAAAGATAGAAACAATTCAAGTGCTCATCAAGAGAAGTATGGATAAACAAAACATGATATACACATACAATGGAATATTATGCAGCCATAAGACAAAATAAGATCTTGAAGCATACGACAACATGGATGAACCTTGAGGATATATGCTGAGTGAAATAAGCCAGGACACAGAGGATAGATACTGTATGATTTTGCTTTTATGATCTTAGTCGAGGTAAGCTCAGAGGCTTATAATACAGAATATAGGGGACCTAGAGATGCACAGAAGCTAGATATGGGTGAAAGGTCACTAATGAGGTTGAACTTAAATGTAAAGGAATGGATAGACATGAAGGCAGTTCATTAGTGGATCTATAAGTAATATTGCCATATTGAAGGTGACTATGATTGAAAGCAGTTGTATAGAGCCATGTATCCCACTGATTAACACTACAAATATGAATAAGTTTTTGCATGAACTGCTTTGAAAGTGTGAATCTTGTACAAGAAGTCAATAATATAGGGATATAGAGGTGAACAACTATTACATGCTATGGTCTATATTTGATGGAAAGACATCAACAGTATCTCAGCAACACCAGGGGTAAATAATCTGGGAGGGTGAGACAAGCGTTAAGGGAAGGTTTGGATTTTCTATTTGGTGAGGGTCTGTTTATCAGTTATTTTTCTCTTGGGAACAATGAAAAGTGTCTAATATTGGGAGTGTTGATGACTTTACAATTAAGTGAGGATAATGTGAGATATGGATTGTTGATTTTAGACATTATACATGATACCCAATGGATTAAGTTTCTTGAATGGTGGTACACTGACTGTGAAGTAGAATATTGAACTGTGGTATATACATATGATTGAATATTGTGTGGCTACAGAAAGGAATGAATTCATAAGGCATGCAGCAAAGTGAATGAAACTGGTGGGACATAATGTGATGCAAAATAAGCAGAAACAAAAAAGCAAATACTGTTATGGTCTCTTTTAGAAAACACTTATAAAAATTTTGAAGCATAAAACACAGTGTACCCCAAACAGTATGAATCCAAATAGACTCAGAGTGATACCGGACAAAGGCTGTGGATTCTACTGCCAGATGCAATCAAGCTCAATAACCAATTCTTGAGACATTGGTGTTTCAAAGAGAGAAAGTATTTATTACCACATGTATAGCAGGAGACCAGATAGCCTATGGGCCCAAAGTCTGTCTCCCTAAACAAAGGAGACTCAAAGTTTTTAAGCTCTCTAGCACAGTGAGGTGAGATTATTTACAAGAAAATAGTGTTCATAGTGAGTTCAAAAGTGAAATGAAAACATTGTTAACATAATTAACATAAGGTGAAAGGAGCTATCTATCCTTCAATGGCAGAGCCTAGCAGTGCCAAGTGGCAGAGCTCAGCAAAGCCAAAAGGAGAAAGGCCTTAGCATAGGTTAACATAGGAAGGCAGAGCTATCTATCTCTCTATGACAGAGCCCAGCAGATATAATTTACAATTAGAAGGGACTGCTAGTTAATTGCTGTCTTCTTTAGTGCTGAGATTTGTTAGTGAAGAATGAGACAAGGGGCATTAAGGTTCTCACAGCCACGTGGCCACCAGGTAAAAGATAAGGGCTTTTTACAACCTCTCCCCACTCCCCAGGATGTCCAAAACAGCTTAATTATAGTTCAGGGCTTTCAAGTACTTCCCTTGGCCTGTTCCAAAATCTCAAAAGCAAAAGAGTATATTTATATAATAATTCAGTAATTAAAATTATCCTGTAACTCCTAATTTCTCAGTTACAATTCCTCCCTGTTATTTGATCATCCCCAATCTTGAGGGATATATGGACGAGGGCCGCTTTGGCTACTTCCAGCTGACCAAGAGGCATCAACTATTAAGTGTTTGGAGAGTGAAACTTCTTAATTGTAGTTGGATGTGCTCTTTATCTTCAGTTTTCTTCTGAAATGTTAAAGCTCTTCCCATATTTCGCTTAGGACCGAGTGTTATACAGCTTTAACAGTATTCAGATAGAAATCGCGCCAATATTTATTTCTTATCTGTTCTCCTGAAGACAAATTTTAAATCTTCCATGGGTTTGTTGACCTTCTGGAAATGGCCAGTTTCTTCTCCTTCTTCAGGATTTTCAGCTGGCTGTTTTTCAATCCTGGTCCTGTGAAACAGTCTAGGAGAGAGAAACTGGTTAGAGGGTGCTATCTTTATTTTACTATGGTGTATGCATGGTTTCACTCCCATCAACTTGACAGAGGAATGAGTTGTTAATAAGATTTCACACAGACCTTCCAATTTTGGTTCCAACTGGTCTGTTGGATGTTGATATTTCCAGTTTTTTTAAAGAACTTGGACCCAAGTTTAAACTGGTATAAGGGAACATCTGTAGGAAAAGAGAGCCAACTTGAGGCACAGCTATGAATTACCTCTAAGGTGACCCCTAGGAACTGAACACATTTCTCAGTTTCTAACTCTTGTTCCATCCAAGTATACATACCACTTTGCTTGAGGAATGGTCTCCCATATACCATTTCAAACAGGCTCAAATGGAGCCTGCCTCTTGTGCTATTCTACCCCCATCAGAGCCACCAGTAATACCTTGTAACATGAGAGATTAGTTTCTTGACAAAGTTTTGCCACCATCCTTTCTGTTTTCCCAGTAGATTGTGGTCTCCAAGATGCATGTGATTTCCAATTATGCTGAGAGCTCCTGACAATTCAGGTGAGACTTTTGATGTAAAAGCACTCCCACTATCACTTTGCATTCAAAATGGAAGTCCAAATCATGGGATTATTTCCTTTAAGAGTGCCTTAGTTACTTCTGAAGTTCACTCTGTCCTGCATGGAAAAGCCTCATCCATCCTGTAAATACATCCACAAACACAAAGAAGTACTGTCAATTTCCACTGATCCTTGGCATAACAGTGAAGTTTACTTGCCAGTCCTCACCTGGTGTTATCCCCCTGGCTTGCACTCCTTTTATAGGGGGTGAAGGCCCAGGCTTGGGATTATTTCTAGCACAAGTTAAACAGTTTTGTGTTATTTCCTCAATGGTTCTTTGCATCTTATGCCCTACAATATAAATTTTTAGCCATTGATACACGGTATCTCTTCCACAACGAGTGTTTTGGTGTAAATAAGAACTCTTTCCATCAAGTGTTCAAGAATAAGAAATATTCCATTTTTGTTATAAACCCACCCTTTCTCCATTTTCCTGTATGGAATGTTTGACTTGCACTTATTTCTTCTAGGTTAAAACTCCACTCTTTGGTTCTCTGCAAATCAGGGCTGAATACTGAGAAAAATTTTTAGTTTTATATCTGGTATTACAGGAAGTACCAATGATGAGGATGGAGATTTTAACTTGGCAGCTGCTCTTGCTTCTAAATCTGCTATTTGATTGCCTTGTACATAGTTCATTTCTCCTTTCTGATGACTATAACAGTGCATCATGGCCACTTCTTTAGGCAACATTACTGCTTCTAATAATGCTAAGATCACGTCTGCATGTTTAATTTCCTTCTTCCCTGATGTTGAGTCCTCTTTCTTTCCAGATAGTTCCATGACATGAAGGATGTTAAAAGCATATTTAGAGCCTGTATATATGCTTATTCACTGTCCCTTTCCTAGGTCTAGAGCTGCAATAAGCTCTGCCTATTGTGCGAATGTACCTGGGGAAACGGCCCCACTTTCCAGTACCACTTGTAGAGTTACTACAGGGTAAGCAGCTTTTCAAAGTCCTCTCTCCATGAAGCTGCTTCTGTCAGTATACATTTCAATGTCTGGTTGCTCTAAAGGTTGATCAACCAAATCTGGATGACTGGACTAGACTTCATCATCACCTGTGCATGACTGTATACTTATTTGTATACAGTCTTGCACAGTTTCCCCTTCCCTGCCTGGAAGTAAGGTAGCTGGGTTTAACCTAGAAGATGTTTTCAGAATGATGTTAGGATTATCTAGTAGAATGGCTTGATATTTACCTAACCATCCAGCAGTGAGCCAATATCTCCCTTTTTGTTCTTACAACAACAGCACATACTGTGGACTGTGCACAGCAGTAGGTTGTCCTAACATAAATTTTTTAGCTTCTTTGAGAATATCCCAGGTGGCTGCTACAGCCCTTAGGCAAACTGGCCATCCTTGAGTAGTATTATCTAATTGTTTAGAAAAATATGCCACAGGACATTTTGTATTTCCTAGATTCTGTGTGAGCACTCCTAATCCAACTTCTTGCCTTTCATGTATAAAAAGATTAAAGTGTTTTCTTGGGTCTGGGAGGCCTAGGGCTAGTGCTATCAAAAGTTCCCTTTTTATTTTCTGGAAGGCATTCTTGCATTCCATGGTCCATTGTAAAGGCTCTTCCTCAGATCCTGTGAGGGCTTTATAAAGGCTTGGCTATGAGTCCAAAATAGGTATTCAAATCCTACTGAGGTCTGCCATCCTTAGGAATCCCTGAAGCTGTCTTTTTGAAAGCGGCTCTGGTGCTCAAAGCTTCTTTCTGATCTGGCAATAGATTTCTCTGTCCTCTCAATAGCTCAAAACCCAAATATTTTTGGATTCTTGTGAAATTTGAGCCTTTTTCTTTGAAACCCTATAACCCTGGTCTGCTAGGAAATTTAGAGTTTGAATAGTGTTTTTGTCTGATGCCTCCTTAGTATAGCTTGCTATAAATATGTCATCTCCATAGTATAACATTGCTCCTTCATGTAAGAGTAAAACTTTTAGATCTCTGGCTAATGCTTTTCCAAATATTGTGGAAGCATTCTTAGAACCTTGTGGAAGAGCAATCCAGCAATACTATTACTTAAGTTTAGTGGCTGGATCTTCCCATTCAAAAGCAAAAAGTTCTTGTTATTTTGAGTCAAGGGGTATGAGGTAAAAAGCCTCTTTCAAATCTAAGATGATGAACCAACAGAGGTCCTCAGATAATGTAGTAAGGTGTGTGGATTTGGCACCAGAGGGTGAATGTCTTCTATAATTTGATTAATAACCCAGAGGTCCTGCATGAAATGATACTTGTTTAGGGTGCCTGTCTTTCAAACAGACAGTATAAGAATATTTAATGGAGACTGACAGGATCTTACTAATTGATATTTCAGAAATGTCTTTATAAGTGGGCCATTTCCTTTTCTGGGCCCCAGCTTAAGTGGATACTGTTTGACATTATGCAAAATACCTGGCTTCTGAAGTTTTGCTCGAACTGGCTCCACCATTTTTGCCTGTTTAGGTTTTCTATCAGCTCATACCTCTGTTTCACAGCCTTTAGGATTTCTTCCAGGATGGTCTTTGGTCTATTTATCTCCTTCAGTGAACAATAGTAGACTGCAGTGCACAGGCATGCCATGGAGGCACTTCTATTGACAAATAATCTGGAGAAAAGATCATCTGAGCCTCACTGTGGTTAGCAAGTCTCTTCCCAGCAAGGGAACTGGACATCCTGGTACATAAAGAAAATTGTGCTCTAAATTTTTAGTTCCAATTAAGTAGTCTAGAGGCTGCAAAAAGGGCTTATTTGCTTTCTTTACCAGATACTCCAGTTATAGTAGTTGATTGGTTGGAAATCACATTAGGTTTTTATTTAATACTGAGTAATGTGGTTCTTAGATCAACAAGAAAATCAATTAACTCTTCCCACCTGTATTGTTACACAAGGCTTTTGGTGGGCGATTGAAAGAAGCGATGTCTCCTCCAATAGAGCCCCTGGGCCCCTTCATTCTAAGGCACTGGTCAGTTGCACATTTATTTCATTGGGACATTTGAAGTGCAGGCCATCTAGCTTCCCTCAGGGTTTTTCCTGAGGGTAGTAGCTAGGGCAATCCCTCTTCCAACCCCCCTTTTTCCTGCAGTACATGGATTGGTTAGCTCTTAATTCTTCCTGACTCTGGGTGGGAGTGGGGACATCCAGGACTCTTACCTTCTTGCTGTTTTCTCATCCTGGTTGTCCTTGGTTCATTAGAGTCCTTAGAAGTGCCATTTGCTTTCTAAAGTTTCACTCCTCCAGCTCCACTTGCTTTTGAAAATTCCATTCTTCTTTGACTTGATCCCTGTAGTTATAAACTTTAAAAGCAATTTCAACCAACCTAGAGATAGACAACCCTAGTCTATTTTCTATTTTCTGCAGTTTTCTTCTTATATCTGGCAAGTGCTGAGTAATAAAAGTCATATTTAGGTTTCTGGCAGTTTCTGAACCTTCTGGATCTATGTCTGTGTACTGCTGGTAGGTACTGTAGATTCTTTTAAGAAAAGCCGAGGGACTCTCTTTTGGCCCTTGTCTTACTTCGTTTACCGGTTGGTAATTTGCAGCTTTAGGAACCCCTTTTTGCAGATGTACAACAAGACACTCTTTCTAGTCCTCTAATTTAGCCTGGTCCCCTGCTTCATTTGGATTCCATTCAGGGTCCCTTACAGGTATTGCTAAACTTGCTCCAGCATACTCTGAGTTGTTGGGATTTTTTCCCTGTTTTCTATCAGTTTCCTGCTTTGCCTTTTCTATTACCATTCTCTGTTTCTCTTCTGTTATCAAGGTATTTAGTAAGGCCTGAATGTCAACCTATTTTGGTTTATAGGATGCAAATATTGAAGTAATTAGTCCCTCTATTTTCTTTGGAGCCTCTCTATAGAGTGGAGTGTTATTTTTCCAATTATATAAATCTGATGTGGGGAATGGGGTACACACATACACAAATCCTCTTGGGCTTCTCTGATCATATTCTCCAATTGGCACTTGTCAAAGGGGTAGAAGTTTTTGCAGTGGTTCTGCTGCTGATTTCAAGGAGAAGCCCTGGCCAAATTGGGTACCCTGCCAGGGATGGGAGGTAGAGATCATACTTACTTCAGGCTCTTTTCCCTCTGATAGAAGAGGATATTGAAGAGGATGTAGGTGGGGTACGAGATTTTCCTCTCTTCTGATCTGTTAGGTTAATTATTATAAGGTAAAGTCAGAGCAGATAAAGGAGTTAATAACTATTCTATTGAATCCTCCAGATTTGAATCAGGAAGGACACTTTTCTTTTCTCCATCTATTTTTACAGGTAAAACATTACATCTTCTCATTGACATTGATTGTCAGGAGAGACAAATGAAGGACTATCCAAACATCATTTCATCCCATTTTTGTTCCTTTTTGCAAAACAGTTCTATCTATGGAGCCATTCGCAAGTGATTTCTCTACCAATTCTAAATTGTACTGTGGCCAGACTGAGTTACAAAGGTGAACTAAGTTTTGCTTTTTCATAGGTTCATAGTTAAAATTTTCCCAGTTATTCAAGTTGCAATTCAGAGGAATAGGAATACTATTAGAGTTAGAATTTACCATTTCAAAAGACTTCCAAAGTCAATAACCAATTAAAACACTCAGACAGTATAAATGTGACAAAACACCACCTTATTTTTTATTGTGATCACTCTCAAATTTAAAAGATCCAGGTGTAAATATTTTTACTATGCTGACGATAGTCTTAACATAGTCTTACCATTGTTATGTTTCAGTATAAGTGGTGACTGTTTCTTTTCACATCCATTATCTGGTTTCATTTCTGTAATACAGCCACCCAATTTTGTGAGGAGAGGGGTGTGGGGAATAATATGTAGTTTTTGTACAAAAACAAACAAACAAAAAAACACACCACCTTATATTCTTAGCAAAACTTGCTATATTTAAACAACACAACAAACACATCAATTGACAATTAAACATACGTAAAACACCTATTATACAAATTTAGCAATTTAACCAATGCTTAGGTAATGCACAGACTCACACTTAAGCAAGCCTACTTAACTTCATTAAACACAGTTAAGTGTTGGATTAGGTCAGGACCTCAAACCCTGTACAGTTCAGCACCGATACTCAAAAGGTAGAGAGATTCGAACAAAGGGATCATTCTGGAAGCATGACCCAGGTCTAGGTCAAAGGGGACTCAAACCACCTTTGATTCCTGATTCACCTTTACCCTAAAGACCCACTCACCCAGTTTAGATGCCTGGACCTGGAACTGGAAATAATACCGCTCTTTAAAGTTTTTCAATGTGTCAAAAGTTGCTGGAGTGCAGGCAGAACAGAGAACTCCTGGCCTGTGAGCTTTTGTACCAGATTCAATCCAGTGGCTTAAAAGGCAGATACCTGGCCTATTTGATAAGCCAGCCAGAGATTTGAGCATTTTTCCCTTCATGGTCACCAATTGATACTGGACAAAGGCCATGGATTTTTCTGCTTGAATCCAATTCCTGAGACACTGGGGTTTACCACACAAGTAACAGTAAACCAGATGGCCTAATGGCACAAAATAAGTCTCTCCAGACAAAGGAGACTCAAGGTTTTCAAGATCTTCAGCACAGGGAGAGGAGGTCATTTACAAGAAAATAGTGTTCATAGTAAGTTCCAAGGTGAAAAGAAAGCATTGTTAACATAAATTAACATAAGTTGAAAGGAGCTATCTAGCCTTCAATGGCAGAACCTAGTAGTGCCAAATGGCAGAGATTTTGCAACACCAAAAAGAAAACATTGCTAGTATAGGTTAACATAAGAAAGCAGAGCTACCTATCTTTCTATGGCAGAGCCCAGTGTATATAATTTACAAATGTAAGGGACTGAGGCTAGTTGATTGCAGTTTTCCTTAGCAAGGAGGATTGTTAAAGAAAAACCAGACAAGGGGCTTTACACTTCTCATAGCTATTCAGACACCAGGTAAGAGACAGGGGCTTTTTACAACCCCTCCAGAAATCCAAAACAGCTTAATTGTTCAGGGCTTCCCGGTGCTTCCCCTTGTCTGTTCCAAAATCCCCAAAGCAAAAGGAACATTTATTTAATGATTAAGTAGTTAAAATCATCCCATAAATCCTAATTTCCCAGTTGCAATATCACAATATTGTAAGTACACTGAACAAAGCTATTTATGGGTATGGTTGAGTGATGTGAGCTGGGAGCATGAATAACACCAGAAGTAAAGATAGAGAATCTGTAGCAGGCAGGCCTTGCCCTCTTTCTGGTTTAGCTGTGCTCTCTGTGGAAAATCCCCAAACCCCCTCTCCTTGCAGGCAAGTGAGATAAGGCACATTCCTGGGATAGAAACCCCTTCCCTTAGCCTTCAGGAACTGGTGAAGATGCACGTAGGCAAAAGAAGACATTCCTGGGGTGGGGGCCCCTCAACGGTTCAGCTCTGGACCATTCTCAGCTTAAATCAGCCAATTGTTTACCTTGTCTTTAACATGTCAAAAAGTCTATAAAAGCTAAGGTGGCCTTTTGTTCGGGGCTCAGGCTTTCAGAGGGTACTCGCTGAGCCCTATGGCCATAGCAAATAAAGCCTGCTTCCCGAAACTATGTATCCTTAGTCTCAGCCTGTTCAAACTTCGCAAAATGTTCCTGGAGGCCTGTGGCCTCATTCCTGGTTTTCGTGCTACAAATCAAGTCTGGGATTGCATAATTTATCAATGACTACAGTGAATAGTCATTTTGATTAAATGCACAAACATAAGAATATTTTTTGCATGAGGGAGAACAAATGAATGTTAACATTGCAAGATGTTTAAGATGGGATGGTACATGGGAACAATACAATCAATGAATACTAAGATCTCTAATTAAGTGGAACAGTTAAGCATATTAATGCTTTCACTGAGTATAGCAAAAACAATATGGCCAAGAAAAATGCCAATAAATAGGTAATATTGGGGAGGATTATGAGATTATTTGCAGAAGAAATGGAAATATCCTCATATAGATTGTGGTGGTAAGGTGTGACAATGTGATTATACCCGAAACTATTGACATTTTACTTAGATTGGATTGTATGATATGTTAGTAAAACTGTTTAGAAAGGAATAGAGATAGAAGTGCTGGAGAAAATGTGGCAAGAGAGATGAACCTATTCACTACTGGAAGTGAATTAAAGAGGTGTAGCCTCTCTGTAGGGAGTGTGGTGGCTCCACTAGAAGCTAGGAGTGAGGTTGCCCTATAATCCTACAACAGATAGGTAGGTGTATACCTGGAAAAACTGAGAATGGGAGCAGAAACAGAGATTTACACACTAGTGTTTGTGGTGGCAGTGTTTGCAATTTGCAGTGGATGGAGGTAACCATTGACTGAAGAATGGAGGTGTTAACTGTGGTGTACACATACAATGGATTTTTAGTGGCTTCAAGAAGGAATGAAGTCTTGAGGCATGAAACTAGGTGAGTGAACCTTGAGGACAATATATTGAATGAAATGAGTCAAAAATGAAAAGACAAATATTATTACACCTCACTAATATGGACTAACTATAATGTGCAACCTCTGAGAATTAAATTCAAGAGCAAAGGTTATCAGGTGAAGACCTATTAAAGTTCCTCAATTGTAAGCTCTCACAGCAGTCACATCTATTCCAGAGTTGTAACTGTCATTTCTAATTTCTGAGATGCTGAGCTCTTTGTGTATAGTCTGGCCATTTTTTGGAATGTCAGGTATTTGTGCAACACCTGAGACTGAGAACCAGAGTTCTAAAGCTGTGAAAATCAGCATTACCCCATGCAGCAACTGTTAAAATCACTGAAAAAAGGAATGGATGTCAATTGAAGATATGAATGAAGCTGATATGGGTAGGACTAGGGTAAAACAGATTAAAGGATAGAGGATGATACTGACTATAATTTAAAACTTCAAATTTAGTATGAGACCACAGAAAGAGATGCACATTTGGTGCAAAAAATATATTTTAGATAGCATACTATTTAATTTAACTTGTATGGTCAGTTTATTCAAACACTATAATTACATGGAACTTTGAATAGGGAGTGAGATCTTGTTGGTTTGTACAGGTTGGTGTAATGCCCCAATACATCCCAGAGTAATCTTGGCAGAAGATTAAAATGTATTTGCCAAGTCCTGTTTAGGTTGAGGAAAAATTATTAAACTTCACCTGGGGAAGACCTGATATTCTCACAATCATGGGGGACTGTCAATTTGATTGTCCAGGCCATCGATCTTGGGGCTTAACCTTATGAAACTTAGTTCTGCAAAGAAGAAGCTAAGCCTACTTATGATTATGTCTAAGAGTCAGCTCCAGAGAACCTCTTTCTTTTTGTTAGGATGTCACCTCTCTCTCTAAGCCAATTGTGCAGGTGAGTTCACTCTCCTCCCCACTATGTGGAACATATCTCCCAGAGGTATAAATCTCCCTGGCAAGGTGGGACATGACTCCAGAGACAAACCTGACCCATGCATCGTGGGTTTTAGAAGCTTTCTTTGCCAAAAAGGAGAAGAGAAGTGAAACAAACTTTCAGTGGCTGAGTGATTTCAAACAGAGATGAGAGGTCATTTGGAGGTAATTCATTTGCAGTATGCAGATATTCCCTTTAGTTATTGGTGTATTGGAGTAGCAAGAGGGAAATGCCTGAAAGTGTTGAACTGTAATCCAATAGCCTTGATTCTTTAAAATGATTGGATAACTATAGAGCTTTTAAGGTGTAACTATGTGATTATACTCATGACCAGCATTCCCTTTATCGAGTGTAGGGCAGATGAATATAGAAAAAAAGACAAAATATAAATAAATAATGGGGGGGATGGGTATGAGATGTTTTGGTGTTCTTTTTCACCTTTTTTTTCATCTTCAGCTGAGTGATTGACTAATAGTGTGGCAGTGTGGACTCAAACATATGTCCACATGCATAACATCTCTCATTGCTAAATCTGTGCTGAATTTCCAACTGATGCAACTGAAAAACTTCCATGGCAAATAACCCCAACCACCAAAGAAATCTAAATTGGGCTTTTTCATTTTTATTTTTACTTTTATCATTTTAATTATTTTTGGAGTAATGAAAACATTCAAAAAACCAATTGTGATGACAAATGTGCAGCTATATGATGATACTGTGAACCACAGATTGAACAATTTGGGTGAGTATATTTTATGTGACTATATAATATATCTCAATAAAATTGCATTAAAAAAAGAGCATGTGCTTTTCTTGGGTATATAGCATCTTCAAACTGCTGCAACATCTTAACCAATTTGTCTTCAAATCTACGTACACAGGATACTTTGTCATGTGTTCTGGTCATCTTTGGTTTATTTCAGCAGTGTTTTCAGTTTCATCATACAACTCTTTTATATCCTTCATTAAATGTATTCACACTTTATTTGTAAGAGACTAATGGAAATAGAATTGCTTACTTGATTTCTTCTTTGTATTTTCAATAATAGTGTATAGAAACAAACCTGATTTTTACAAACTGATGTCATACCCTGCAATTTTGATGAATTCATTTATTAGCTCTAGTATCATTACAATGGTTTCATTTCGATTTTGTATATACAAGGTGTGATGATTTGGTTAGGTGTCAACCTGCCAGGTTATGGTGCCCAGTGGTCTGGACAGACAAGCACTGGCCTAACCCTTACTGCAAGTATATTTTGTGGCTGGTTGTTAAACCAGAAGGCTGGTTTATTAAATCATTAGTCAACTGATTGCATCTTTTACTAATTACATCTATAGTCAACCAGAATATGTCTTCCATAAATGAAAAAATCCAATTGGTTGAATTTGATCCAATCAATTAAAGTCTTTTAAGAGAGAAGAGAAGTTTCACTGCTTTTTCAGCCAATGAGTTTCTCCTGTGGAGTTCATCAAGACAATTCACAAGAGTTGCCAGCCTTGCAGGCTGTCCTATGGAATTGGACTCTTGTATCCCCAAGGTTGTATGAGACACTTTTGTTGGTTCTGTTTCTCTAGAGAAACCTCAGTAATACAGCTTGGTACCAGGATTGTTTCTTGACAAACAGAATCATAAAATGCATTTTTGCATTTGGCTTCCTACTCTGATTAGACTTAAAGGCAATGATGACTCTATTTCCAATAATCAAGATGGCACTGAGTTCGTGGCATGAGTTGGCAATGGAGGTATGCAAAATATCACTATGTGACTTTGCTAATTTTATGCTTATATGAGGCAAGACTCTGGAGGAGAGTATTTTTTTACACCTTAATGGAGTTTGTAGGAGTTAAAAGGAATAAAGATGCTGGCTGGCTGTTCCTTGAAATACTGTGTACAGTTATGAGGGAAGGGATGAGCTGAAGTCTTTGAATTTGCAATTTAAATGCCATATGAAAGATGTAAAACTTTCTATGTGTCACCTGAAAGAAAATCATATTAACTTTGGTCATAGACTTGAAATCTCTGAAAACCATAACCAAAGTCTCATTGTGAAAGCTTGTATCTTGTTCTTGTCTCAAATTACAAATAGATACATTATGAGTTCAAAAAGTTAAGTTTCTGATTGCTTTATATGCATTTATTTTTTAAAAATATGACTGAAGAAGAAAAATTAGCACCAGAGTGACTTCAGCAAAGAAGTGTTTTAATCAACTGGATAGGATGGTCTGCTCTGTGTATACAGGTCATCCTCTTTCCACTGCCACTCCTGCCATTGCCCAATGGGCTCATGAACAAAGTGGGCATAGTGGTAATGATGGAGGTTCTTTATGGGCTCAACAACATGGATTTCCACTCACCAAGGCTAACATGACTATGACCACTGCTGAGTGGCCAATCTGCCAGCCGCAGAGACTGACACTCAGTGCCCAATATGACACCATTCTCTGAGGTGATCAGCCTTCTACATGGTAGTTGGTTTATAACATTGGAACACTTCCATCATGGAAAGGACTGTGATTTATTCTAACAGAAATAGATACATATTCCAGATACAGGTGTGCCTTCCCTAAATGCAATGCTTCTGACAAAACTACCATCTATGTTCTTACAGAACACCTTATCCACCATCATGGTGTTCCACACAACATTGCTTGTAATCAAGAAACCCACTTCACAGCAAATAAAGTGGAAAAATGGACATATGCTCATGGAATTTTCTGGTCTTCTCCATCATCCAGAGGCAACTGGTTTGACAGAATGGTGGAATGGCCTTTTGAAGACCCAATTACAGTGCAAAGTAGGTGCCAATACCTTGCAAGGCTGGGGCAATATTCTTCAGGAGGTTGTGTATATTCTGAATCAGCATCCAGTCTATGATAGCCAGCATATACGGTTCCATGTATCAAGGGGTGGAATTGAGAGTGGCACCACTGAGTATCACCTCTAGAGATCCAGTTGGGAAATTTTTGCTTCCTGTCCCTGAAACCTCAAGCTTGTATGCAGTTCTCATCTTAAATTACAAATATATACACTATGAGTTCAAAAAATTAAGATTATGATTGCTTTATATATGCATTTATTTTTAAAAAATATGACTAAAGAAGAAAAATTTGCAACACAAGTGCAAAATGTAGTTAAGAATTACCTATATATTTATCCATAGAGTCATCTATACCAGTGACATTTGCTTTTTATTACAGTTCTAAATTATAATTGATTGCTCTTTCAGTATGAATGATTCATATTCGCATTTTTTGTAGGGCAGGTCAATGGAAATGAACTCACACAGTTTTATTTATCCTGAAAAGTTTTCATGTTTATCTCACTTTTGAAAGAGGGTGGTATTCTTGTTTAAGTATTTTTTCTCCAGCCCTTTTAATGTATCATCCCATTACCTTCTGCCCTCCATGGCTTCTGATGAGAAATAGTTAATCAGATCGAGGATCACTTACATGTAATGTGTCACTTCACCTTTTCTGTTTCCAAGATTCTCTTTTCATCTTGGGGTTTTGGCAATTTAACTATAATGTGTCTCAGTGTGTATCTCTTCTACTTATTCCTGCATGGAATTTAATGCCCTTTTTGAATATGCATATTAAGGTCAGTGGTCATATTTTGGAAATTTTCAACCAGCATTTCTTATTCTCCTTCTGAGACTCCTATGATCCATGTTTTGGTATGCTTGGTTCCTCAGCCTGTTCAATTTGCATCAGTCTTTTTTCTTCCTGCCCTTTAGATTGAACAATTTCATTGTCTTATCTTCAATTGTCATGATCTTTCCTTCCGCTGCCTCTTTTCTTCTGCTGTTAATAATTTCTATTAAATTTTGTTCATTTCAATTATTGTAATTCTCAACTCCATATTTTCTATGTGCTTCTTCTTTATAATTTCCATGCCATTTTTGTAATCTTTATTTTGTTTATATATCATTTTCATGGTTTCCTTTAGTTTTTAGTTGTTCTCCCTTAAGTCTTTGATTCTACTTAAGGGATTGATTTTAAGATATTTGATTAATTAGTTCCATGACAGAGCTTTCTCCTGGATAGTTTCTGATCAATTGATTTTCCCCCTTACAACTGGATTATGCTTTCTGCTCTCCTTTTGCTTGTAATTTTTTTTCTTGAGAACTGGACATGGTAAGTATTATATTGTGTCAACCCTTGAAACATATTTATCCCTCTCCTCCCTCACTGATTCCTGACTTTTACTTCTTAAGGGCTGAAGCTGACCTATTTTAACTTTTCTTCAAGGAACAACAAATTTACATTGCCTACCCAAGCTGCCAGTAAGAAATCACTGTGGATAAGAGGGCTGAAACTGAGTTCAACACCTTCCCTAGTCCCACAGGGACTGCCAGAGGAGAGAAAGGAAAAAAGAAAGAGAGAGAGAGAGAGAGAGAGAGAGAGAGAAGGAAATAAAGAAGGAACGAAAGAACGAAGGAACGAAGGAACGAAGGAAGGAAGGAAGAAAGAAAGAAAGAAAAAAGAAAGGAATGAAAGAAGAGAAAGAAAGAAAAAGAGAAAAAAGAAAAAATAGGAGAGAAATAGAGACAAATATCAATAAAAATGAAACAAATAATGGTGCATGTCCTCCTGAGAGGAGGTTACAGTGAGAAGCCATTCACACTGCTAATGAAAGGACCAAAACCTAAGTTAGTATCTTTGCTGGACCCTGAATTTCATCAAACTAACTTCACCTTGAAGCTTCAGATATTCGGAACACATGGTTTCCTTTGCATCCCCTAAGCGCTGTTGGTTGCTCCCAGAATTTTGACCCCCATTTCCACAGGCACTGCCATTTACATTTACAGCATGATCTCACAGTTGATGCCATGGGCTGAAGGATGGAAAGATTTATTGGCTTATGTACTACCTTACTTACTAAATCTCAAAATCCCGGCCCTCTTCCTTTGTCTGGCACTCCTATGATTGCTTGCTCTAAACATCTAATCTGGTTCAAGGGTTACTACATAGTTCATTCCAATCTCACTTTACAGTTTATTCATTTCTATGGTAGATGGAATACCATAAGCTTTGGTTTGTAGAGCTTCTTGCACCCTTTCCTGTCTGCACTCCTGATCCACGGTGTTTTATTTATTTATTTATTTATTTATTTATTTATTTATTTATTTATTTATTTATTTATCTCTCTATTTATTTTTGTATGCTGCTGTTAAGCATTAGATTCCTTCCTGATTTTCTTTCTTTGCATGTGATGCTATCTTTCTAAATGGAGGTGCTGAAAAATTTTGTCTATTATAAAGTCTTTTACTTTTACTAGGATTTACCTTGGAGTTGACTTTTTTTTAAATCAATTATCACAAGTATGTTGTGAGTCATTTCAAAAAGTAGATTTAAATCTTGTTTGTCCCCAGATTACTGTTGGATTATATTTTTAACTTTACTTCTGCTATCTGTATTTACTTTTTTTCTTTAGAGACTCCAATTTTACCTGTGGTGTATTACCCTCATAATCTTCCACATGGGTCATTTCTCTATGATTTTTCCTTCTCCCTTTTTTCTCTTGTGTATGTTCCAATAAATCTTTAATTATAGAAGTGGAAATGTGGATTTTATACACATTTTATATGACATGAAATATTATTCTTCTTTTAACTTGTAAAGCCATTTGAAAGTTTATAAAGCATTCTTAGCTCACAGATTATATAAAAACAGGTAGTGAGTCAGATTTAACCTGAGGCCTGTAGTTTTCATTTCCTGCTTTGTGCTGTTGTGAATGAATTTTCATCAAACGAAGATAAAACCAAAATCAAATTGCTCAGCTGAGACCTTGAATTGCATTATCATTATTTTTTATTTGAGAAGTTGTGGGTTTCCATAATAACCACACATAAAATACAGAATTACCATACCTCAGCCTCTTATTAATACCTCACATTGGTATGGTAATTTGTTACAGCTGATATGAGCACAGGTTTACTATTGTACATAGTCATGGCTTAAGTTAGGTTTATGCACTAATTGTATAGTTCAGTTCCATAGATTATTTTTTTAATTATTCTAACATACTTACGATATAATATTTCCCCTTTTAACAACATTCAGATAGTTATTTCAGTACTGTCAATTATGTTTACAGTTTTGTGCTACCATCACCACAATCCAAAACTAAACATTTTCATCATTCCAAATAGAAATGCTGTCCATTACAAGCCTTAACTCCCTATTCTCTATACTCAACCTGTGCTGTTAAGCTATATTCTTGTATTCTTACCCTATGGTTTGCTTATACAAATTATTTCCTATCAGTGAGATCATACAATATTTGTCCTTTTGTGTCTTGCTTTTTTCAATTAACATAATGTCTTTAAGGCTTTCCCATACTGTCATATATATCAGTGTTTTATTCCTTTGATGGCTGAATAATATTCCACTTTATGTAAATACCACATTTTTGTTTATCCAGGACACAAAGGCCTTGAACCAGTTTGAAGCTATTATGTACTCCAGAAAAGGCTGTGTTCTTTTAATTCCTCCCTGTGGGTGCAAACCTACTGTGGTGGAAACTTTTGATTAGGTTGTTGCAATTGATATGATACACAGAATTTAAGGTCAGTGTTAATCCTTTACTGGAGCACTTTTGAGAGTATAAAAGACAGAAAAAGCCAAAAGAACTGAGAGAGAAACATCCCAGAGGAGCTAAGATAGGATCCACATAGGATTGGGAACCAGAGCTGAAGGCAACAAATTCTGGGAGCAAAGGACTAGCAGACAGCAGGAATGTGCCTTCCCATGTGGCAGAGGTGTCTCAGATGATGATAGTCTTTCTTTGGAGTCCAGATATCATCCTATTGAGGCCTTAATTTGGACATTTTCATTACATAAGAAGTGTAAATCGCAAATTAATAAATCCCCACTATTATAGCCAAATCATTTCTGGTATATGCATTCCAACAGCTTTAACAAACCAAAACAGGTTTCTTTGATCTTTTTGCAACTGTGAATAATGCTGCTTTAAGTATTGGTGTGTAAATATCTGTTCAAATCATTGATTTCAATTCTTTTAGCTAGATAACCCTAGTAGTGGGATTGCCAAATTGCATGACAGTTTTATACTTAGATTTCTGAAGGACTGGCAAACTGTTTTCCACAGTAGATGCACCATTTTACATTATCACCAGCAAAGATTGAGGGTTCCTATTTCGCTGGATCCTTTGAAAACGTGTTAATTTTCTGATATTTTAATAGTACCCATTCTAGTAGGTATGAAATCATGTCTCCTGGTTTTGATTCGCATTTCCCTAATAGCTTATGATGTTGAGAATATTTTCATATACTTTTCAGTCACTTGTACATCTTCTTTTAAGAAACATTTATTCAAGTATTTGCCCATCTTATAATTGTGTTCTTGTGCTTTTATTGTTTAGTTGAAGAATTTCTTTATACATTCAGGTTATTGAACTTTTGTCAGTCATGTGATTTCCAAATATTTTATCCCATTATGTATGTTATCATTTTACTCTCATGATAAAGTCCTTTAAGTTACGTTATGGTCATTTTTGTTACTCTCTTCAATACCTTTGCATGAATACAATTGAATTAAACCTTTATTTTGAAAATAGTTTTGTTTCTCAACAATTTTCCCATATATATATGAAATATATATATATGAAATACATATATGAAATATATATATATATGAAAATTTCAGTTTTCTTATTACATGAGTTTTATATGGATTAACCTATAATTTTTCTGCTTATTTTGAAATAAGCTTTTTCATTACATGCAGTGATAGATTAATTTAATTAGTCAGGAAAAGAAGATACTATAGATCCCTTAATTATTAGTTTGGAAGTACCTTAGTACTTAGCTGTTAGTAACTAGCTGTTTCAGAGTGCTAAAGCTGCCAGAATGCAATATACCAGGAATGGATTGGCTTTTACAAAGCAGATTTATTGAGCTACAAATTTACAGATGCCATGAATATGCCCAAATTAAGGCAGCAAGTGGAAGATACCTTCTCGGAGGAAAAGCTACTGGCATACAGGTTTCCTCTGTCACATAGGAAAGTACATGGTGACATCTCCTGGCCCTTATCTCCAAAATAACTTCTCAGACTTTGTGGGTCCTTCTGGTTTCACCTCAGGTATTTTCTTTCTTTGTCTCAAAACATCTCTGGGCTTTCTCTCATAAAGGGCTCCAGGGAAGGATTACTACTCACCTTGAATTGGGTAAGGCACATTGGCATGGAAATACCTAATCAGAAGTTCCCACCCAAGAATAGGTCTGCTCCACAAGAATGGATCAAAAGAACATGACTTTTGGGACATACATAATAGCCTCATTCCTCTTTTCCTTGATGAGCTATACCTTTAAATATATTGGGAAACTCATTGTGTTCCCAAGAAAATCATTTCCAATATGATATCCATGACCTCTAAGCATATGTAACTCAGGGATAAGGGGATAGAAAGTGTAAATTTGCCAAGTAGGCATCTGAGGCATTTCTGGATCTATTTATTCAAGCTGCTGAGGACATGGTACTGTATAATAATATTCATGGATTCTTGGAATATACTGCACCATAAAGGATGCAATCCCATCATCACAGGGCATCCACTCCAAAAATGACAACTCAAATATATCATAGAGATCCCATTCCAGGATTGTTTTAAGCCTAGAGTTTCTGATGTGGAATATGATAGGACCAGTGGATTAGTCACTATCAAGTTCCACATCTCCTTTGCTGTAAAGTAGATTTCTTGGTCCTTGCAATGGATCTCAGACAGTGGTGTTGCTTGAACCCTTGTACATAGGAAATATAACCAATACCCATACTTGGATTATATGTTGACTCCAACCAGATGAATCATTCTCTGATCAGAGTGAAAGGGGTTTACAAGAGCCAACTTGCTTCTAAGTGGTTAATTAAACTCCTTGAGATGTATTGCCATATTTAGACTACTGGGATATCACATTGGTTTCTGTTTCTGGAATACTGGAATCTTGGCAGCAACAGTAATTCAATCTTCTTTGAAAGTGGGATCCATGCTGTTAGGCACAAGCATGCCTCCATCCCCTCCAGTATATCATCTATGTTCACGTATCCATTGAGCCACCACTTGACTGGCAGACTAAGCTGGGTGACCACTAGTGACTGAATTATTCCATAGTTGGAATAGTATTTCTTCCATGGCAGATGCTCTCTGGTGGGCATTAACATGTGTTACAAATATCTCCATGCTAAGTATTCACACCAATAAATCCATCCGTATATTTGTCCATAGATCCTGTTCCCTGACTTTTAATCATTCTCTCTCCAAGCCACTGACAATATCCAACCTATTTAACCTTCCTGAATTTATACCTTCTTACTTTGGACAATGTCTTCTTTCATTAAATAGAAATCAGTGATCAATCACTGCTCCAAAGGAGGATTTTCCCTCTTTGATGACTTTCAAGGCCACCCCTGGATAGAGCTATAGAGTTATATCAATACATTTTAGAATATAACAAAATACCCAGTGGATGTTCTTAGAATGAAACTTTCCTTCCTTTATCAGTGCCACAGGAGGACAGGAATGTGAACTGATGCAGAGATGCTATTGCAACAAAGTGGATGTCATGGGTGTCTGGGCACCTATCTGTTCATCTGACTCTGTCCTAAGGCCTGTCTGTGCCTGATCATGGCTGTAGCACTTACGTTTTATAAAGGATTCCTCCTGTGCCCAATGGAACATCTATTTTGTTCTTTGGAAATCTATTTTGATAGTCTGACAAATCCCAACTGAGTTAGTGCTGTTCTAGCCCTACTGTCAATAGCAGTCCAATGATCAGGAGCTCTGACTTCAGCAGTGTTTATAGCACATCAGAGAGTTATTCTCTTGCAGAATTTATAATTTTCCATTAAAGACAGCAAAGACTCACTCCAAAATCATAAGGGCTTATGTTTTAATTCTCCTATTGGGACTTTCCATCAAATCCACACTTGTTCCCAGATATCTTAATTCAATAGGCATATTAAGTCTTATGATACAAATATCAGGATTGCTTGCACCACAGCCTGAACTCACTAGGGATTTATTCATTTTATGGGATCCACTTAATATTGGCAATCTTCTCCTCTTTGGATGATGAAACTGAGTGGTATATTTTATGAATATGTCATACATCTAGAAATGTTACATTATAAATTTATGCAAGTCTTTTGGTTGCTATATCATGGCAGTAAATTGAAACTGCCAGTTTACTTATCAGTAAAATGATCATACTTTTTTACTGAATATAACATTATTTATTTATCAATAGTGTTAATGAGTGTAAACAATGTTTTGGTATTAATACAAAAATATATAATACCATTTCATTTAATCTCATTCTTCAAAATTCTATGTTAAGATTTATAATAGTTTATATAGTGTGTACCTGTATAATTTTTAGGTAAACATGCATAGATTTGGAATACACACCAAATGGTTTTAATGACATGAATATGCAACCAAAAAAGTTTAAAGTCCTCTTCTAATAGAAGCGCCAGCAGACGGATGATATTTGAAAGCAAAGGATTAGATGATATAATCAAAACAAAACACTAGAATAAAAAAGAAGGGACCAAGAAAAGAATTTAGGGTGAGATAAACCTCCTTAAGTCAATAAAGGAATCACAAGACAGCATGAAAGACTGAGACAGAACTGTCAGGAATCTAGGAGTTGTGAGTGTTACCATACAAACCAGTGTTATCACAGAGAGATTTTAATAGCACCAAAACCCAAGCTTGGTTAGGAAAAGAATTCAGATATGTACTTTAGGGTTTGCAACTGAAAGTTGATTTTAACCTTCAAAAATGTGAGATCATGGTCACTGAAATGGTGAGGGCAGAAAATATAAATGGGCAAAAACAAAATAGAACAATTTCCAACGTAGCTTCACTCTACCCCTTATATCTCTTTTAAACTTCCCTTTATATTAGGAGCACTGAAACATTAGCCACCCTAGTTTACAATGCATTTTCTAAATCCATGCTCTTTCAAGCTACCAGGTCTTTACTCAGCTGTTTCCCACTGGCTATTCTCTTCCACAAGCTCTCTGCGTATAGAAATCTTATTAATCCTTTAAAGTTCATCTGCAATGGCACTTCCATTGATAACTCTTTCTTTATTTATATTAGATTCTAAAGAATTCCTTTCCTATACCCCCTAAAATATTATATATGAACTCTTATCACAAGCTGCATTGCATTCTTACAATATGTTTTTCACAACTCAATTATGAATATCTTGCCAAGAATCATTTCTAATAACTAAGAAGTTCTCAGCCCCACCCTGTTCACACAAAGTGGTTCCTCTACCCAGTGTCTTGTGCTTTGCCCTGTGCATTGTAAGTTCTTGATAAAGACTGAACAGAACTGAGATTTTAGTAATCAATGAAGTAATTTCTAGTTCAGTTTCAGGAGTCCAAAAGATATATGACACGATCCCTGACATAGGCATATTTAACTAAGATGTAGACATTTGGTTGATTACACAAATCGCACCTTATTAAATATCAGATGAATTATGAAGGCAGTTAAATATGCATTTCATTAAGTGGTAAAAATCAATTTGATCTTAAATACTTGATAAATTTATCAAGGAAGAAGTAAGAATTGAGCCCAAGGATGAGTAGGATTGGGTGGAAGGAAAGTTAGAAAGAGGTGTTGTACGTGAGGAAACATTCTCAGCACATTAATTGAGTCAAGGTTGAAAGAAGTTTACAGAGGAACAGAAAAGTGTTGCACATGGCCGAGTGCCCTGAGATTAAAAGGAGAAAGAACAGTTCTGTGTAAGATAGATACTATGGGGTATCCCAATAGTTGGAATCCCAATATAAGGAGAGTGGATTTTGTTTAAAAGTAGTGAAGTAGTGAAGGACCATTAGAAATTGTTGAGCAAAAATTATTGACTATCACTTTTATTCGTTCAATGAATATTTATAAAGCATTGCAAAATGCCAGAACAATTAAAGGTGTTGGGAATGCAGTTATAAACAAAATAAAGTCCCTTTGTAAGATTAGATGTTAATTTTGATAGTGAGGGGGGAGGTGATAGATTATAGTTACACAAACAAATAAATTTACAGTATATTGAGGAATGGTTAATGCTATGAAGAATTAAAAAAAGGAGAACTTATATAAAGATGAGTGAAAAAAAGAACAATCTCTGTCATTCGTATGTGTGTCTAAATAATATTGAAGTTTTTTCCATGAGAGCTTTGTAGGATGTAGGACCATATTCAGCTCACAGAGTGAAGAAGTCTTGACCCTCACTAAACCCATCACACCTTTTACTGTCCTCTCTACGAAATCCTGATTACACTTTTTTAAGAGCTGTGTTTATCTTAACTTCCTCTATTTAGTGTTCAAACCAGCCTGAAACTTTTTGGCCCATTTTAAGATGTGCACAGAATACTGAACAGGATTGTAAAAGTGAAATCAATTGCATAAAAATCAACAAGATGATCATCTAACAAGTTTTATTGAGGAACATTTGCTTTAATCTTGTGATTCACAGAAAATCTTTAAGCCTGCTGCACATTTATATGCTTTAAGGACTGAATTTCCCCATAGAAATATATGACGTCAATGCAAGGAAATCCCTGCAGGATTTGATGAAAAGCTAACTTTGCATTGTGAAGAATGTAATTATTGGCACTGACCTATTAGTAGCCTAATAGATATTTATTCTTTTAATCCCAAATGTTTCAGAGATGAAGATTTATATTGTGAATTTCTTGAAGTCCTACTACCATAAGAAAAATAAATAGTTGTAACAAGGGCTGTGTTGGTGTAATCTAGGTAACAAAAGTATTCTGACTTGTTTTGACCCGTAATAATAACATAAATGAATATTTATTTGTTTAAATGTATTTATCATTTTCTTTGTTGTTAGATTTCAATTCCTTATTTATATTTATAATTATTTCTGTATATTAAAGCCTATGAAAGGCTGGAGTGAGATATAATACTGAAATTCATCTAGACTTTTTCGGAGTATAAGGTGGAATTTCAAAATAAGCAGGTAAGTCACAAAATAATCCTGTTATATAATCAATACATTTGCTTTGAAAGTTCTTTCTAAATTGGCTGTTTAAATAAATGGCTTATTTAATGTTTTAAAACAAAAATAAATAAATGAATAATCATCTATTACCTTGTTTTTGATATTTTGATTATAGAAAAATAAACTGTTTGTGAACATAGAATTTATAATAATTAGTAACTTCAGTCCATAGGTCCTAATGTATCATTAATAATGAAAGAAAATAGAATTTTAAAGAAATTTTTTTTCTCAAAAATCCTAATAACAGTCAAAAGATTTTCAATTTTGTCTCTGTGTTGGAAAATTGAAGTAAAAAGGCAACCATACCATTCTAAATTAGTTTTTAAGCTGTTTTGATGTCCCTCAAAAATCTTACAATTTCTAAAAAATAGTAGACAAGTCAATTCAAATCATAGAAAGGCATCTGATTTTTTTTTTTTTACTGATGTGTTTTGAATAATTTCCCTTGCAGACTTTCCTTTAAAATTTACCATCGCAATTTTCAGATGTTAAAGAGCAGACTGTTTCATTGGTAGGACAATGAAAATAAGTTCACTTGTCCCAGGGGATCAGACTACAGTCATGATCTGAATCAATCCTGTTATTTTCCCACAGCATTTCAAAGCTCTTTTTTCAGTACTATGTCATAGTTAATCTCAAAATGCTTAAATTGTGGATATGCATATAAATTACAAATCAACATACAAATCATCCCCAAACAATTCTCCATTGTGATGGGTATATAAAACATGTTTTGGGTATTTAGATAATGGACATCAGTATCTTCTGAAGTATTTAGCAACAGTCAAAATTGTACTATTTAGCATTATGTGCAAAACATGCCATTAATAAAGGATTAAGGATTTAAGTATTTAGGCAAAGAACTGGACTAAAAGTATGGGCAATGTCAGTGTGAATGGAAATAAGTGTGGTTCAAACGTTAGTGGACGATGCAAATGAGTGAAGGCTAGAGAAAGTGAAAAGGTGGAAAATCTGTGCCTGAATAATTAAAATTATGTTGGAGATAGATCTGGTCCAGGGCAACTTAACTGTCACCTTAAGAAATTTTACTTTTTCTTAAGTAAAATTTAAGGAAGAAATTTTTGAAGAAAGAAGAGATTGAAGTCATCCTGGAATTAGACTGTTGCTTAGGTTAATAACAGGAAGTTACGGTGACTGACCAACAATAAAGATAAACAAATCTGGCAATGATTTGGGGGATGTGACCACAAATAAGAAATTGTAAAATGGGGAACTCTTATGTGATAAAGAAAAATGTAGGAGGGATCTTTTTGATACAAGTTTGAAAGAATACATGAAAGCTGTTATTCAAATGTCATAAATTCATCAATCTGAGAGTCTGGTCACCAGATGACATAATATTAGAACATCAAGGAGCCCCTTCATGTTATAAATATGTATTCAGATGACTGGGAATAAAAACTAATATGCTGTTACTAGTAGCCTCAAAGAATTTACTCTGCCAAAACAGAAATAAACACCACAGGGGGTTGATATAAGTATGAAAGTGATATATTCAAATTAACTAATTAAAGAAATCTATGGCTATTTATTTCCATACAAGATAAGTTACTCTAAAGATGAACTGCCCCCATTTCATTCTTAGTGATTTTTCATACTTCCAAAGTTATAAAATTAATGTATGTGAAGTGTACTATTTTCAATCATTTATTCTACAAGGATAATATGAAAACTGTTTACAGTTTTCCCAGAGAAATACGTATAAATGCTAGAAAAGTGACTTTAAGTAAATCTTAAGGCTCTTCAATACAAAAATATGATAACAAAAATATTTGGAAACTGAAGCAAGTATGGGTACATTAGATTGTGTAATGCTTTTGCATACTTTCATTCAGAGAAACCTTTATCACTGTCAGCATTTACCTTAGAATTATCAAAATATTCTTGTGATTCAGAGATTCAGAATTGCAGGTAGAAGAAGATGAATTTTAGAACAACTAATACCCTCTAGAAGTATGTATACTTGTATTCCAAGGAAACTATAAAATATTGAGGAAGAAGCTCCTCTTGTTTTTGTTTAAATAAAAATAAAAAGTTGAAGGGAAAATTAGACACATTCTAAATGAGAATCTGATTTCTCCAGAATTCCTATCTCAACAGAAAAAGTAGAGATGACTGAACATAACTACTCCATGACAACTATATTTATTCTCAGAGGACTCACAGATCGACCAGAGCTGAAGCCAGTTCTATTTGTGGTGTTCTTTGTCATCTATCTGATCACCATGGTGGGGAATCTTGGTTTGGTGGTATTGATCTATATGGAGCGTCGTCTTCACACACCAATGTACATCTTTCTGGGCAACCTGGCTCTGATGGATTCCTGCTGTTCCTGTGCCATTACCCCTAAGATGTTAGAGAACTTCTTTTCTGAAGATAGAATGATTTCCCTCGATGAATGCATGGCACAATTCTATTTTTTCTGCTTTGCTGAAACTGTGGACTGCTTTCTTCTGGCGGCAATGGCCTATGACCGGTATGTGGCAATATGCAGCCCACTGCAGTACCACACCAGGATGTCAAAGAAGCTCTGTGTTCAGATGACCACAGGGGCCTACATAGCTGGAAACGTGCATTCCATGATTCATGTAGGGTTTCTGTTTAGGTTAACTTTCTGTGACTCTCCTCAAATTAATCATTTTTTTTGTGATATTCTTCCATTGTACAGACTTTCCTGTGTAGACCCTTTTATCAATGAACTGATGATATTTATCTTTTCAGGGACCATTCAAAGTTTCACTATTACCACAGTCATAATCTCTTATCTCTTCATCCTCTTCACGATTTTCAAAATGAAATCTAAAGAGGGTAGAGGTAAGGCCTCATCTACTTTTGCATCTCACTTTCTCTCTGTCTCAATATTTTATGGTTCTCTTCTTTTCATGTATGCGCGACCAAACACAGTTAAAGAAGGAAACAATGATATACCAGTTGCTGTTTTTTATGCTTTAGTAATTCCTTTATTAAATCCTTTTATTTATAGTCTAAGAAATAAGGAAGTAATAAATACTATGAAAAGACTTATGAGGAATAATAAATTTCACAACATTCTTAAACAAATGTTCCCCACTGTGGAAAATTGATTTTATCCTACTAAAAACTTTGTTTTACAAAGTCAAGTGATTCTGAAGAAAATGAGAAATAGACTATTTCTATATACAATATTAAATCTCTAAAATATGATTGTGTCAGTCAAATGATGTGTAAATAGATTAAAAAGTTCAGAAAGGAGAAATTATTCTGTTATTTCAACATATAAGCTATAGAGGTCATCAAGAATGAAGAAATTATTGCCACAGAGGTCACAAATTGTGTCAGAATGTAGTTTCCTACAGTTTTAAACAATCTAGCAAATACTAGGAATAGAAGATAGCATTGTAATATTAGTTAAAACATTCTTCGAACCCTTAAGGACAGTACTTCAAAATCAAACACAGTCTAAATTCTCAATTATTAATCTAGGAGATAAAAACTGTGAGTTTGAATTTGATTTTCAAGTTCTTCTGAGTTTGTTCAAGAGATTACATTTTAATATGAATTCTGAAGAATACATACTCTCAAATCAGTAACATTTTCTTTTTTAGTACTGTCATTTTTCTCTCAAGCTCTATGAAATAGAATATCTTCATATTGGAAATTTATCACTCTATTTGAAAATGACCCTATTTATATTGGAATTACTATGGCTTTAAATGTTCCATGTAGTTTGATTAGTTGTATAATGCATGACATGCAATTACTGAACATATCAATTCAATAAAGGGCTTTTTTCTCCTGATATAATTGTGTGTCTTTTTTGTCACGAGGAACACCACTAACCTGCATCAATACCCATGTAAATTATTATTATAGTCATAGAATTTCAAAAACTATAGATGTTCTTATAGCATAAATGAGGCAGATAATAATGAAAATCATAAATATTCATATATATAAATACATGTGTATATATTAAGTTCATTTAAATGTGCAAATGTGAGGAAAAATAATTCACTGAAAACCAACTATCTGCCAGGCAATAAAAAACGGAACATCCAGATGTATTACCTATCAATGAGTCAGACCTTATTTTCATACATTTCCAGATTAAGAAACAACAACAAAAACTCACACTTTGAAACACTAAGTAATCCGGCCCAATTTACCCAGGAATGAAGCTAGGATTTGGATCATATCTGACTTTTCATCATATAATTTTTTTCTTTATTAGAAAAGTGGTGGATTTACAGAACAATCATGCATAAAATGTAGGATTTTCATATACCATTCTATCACCACCTTGTGTTGGTATGGAACATCATCATAGCATCTTACAGCTGATTTCACAATGCCTGAGTCATAGTTAACCTTAAAAAAGCTTATACCATAATAAAGTCATTGGACATATGTATATGACAATAAGGAATGCAACTCATGCCTAAGAAATTTTAGATTTTGTTGTGTATATAAAACATTCTTGGGGGTTCATACAATGATCAGTCTATCATGGGTTGTTAAGTAGCATCAGGGGTAAACTATGCCTCAAAGAATAAAAAAAATTTGATGTTTGAGGAATGAAAGAAAAAACAGAAACAATAGCATGATTAGAGAATATTAATGATTATTCCCTCTAGGGTTGGGGCTGAAGGAGGTGTGTGATGGATGAAAACGGTGAGAAAAGGGGCAAGCTGACTGAACTGTGAGTGTGGGCTGTTGGTGCAGGCTGTTGGTGAATGTGTGTATTGAGAATGGAAGTGGATTAGTTACCAAGAATCTTAATGACACCTTAATGAATTTGATTTTATCTTAGGAGCATTAAACTTTGAAATTTCCCTGGCAGCAGAGAAATATGATTGTATTTTTAGTATTTGATTAGAAAGAGAGACTGGAAGCAATGAGATCAACTGCAATAATTCCATAATAGTTAATGACATTTTAAGCAGGAACAGAAACTAAAGAGAGGGGTGCATAGAAATATGTGGCATTTTAAAGAACAAATAGCAAGTGGTTTCCTTTGGATAATAAAATAAAGACCTACTTTCTTTTTGTGAGGAAAAATTGTCATATCTGACCTCTTATTATCAGTCAGTATTTCATACACTACCTGACATATTTGAGCATTCAATAAACGTTTTCTGAGTACATAATGTTAAAATTATGTAACTTGTTCAAAAATGAAAAAAAAGTTACATAATTTAAACATATATTTTTTCATTTTTGAACAGATTAGAAGATATTTTGTTTTTTTTCAATGGGCAGGCACCGGGAATCAAACCCAGGTCTCCGGCATGGCAGGTGAGAACTCTGCCTGCTGAGCCACCATGGCTCACCCAGAGGCTCTCTACTTTAAGGTCTGATTCGACTCCCATGAAAAATATCTGAGCCAGTACTCTGAAGCTTGTGATAAAGATAATGGCAAACCTTTCTCTGAGTGATACCCCACTCCTGGAGCTGAGAACTCTGTGGAGGATATAGCAGCAGTCTGAGATTCTCCTGCCCTACCTCTCTTGACATGGGACCACTGCCTCACAGGATAGGTCTAGAGTGACCAGGTCCATAGTATTCTCAGCATGCTATGTCCACAGTAAAGCATCCACTACTGGCAGCCAGTGGGAAAAGGAGTCCTTAACCCCCACCTCTATGTTCACAACATTTGCCTGGATTTAGCCTTAACAAGATATAGCTGAGGAGAGGCTGAGCAGTACTATAGTCTTTCTTCACATAGGAAAAAAACACACTGACTGGAAGCTCAAAGAAGACCGAGTCATGTACTCTTGGTGGCAGCATTCTGGAGTGATTCCTCTACCTCAGTAAGCTGGGAAGGAAGATTGAAGAAGAGCACTTGGTACAAATACCACAGATTCATATTCTTACCCCATTTTCATAAACTATTTTGAATGTATATTTTTAAATTTGTGGTTTGCCCTTAAGACTTTTTTCAGAGGCTTGAAATAGTCATGTTTTTTAAAAAGTAATATTCTCCAGTCTCACTAGAGATGGGTCAGTAGAGTTCTTCACACTGTAATGCAGGAAGTCAATTACCATATACCCTTAATATCAATATCTACTTCAGATGTATACCTTTTATGTCCAAATTTCCTTTGCTTATGAGGATCCAGGCATATTGGATTATAGGGTTTTTTGCTTGTTTGTTTGTTTTGCAGGCATCGGAAATCAAACCTGGGTCTCCTGCATGGCAGGTGAGAACACTGCCACTGAGCTACCATGGCCCTCTCCAGATATATTGGATTAAAATGAACACTTATTCACTTAGATACTGTCCAAATAGGATATTTGAATACCCTATTTATAAATGAGTTCAAATACACTGGGCCAGAGGTTATGAGTGAATGTTATCTTTGGCGAGACATGAGACATGAGTCAATCACTACATATATGATTAGAAAAGAAGAATAAAATTGTCCTTATTCATATACAACATTATTGTCTACATATAAAACCCCAACTGATCTACAAAAACAGGTAAAATGTTTATGATTAATAAATGAGTTCAGCAGTGTCTCTACTAATACAAGGTCAGCATAAAAAACCATATTTTTCCATTGCTAGCAATGTACAACTGGTAAATGACATTTAAAAATACCATTTATAATAGCTTCAAAAATTGTGATATAAATCTAGAAAATATATATAATATCTATTTGCTGCACACTACAAAATTCTGTGGAAAGAAATCATAGAAAACTTAAATAAAGAGAAATAAACCACACTGTATGTTATATTGGAAAACAAACATAGTAAAAATATCAATTCTCAGAAATTCAGCTGAAGATTTGATGTAATAGCAATCAAAATCCTAGCAGGATATAGTTTTTAACTGATTAATTCTACTTTAATAGTAACTGTTTAATAGACAACTTGAGAGACACATTGTTTCAGTAATTATACATTTTTAAAAATTAAGAGTTTTAAATTTTTCTGAAAGCAGAAAAATCACATAGAAAATACAACACTGAGAAAATTCATATAGAAAGCACAACATTCCTATATCCTCCCCCTTTATTAGCAGTTTGCATTAGTATGGTAACTTTGTCATAATTGATAAAAGAATATTGTAATTGTATTATTAACTGTAGTCCATAGTCTACATTAGAGTGTTTTATCCCCAATATACCATCTGTTTATTAACACCTTACATTAATGTAGTACATGTGTTATGATTCATGAAAGAACATTTGCATAATTTTACTATTAACTATAGTCCATCATTTATAATAGGGTTCACTATGTTGTATAGTCATATGTTTTAGCTTTTCATTTTTATTCTAGTAACATATATAGTAGCTAAAATATCCCCTTTTAACCATATTCAAAAATATAATGAAGTGCTTATAATTACACACAATGTTGTTCCATCATCACAACCATCCATTTCCAAATCTTTACAATAAATATAAAGAGAAATTCTGTAAAATTTAAGAGTTAAGTCTTCATTCACTACCTTAATTCCAGCTCTAGGCAACCTATATTCTAACTCTATGAATTTCCTTATTCTAGTCATTTCATATCAGTGAGATCATTACAATACTTTCCTTTAGTGACTGGCATATTTGAATCAACATACTGCCTTCAAATTTCATCCATGCTATCATATGAATCAGAACTTCATTTTTTGTAATGTTGAATGATATTCCATTGTATGTATATACCATATTTTGCTTATTTCTGCATCAATTGATGGGCTTATCAGTTGCTTCCACATTTTGGCAATTGTGAGTAATACTGCTTAGAACATCAGTATGCAAAAATCTGTTTGTTCTATTCCTTGCTTTAAATTCATTTGGCTGAATACTATCTAGAAGAAGGATAGCCACATCATATAGCAATTCCATACTTCACTTTCTGATGAACTGCTAAACTGCCTTCCACAGTGGCTGAACCATTTTACAAGGTACAAGTGTTCCTATATCTACACATCTTCTCCAACACTTGTAATCCTCTTGCTTTTTTTCAATAGTAGCAATTCATGTGGGTGTAAAATGGTATCTCACTGTAATTTAGATTTGTATTTCCCAAATAGCTGATGATGTTGAGTATCTTTTCATGTGCATTTTACCCATTTGTGTATACTCCTTGGAGAAATATCATCTAAAGTATTTTGCCCATTTTCAATTGTGTTGTTTGTCTTTTTATTGTTGAATTAAAGGATTTCTTTATCTATTCTGGATATTAAGCTTTTATTGGATTTGTGGTTTCTAAATATTTTCACCCATTGAGTAGGCTATCATTTCCCTTTCTTGAAAAAGCCCTTTGATGTACAAAAGTTTCTAATTTTAAGGAGGTCCCACTCATCTATTTTTCTTCCATTGCTTATGCTTTGGGTGTAAAGTCTAAGAAATCATTGTCTAATACAATATTCTGAAAATTATTCTCTACATTTTCTTCTAGGAGTTTTATATTCTTGGTTCTTATATTTAGTTCTTTGATCCATTTTGAGTTAATTTTTATATAAGATGTAAGATTCTTTTGCATATGAATATCCAATAGTTTTATCTGTTCATGAGAGTGGTGTATGGAAGTCACTAACTATATATACTTCTACAACTATGGTTGTAGAAGTGTCTATTTCTCTCTTCAGGGTTGCCAGATGTGCTAGTTAGAGTCAGTTGTCAACTTGGCCAGGTGAGCATACCTAGTCTTGTTGCTGTGGACATAAGCCAATGGTATGTGAACCTCATCTGTTGCCAATTACATCTGCAGTCAGCTAGGAGGCGTGTCTGCTGCAATGAGTGACCTTTGACTTAATGGCTGGTGCTTAAATGAGAGAGCACAATGCAGCACAGCCTAAGCAGCTCAGCATTCCTCATTTCAGCACTAGCAGCTCAGCCCAGGCCTTTGGAGATGCAGAAAGAAGTCACCCCGGGGAAGGTTGTTGGAACCCAGGGGCCTGGAGAGAAGACCAGCAGAGACCATCTTGTGCTTTCCACGTAAGAAAGAAACTCAGTGGAAAGTTAGCTGCCTTTCCTCTGAAGAACCAACAAAATAAATCCCCTTTTATTAAAAGCCAATCCGTCTCTGGTGTGTTGCATTCCGGCAGCTAGCAAACTAGAACACCAGAGTTTACCTCATGTATTTTGGGGCACAATAGTTAGGAGCATAAATATTTACCAATGTTATTTATTCTTGGTGGATTGGACCTTTTATTAATACATACTGTCCTTTTTTATCTCTTATAACAGCTTTTGACTTAGTCTATTTTGTCCAATATTATTATAGCTGCTCCAGCTCATTTTTGGTTACTATTTGCATAGAATATCTTTTTCTGTCATTTCACTTTCAAGCTGTTGGTGTCTTTGGATCTTAGGTGGTTCTCTTTTAAAAAGACCATAGTTGGAACATATTCTTGGTTAATTCTGTCAATCTATGACTTTTGATTTTGGAATTTAATCCACTAACAAAATATTCAGCTATTTTGTCCTTTGGTTTTTATATGATGTATATTTTTCTCTCTTTTTCTTTATTGCAATTTCCTTTTTGGTATAGTTGATCTTTTTTGATATACTTTCCTGATCACTTTCTCACTTCTGCTTCTGTATATATTTTAAATACTTTCTTTGTGATTATTTAGGAGTTTGTATTACACAACATGTATCTATAACCTACTAATGTGTAAAGATATCAAATTAGCTTCAATAGCATATATTTTCTCTGTTTCATTATCCCTCTGTTTCCCTGTTTATATTGTTCTTTTCCTACATTACCACTTTATAGTTTGCATATCTATTTTCAGGAAATGTTCCTTTTCTTAATAAATAGTATTCTGACTCTTATAAGAATCAAAGAAAATACTTATATATTAATAAAAATACAGTATTGTTTGTTTTTGCACTTACCTTTAATGAAGATATTAATTTCTTCACCTTACTCCAAGTCACTCTCCTCTGTCTTTCCTTTGAACTTGAAGACCTCCTCTTGGTAATTCTTGTAGGACACATCTTTTGTTTATGAACTCCCTAAGTTCCTGTTTATCTGAATATTTTAAATTCCTCCTCATCTTTGAAGGACATTTGTGTCCTTTTAAAAATGTAAAAAAAAAATACATTTTTTACTAGCAGTTTTTCTCTTTCAGTATCTTAAATACATCATACTAGTGCCTTCTTGTCTACATTGATTCTGATGAGAAATCGGCAATGTTTCTTATTGAATATCCCTTGTATGTGATGACTCACTTTTCTCTTAATACTTTCGGAATTCTGTTTATCTTTGGCATTTGAAATTTTGATTAATATGTGTCTCAAAGCAGGTCTATTAGAGTTTATTCTTTTTGGAATCTGTTGTATGTCTTCAACAAGTACATTTATTTTTTTCATAAAAGTTGGGAAATTTATTTCCCCAAATATTCTTTTTGCCCCTTTTCCCTTCCCTGTTCCTGGGAAACCTATGACACATATGTTTTTTTGCTTCATGCTATCACACACATCCCTGAGACAATGTTAATTTTTTTCTAATATTTTCTCTATCTACTTGTGCCAGTTTGAAAGTATTATGTATCCCCTGAAAAGCCATATTTTAGCCCTGATTCAGTCTTGTAGGGGCACCCATTTTTTTAATCCTGATTCGATACTGCAGTGCAGAAACCTTTATTTAGATTGTCTCTATGGAGATGTGACATGCCCAATTTTGGGTGTGACCTTTTAATTAGATGAGATGTAACTCCACCTACTCAAGGTGTCTCTTGCTTAGTTTACTCAAATTCTTTAAAAGAGGATATATTTTTGAGAAAGCTCAAAGCCGAGAGAGAGCCGATGTAGACATTTGGAGATTGAGGCAGAAATATCCCATGCTAAGCAAGAACTCAAAGAAATAGCCAGAATCTGAAGAGAAGAAATCTCTGGCCCTGGTAGATGCTAAACTAAGAGATGAAACCCAGACTTTTGTCCTGGAACAGCTCAGTGAGTACCCACAGATATGTAGAGAAGAAACCACTGGCATCAGAAGCTGGAAGCAATGAAACCAGGAAGATGAGCCAGCAGATGCCGGCCACATGCTTTCCTAGATCACCTTTCCTTGAGCCAAGGTGTCTTTCTCTGGATGCCTTAATTAGGAAATATTTATGGCCTTAGAATTGTAAACTTGCAACTTATTAAATTCCCTTAAAAAAAGCATTCCATTTCCGGTATATTGCTTTCTGGCAGCTTAAAAAACTAAATACATTTTGATACTGGAGAAGTGGGGTGGTGGTGTTGGGGGGGGAGGCTCACTGGTTAAATCATCTATGAATATGCTTTATGCCTTGCAAAAAGCAGAGTGGAAAACCGCTCTTATCTGCTCTGCCTCGCACAAAACTTATTTTAATCCTTTGCTTGTGGCTTTTATCAGTTCTTGCTGAAAACAGCTAGAACATCTTGCTTTGCCTAGTTTGTTTCAATTATTTACATGAAAATGTTCTTTGCCTGAAAAGCTTGTAAATAAAAGGTGAGGTGGGAAACAGCTCGGGAGAATAATTCTTTTAGTTGTTCTCCCTTTCCCCTCACTTACTCTTGTGTCTTGAATCATCACGGTTTCTGCTGCCAGAAACTGGCAAGCGGTACCCTGTGTGAGGACTGTCAGCATCTATGGGCAATACGTGCAATTGACATGCTTAGAGTTAGTGGAACTCGTCCATATAGAAAATAAACCACATTCATCTCTAAGGTAAGAGACAGTAGTACCTGCTTGGAAAAGCTGTCAATGTATCTAGTTTCAGGGCAGGGTGGATTTCCTCTTATCAAGGGTACGGGACTTTCTAACGATCAGCGTGTTTATGGTAAAACTCTACAACAGCTCCTTAAAGCACTGATCGTCCTACCAAAGAGAGACAGTTGCTCTCTCTTCTACGGTTGGTTCAGATACATTGGTCATGGTTTCCTGATACAGGAACCTTGAACCTGGAGCTCTGAGAAGAAGTAGGCAGAGTTTTAAAAGGAAAATATATGCAGAGTGAGAAAAATCACAACATTGATTCTTGTGACATGAGAACTTGTAAAAATGGCTTTATGTCCTCTATACACTCTGTCCCATCCCATAGCTCCCCTGGAGGAGCCAGAGTCAAAATCACCCTCTGTCCCACCCTCTGTTGAGGAAAATTCATCTCCCCCAACCTCTCCTAGCTTTCCTAGAAAATCTAGAGGAGTCATGATGGGAGATGGAAAAATGGCTAAAGGAAGCTATGGCTCTCATATAAGCTCTCCCTATAATTATTTAACATGGGCAACCTAAGCATGAGTCCATCTCTTATATGGTATTTAAAAACCTAAGAAAGAGTGTTTCAGAGAATGGGTTCCAAAGCTCCTTCACAAAAAGAATTGTAAAATCTATTGCCCACAGTTATCAGATATGCCCATGGGATTGGAAAACTCTTGTTAAAACAATTGTGATTCCTGCTCAGTATAGTATTTAGTGATTATAATTTCAAGAAGAGTTTACCCAACAAGCCATTCAGAATTTTGGCAAATTCCCATTGGAATAGATATGCTCCTGGGTAATACATTGCATGACCTTGCTAAGAAATTGTTGAAATGTGCACTCCAGCTGGGAGGACTGGTTATCCTCCTAGATGGAGATGTACTTTGATAAAGTTATCTAGGTCCCAGGAAGCTTCTCTCAGTCCCTAGCCAGTTGCCAGAGGACCACCTTGGTCCTGGTCACATAAGATAATTGGAATCTGGCCATTGTATAAGTTGAACATCAGTGAAAAATAGCCTGAGAATGAAATTTTAAATTAGAATCTTATCATTAGTTTCCTTTTATAAAAGAAATCACAAATGGGGTAGGCCACAGTGACTCAGCAGTCAGAGAGAGTTCTCACCTGCCATGCCAGAGACCCAGTTCGATTCCCGGTGCTTGCCCATGCAAAAAAAAAAGAAATCACAATGAAATGAGGTGTCATATTCAAGCTTCATAAAAAAATTATATAGTGATCATGAAACTTTGAAAAAGTGCAATTTTTTAGAAAATAAATCTAATAACTATATGTGCCATCGATTCTTGTTTAAAAATATATATATTAATGTTTCAGATATGCATTGACTAAAATGTGTTAAGTATTTAGAATTATTCTGACAAGTTTAATTTTGATGGTAACTGTATGTGGTAAGATGTTTGCTTGAAGGCAGTTTCTAAAATCATTTTGGTAACTTACATATGAAAACATGAAGGGTGTGCTTTCATTAAAAGGAAAAAGAGAGTAGTTTTGTCCTAAAATAAAATAAATGGCTGTTACAAAATGAAGAAATTGTAGGACAAAGCTTGAATAGATATAGTAAGTTGCCAAAGGTTTGTGAAAAAGGAAATTATGGTCAAAGTTAAAAAAAGATTTAATGAGTCTATTTACAAAATTTTTGAAAGCTTTAACATCAAATAAACACTACTGCAAAACTAAAATTTAGTTTTTTCTCTCTGTTAAAGTGACAAAAGTTTTCTTGGACTGTTAGCCTGTTCTAGTGGAAAGTTCTAAAAGTCCTTTCTAAGTAATCAAAGTAAAAATCAAAGGTTCTGTGTTTTATCAAAATAACTTCTTGTAATTTACGTTAACTTTATCATGTCCTTGACTGTGTAAGAAAAATGAATCATCTCACTGTATGAAAAGGCTAAATTGTAAGAATCCCCAACTTCCCATTGTATTATTTTTGTTTCCCACTACTTCAACTCCTACAGGATTATTAGGCCAATTTCTCCCTCACTTAGGATGTTTGGAATGGATTTTTTTACCCAATACTCCTCATAAGACCCTCACCCCTTATGTTCATAGTTTTGCCCAGCTCCTTTTCAAACGCCATCTGTGTTGCCAGCTGTTAACTGGATATGACCCAGACATAATTCGTGTTTGTCTTTCCTGAGATCCTTTTTCACAGATATTACTTAACTCAAAAGAACTTCAGGTTACTATGGCTGACTGTAATGGGTAACTCTTGTTTTCTTTACCCACAGATAAAATTCTGCAGCAAATGCTTAATGCTCAATATTCAACCTTTATGAACTATTAGTCTTATGCCCATTCTAAATTCTGTACTTCCTGGATGGGTCCAGTAAAACTGGGAAAGTTGCCATCACATGGCATCTAAAATCCCAGTACAGTTACAAAAAAATCATAAAATGACACAAAGAGCTGAGTTAGCAGCTGCCATAATGGCCCTGACTCAGGTTCCAGTCCAACTTGTAAACATTATCTGATTCAAGATACATAGTTCATACTTTGTTGCATATTGAACAAACTTTTATAAAATTTCTTCCTAACTCAGAATGATATTCCTTGTTTCTTACTGTACAATCCCTCCTAGATCATCGCAAACATCCTATTTTTGTTACTTATAATAGATCTCACTCAGGGCTGCCAGGCCTTCTCTCAGATAATAACCAACATGCAGATGCATTCGTGGGGTATGACTATAGTTTTTCATCAGGCTCATCTTTATCATGATTTTTATCACCAATATACTAAATCTCTGGTTAAGGAATTTGCTTTAACTTACTCCCAAGCTAAGCAAATTATCTGGTCCTGTCTTAACTGTCAACGGTACTTTGGACCTCACCATCTTATCAGAGTAAATCCTCAAAGTCTACTTCCTAACCAGTTGTGGCAATATAATGTCGCCCATTATCCACCATTTGATCATTTTTTTCTCTCTCTCTCTCTATATATATACACATCTCTAAAGACACCTTTTCTGGCTTTGTTCATGCTACCACATTAACTGGGGGAAGCACCAAACATATAAAACTCCATTTCCTGGAGGCCATCAGTCATATGGGCAAACCTAGCTCTATAAAAACTGACAGTAGCCCTGGTTATACCTCAACTTCCTTTAAAATTTTTTATAACAATAGGCAACTGTGGCTCAGTGACAGAGTTCTCACTTACCATGCCAGAGACCTGGGTTTGATTCCCCGTGCCTGCCCATGTAAAATAATAAAAATAAAAATAATAAATAAATGAAATTAAAAAAACATACTACAGGGATCTCATATAACCCTATTGGGCAAACCATTATTGAAAGGACACATCATACTCTCAAAGCCCTTATTAAAAAACAGAGTATGGATGCATCCCCTAGAAACATAATATCCTTAGCATTATACACTTTGAATTTTTAAACTGTGATAATGATTGACTCACAGCAGCTGGAAAACATTCTTCCTCTCTCAACAATACAGCACAACCTAAGGCAAAGGTCCTCTATAGAAGATTGAAAGGAGATGGATTCTGGTTGGGACCCCAATAGCTGCTAACATGGGGGCAAGGGTATGCTTGTTTTCTCACTCCTAAAGATCCCCAGTGGTTGCCTGCAAAGAACTGAAATCCTATCATGATTTGGAAAATCAACCTTCCAGCCTGATACCTTGAATAGAGATATCACTAGAGGAGCTGAAAAACCATCACATACCCCTGTCATAATACACTATGAACAAGGAGTAACTTGGGGAAGTTTAAAACAATTAGATCAAAAGGCTAATGATGTACTTCTCCGTACTGGAGCTCCCTCCATGCCAGAAAGTAAATTTCTACCTTACCTGGCAGTGGTTGCTTCTATTTGGTACAGGTATTTGTTATTTTCTTCATTCTCATCCTAATTATAAATCTCCCAAACTCATATTAATAATGGTATATTTACATGGTTGAAAGCCCTAGAATCTACTGTGTTGTGGATTGAAGAAAGACAGCAAGCCCTATATACTAAGCAAAATTTAAAATGTGACTGGAAACACACAAAAAATCTGTGCTACCCCATTAAAGTGGAAATCTTCCCATCACACTTGCGAACTAATAAAATCTCACTCATGAGGAGCTTTCTTTTCTCATTTGCAAGAAGTTACTACCCTCCAAAAAGCCCCAGAAAAACAATTGACACAAATATGTGATAGCCTTAACAATAATTTAAATTAGCTTTATCCTAGTAACTAGTTTCATGTACTTAATTTACACTTTTGGATCATGTGTATATATGGACTAATTATCTTTTATATTTTATTATCAGTTCTCAAAATAATGTGCTGTGCCATCACCCAAGCTTGCCACATTGAACAAAAAATTATTGATTTTGCAACTGAGTATCTCATGGGAAAAAAAAGAAAACTTTACTCTTTTTAATGAAAACAAAAAAGGGAGGAGGTATGGGCGCTCACTGGTTAAATCATCTATGAATGTGCTTTATATGCCTTTGCAAAAAACAGAGCAGAAAATTGCTCTTATGTGCTTCACCTTGCATAAAACTTGGTTCAATCCTTTGCTTGTGGCCTTTGCCAGTTCTTGCTGAAAACAGCTAGAACATCCTGCTTTGCCTTGTTTGTTTCAATTCTCTACTTGAAAATGTTCTTTGCCTGATAAGCTTGTAAATAAAAGGTGATGTGGGAAACAGCTTGGGATAATAACTCCTTTAGTTGTTCTTCCCTCCCCTCTCTTGACTTTGTGTCTTGAGTAATTTTTTGCATCATCACAGTTTCTGCTGGCCAGAAACTGACAGATGTGATTTGCAAATACCAAATATGTTGGAATGGCTTTTAAAATGGGAAAAGGGAAGAGTGTGAAAGAGTTGTTAGTAGCTTGGTAGAGAAGGGCTAGAAGGCTTTGAAGAGACTGTTGGTAGAAATCTTGACTCTAAGAATAAGATAAGGCTTTAGCCAGCAATGATGAATGTGCCACTGCAAAGTGGAAGGAAGACATTCTTTGTGGATTGAAGGCAGAAATTGAGAGTGATAAACTTGGATATTTAGAAAAAATAACTTCCAGGCAAAATGTAGTAAATGTACCCTGGTTCCTCTTTGCAGCTTATAGTAAAATGTAAGGTGAAAGATATAAGTTGAAAACTGAACGTCTGGGTACAAAGAAAACAGAAATTTATGGTCTGGAAAAATCTGGGCTTCTAGAAAGTGAGACCCCAGAGAATAGAACCCCATGTGAAGACATAACCAAACATGGAAGTAGTCAGCCATTACAGGTCAAGCGAGGATTGGAAATGGAGTTATCCAGAAAGGATTTGTGGAGAGTCCTATTGTTTGATGGCTTTGATCCTTTTGTACTACATGGAAAACAAACAATTTTTTGTGAGATTGGTATGAACAGAACTGGCAATGATTAGGGGATGTGATCATAAATTATAAAGAATTCTATGGTTATTTATTTCCCTATCTCTCCAAGGTAATTGACTATAAAGATGATTTTCTCCTTCATTCATAGTAATTATTCATGCATCCAAAGTTATAGAATTAGCATATCTAGAGAATACTATTTTCAATTATTTGCCCTATTAGGATTACATGAAAACCATTTTCAGTTTTCTCAGAGAAATGTATATAAATTTAAGAGAAGTGACTTTAAGTAAGCCTTAAGGATCTTCAATACAGAAAAGTGATATTGAAATTATTTGGAAACACTGAAGCAAATTTGGGTAAACTATGTTTGTACACTATCCCCATTCAGACAAATCTTTATCACTGTAAACCTTATCCTTAGAATTATCAAAATTTTCTTGTGAATATGTGTTGCTTCCTGTTTGAACGGAGCTCAAAGGATATTAAGGAATGATGAGAAAGAAAGAAAGGAAGGAGAGAAAGAAAGACACAGACGGGCTCAGGGGGTCTGAAGCTTGAGTTTACTTCAGACAGACTGCAGACAATTTTATTCTTAACCAGATCCTAGTTATATACCACAGGATGTCAATAGATATGCAGGCATTTCCTGAGGGAGCAAGATTCTTATCTCACAGTGTTCTTCATACTTAACATAACTGTTTGGGGTAAACATTCTCTTCCTCCCAGACTGCTCTACATAACAATCTCAACAGTTTACCGCCACCATCTTGAGGCCAGCAGCTTGCAACAAATTCTGTAGGTCTTGCTTTAAATTCTTGGCTTCTACATTTCCCCCTTTTTATTTTATTAGCTGAGGAAAACAAGAATCACCTTTTTAGGTTGACTATAAGCAAAGGTGACCGCGCCTGTCTTAGGTTGCCCTTAGGCTCTGAAGGGTCTTACCCGTCATTGGCTGCCAGTCAAGCTCTCCGACCCTGATTCAGGAGGGAGCCAAGAGTTTTTGCAAGAATCATCTTTTTCTTTGTTGTTAAACACAGCTGAGGAGGAAGTGAAGTATAAACAGCCCCAAACCTAAGATTTTTTAGCTCTTGGGTAAGTGATTGTGTAATATTACCTCCATAGGCTACATGTAGATTATTCTAATTTACATTCTAATACCCCTTTTTTGTAATTCTAAGATATCAGGACTTAAACTATCTGAAAGCCTTAAAAGATGCCTTTTCCCTTTTCCCATTCTACTTCAGACAGGCCATATGTTAAAAGAGGGTAATACAAAAACTGCTCTCATTCCTTTTACACTTTAAACTTTGTAAAAAATTTAAATTATACATTTGATCTTCAATATGAACCAATGTCATTTCTATATCATTTAGTCTATTATTAGTTTGCTCATCAATGAGATTGTCTATGCCACAGTTCACTGGTGTTTTTCTAACAGTGCTGCATCTGTATAGTTTGTTGCAATGCTGTTCCAGCGACTGCAGCCACTGTGATGCTTCCAGTGATTCCAATGACAGATGCAATAATGAATCCAATTAGTCTATTAGTCCTTTTTAGATATTCTTTTGTCAAATGGATCAGTATATGTGTTTCTGGAGAGGATTGCAAAGATCTTGACATCTGCACTGGCAGCCAAATACCTCTTCTCCTTGCTGCTATAATTGTCTCATTTTCCTGCAACATAAATGCTTGGGGACAAGTGAATAGAGAATAATTTTCACAATTATAAGTTTGATTTCTTATATGCATATGAACTTTAACAAGTATATATGGATTTCTAATACATATTTGTATATAGTGTTTATGGCTGCTAAAGAGAAGTTATAGTTACTAGAATTCACTATGAAAATTGGTCCCAGTTCTAGGAAAATTCCCCATAAATTTCTCTGAATAATGTATTTATCATCCCAAATCATGGCACAAATCATCCTCTATGTAATAACTCTGGTTTAGCTTGCCTATCCATATAGTCTCAGTTATCTTCAACCCCACAGGGGAATCTTACAATTCCATAGGAATCATTAATTATGATAACTGCTCGATCCATATGACATGACTGTCATCCATTCCCCACCTAACAGGCAAGTATCCTTTGTATCCAGAGTTAAGCATATAGGTCTTTCTAAAAATGGAATTAAATTTGACACCAGTTTTCTTCTTACTGGACCTGGGAATCCTAAACTTGTATTTAGGTTATTTTGGTAAAGTTGAATTGGCCCATGTTAGGGCTCACAGATAATCCCAGTAAGTGTAAATATGTCCCTGTCCTTCAGCAATCAAAATTGTATGTCCTATACTATACATTACCCATTTAGTTATTTTTTGTCCAGGTTGATATGTCTGGGTTTCATTCTCTTCGAGGGAATCCAAACTGAAGTTCCGTCATCTGCAATGACAAGAGCAAATCCCCTATCCCACACATTTACCATTCCTGGTTTCCATAAATCATCTTTAACATCTTTCCAATAGATTTGTTGCAGCTGCAGTTCTGTTTGGGATATATCATTTTTCTTTTCCAAATTGCTAAAATGTTGTTCTGCTGGAGTCTGTGATGAATTATCATAAACGTTTTAAAAATTTAGAGTAAACAATGCCTTTGCTAATTGATCTTTAGGAGTACTTATTTTCATAACATCATCCTCCTGATCATCGTCTCCCCCTTTTTGTTTTAAAAGCATAGACTTTAGCGTCCGGTTTGCTCGTTCAATAATTCCTTGCCCTCAGGGATTGTGTGGAATTCCTGTAATATGAGTAATATTAAAAGTAGTACAAAATTTATGAAATTGTTTTCCTGTATAAGCAGGACCACTGTCCGTTTTAATAGATTGAGGGCACTCCATAACAGCAAGAGCATTAAGTAAATGTGATTTAACATGGCAGAAATGCTCTCCAGATTGTGCAGTAGCCCAGATGAAATGAGAACAAGTGTCTATGATAACATGTACATACTGCATTTTATCAAAATATGAAATATGAGTAACATCCATTTGCCATAATTCATTTGCTTTTTGACCTTGAGGATTAACCCCTGATGCAAATGGGACTGCATTTAAAGTTCCACAGATTGGACAAGTCCTGACAATGTCCTGAGCTTGTTGTTTAGATAAAGATGGAACTTTCTTTCCCAGCCTTTTGCTATTGATGTCAATTTGTGAAGTGTTGTGGGATCTTGAATTAAACTTACAAGACTATTTGCTTGCTGATTTTGTAATGACAAAGGACTTGGAAGATTGGTATGAGCTCTTTATATTCACGATAAAAAGAGGATTAATTTGACTTCTGATTAATGTTTGCAAATGTAAAAACATTTAGGAGAGTTCATTTCTTTTAAACAAAGAAGCTGTTTTAATGTGAGTAACTGTTTGGCAAACATATTCAAAATCAGAAACAATATCAAGAGATTGTGGAAAACTTTGCAATACTTGAATTACAGCTGCTAATTCAGTAAGCTGAGCTGAGGTATAAGGCATTTTCTAATTTGTTTTCCACTGGGGTGACATATGCAGGCTTCCCATTAATATTATCATCAGTGAAGACAGTAATAGCTAGCGGGGAAGCCGGAACTATTTTAGGCAAAATCCATTGCGTTCATTTTTAAAAATTGTAAAAGTTTTGACATAGCAAATGATTATTCATTTGTCCTTTAAAGTCACTTAATGCTATTTGCCAAGAGGTATTGAAAATATATAGACTTTGAACCTCTTCCTTTGTGAGATCACACACTATGCAATTAGGGATCATGACCTCTTAATTGATAATATCTTTGGTGACCTTTGACTATTAAAGAAATAATCTTTTGCAAATATGTATTTAAACATTTTTGTCAATTGTTTGGTAAAAAAATCCATTTTAAAACACCGTCTTGCTAAAATAGGCCTGTGGGAGATTGCAAGGTAAAGCAAATAATAAAATCAACAAGCTTTTTTAGATCTATTTGAACAAGCTGTTCTTTTTGAATGCATTGTTCAATTAATTGTAACTCTCATTCAGCTGCAGCTATTAACTGCCTTTTGCTTAATAAATCGGAATCTCCTTGTAAAATATCAAACAAGTTTTGTAACATATAATTAGGAATCCCTAAGGTGGCAGGTAGCAAAAATGAATGCAGAGTGCCAATAGTGATGTGTACCCATAGTAAATGACCAGATTTTTAAAATTGAATTCATTGGATTGATTTAAAAGGAATGTAGGAATGTGGATTCTTTATAATTGGTTGTGTGTTTTTGCTAATTTTAAATTTATTGCATGCAGTTTTTATGGTATTTTCTCACAATAGTGGCCAAATTTCGATTTGCTTACATGACCGGGCCCAGCTGGGTCCTCTGGGAACTGGCTAGGGACCAAGAGGAGCTTCCTGACACCTAGATATCTTTATTAAAGTACACCTCCTTCTGGGGGGATAGCCAGTCCTCCCAGCTAGAATGTACATTTTAATTATTCCTTACCAAGGTCATGTGATAGCAACATCAGTTGCATGTAATGGCAACATCAGGTGAAAAAAAGACTCCACAAGTATATTTTTTCCTTGCATTCAGCCCTCAAATCTGATCTGCTCCCAAAATAAGCCTTGGTTATTTTAGGATAAATTTAGTTTATACATATGTAGTTTATATAAAGATTGGACAAAGCCTTAAGATATTTTGGCTTAAAGGAATATAGGTATTTATATGATTTGAATATGATTTATCCAGTAATAGATTCATTTATAGTAATAGTATTTAGATTAATAGATTAAGCCACCTGGTTTAGGGCAAGAAAAGAAGCAGTTTTTGCCAGTATAATGATACCCAGGAGAAAATCAGTATTTTTATACAGATAACAACATGATAAAATTTAACATAAGTTATTTTGATAAAACACAGACTCTTTGCTTTTTAACAAATTATTTTTAAAAAAATTTTATATCTTTTCATTAGAACAGGCTAAGAGTCCAAGAAAACATTGTCATTTTAGACTCATTAAATCTTTCTTGATTTTAACCATAATTTCTATTTTTATAAACCCTCAGCACTTATTATATTAGTTTAGGCTTGTCATTTAGTAACAGTTATTCATTTTAGGATAAAACTATTCTGTTTTCCTATTAATAAAAATACATCTTTCATATTTTTCATACTTAAATCATTACTTTGAACAACTATTTTACCACATATAATTACCATCAAAATTAAATTTATTAGAATGATGCTAAATACTTAAAATACTTTAATTAATGTTTCAAATATGCATTAACTATCAATATATAGTTTTTAACAAGAATTTTTCATTTTAAAGTTCTTAAAATATATTTCTTTTTAAAATATGAGTAGGAGCTAAACTCATGGCCAGTTTCCAAATTGCTGTTTGTAAAAGGAGATGGGGTTACTATTCCCATTCTTGGTCACAAGGTTTTATTTGTAGCATAGGTATAATTTCAGTAGAATAATTATTTAGATTAAACCAAGGTAACTTAACAGAACACTTTGAGTCAGAACTAAAATCATGAATTGCATACCCCTTAAGGGACTGATCTATTATAATTCTACAGGAACCATTAATTAGTACTGACTTTTGTTCAGCATGGCATTATTCCTATTGAATATTTTCTGACTCAGGTGTATATGAATTTTTATATAAAAGTAGCTTATATTGATGTAAAATTTTTATAATTATGCATCCCATCTTAAGTTATTTATTTGCTTTCCTTTTCCTTTGCCTCAGGTTTACACTTCTGTGTTTCTATTTTGAAGTTTTTTTTTGTTTTTTTTTTTTTAAGAAATAGCTTCTTTCTTGAAGAAGCTTTTTTAACCCCTTTTTCCCAACTAGAGTTACCTTGTCCCTGGCTATTATTTCCTGGCTGTGTCATCTTTATTCTATTAACTCTTTCCCTTTACTATTTTCTTCCTAACAACAGGAACACGGTTTCTTTATTTTTCCTAAACTCCCTTCTGTTATTGCCCCATGTGGCCTCACTGTATTGTCATGGAAAACTGTTTTCAATTCAGAACTTTCTTCACTCCTTTTCCTTCAATGTCTCCCATCTCACTATGGGGAGTCTGCTTTAGACTCTTCTCTGCTTTATCCACAAAGTCTTTTTTCATTTAAGATACAAAATAACTCAAACTTTATTAGAACTTTATTTTAGTGATGATACCCTGATGATGTTTTCAACACATAAACATACAAACATACATACATACATACTCCATACTTCTCCAGCTGCCTATTATGATTACCCATTACCCTGATGATCCAAGGAAAATGCTTACTTTACCAATATGACTCGAGTCCTTTTCTATCGGCTGGACACGCATGCCTCTAATGAGACTTTTCCTTGGTTCCTTAATATTGACTTGGAGTCTTCTTCTTCGAGCCCCATGTTGGGCGCCAGATGTTGCTTCCTATTGAAATGGAGCTTGAAGGATATTAAGGAATGATGAGAAAAAAAGAAAGGAAGGAAGAAAGAAAGAAAGACACAGATGGGCTCAGGGGGTCTGAAGCTTGAGTTTACTTCAGACAGACTTCAGACAATTTTATTCTTAACCAGATCCTAGTTATATACCACAGGATGTCAATAGATATGCAGGCATTTCCTGAGGGAGCAAGATTCTTATCTCACAGTGTTCTTCATACTTAACATAACTGTTTGGGGTAAACATTCTTTTCCTCCCAGACTGCTCTACATAACAATCTCCACAGTTTACCGCCACCATCCTGAGGCCAGCAGCTTGCAACAAATTCTGTAGGTCTTGCTTTAAACTCTTGACTTCTACAAATATGAGCTTCAGGATTCTAGGTAGCAGATAAATTTTAGAGCAACTAATACCTTATAGAAGTATTTATGCCTGTCTTCAATAGACACCAGAACAGCTCAAAGAGAAAGCTCCTCTTGCTGTACTTCAAAGAGAAAATTGAAGCAGGAAATTAGATTCATTCTAATTTAGAATCTTATTTTTCCAGAATTCCTATCACAACAAGAAAGTAGAGCATAACCACCCCATGACAACTGAATTTATCCTCATAGTATTTACAGAATGACCAGAATTGAAGCCAATTATGTTTGTTGTATTTTTTGACATCTAATCACCATGGTGGGAAATCTTGGTTTGGTGGTATTGATCTATATGGAGTGTTGTCTTAATATACCAGTGTGCATCTTTCTGGGCAATCTGGCTCTGATGGACTCTTGCTGTTCCTGTGCTATTTCTCCAAAGAGATTAGGAAACTTAATTTCAGAAGACAGAATGATTTCCCTCTATGAATGCATAACACAGTTTTATTTTTCCTACTTTGCTGAAACTACAGACTGCTTTCTTCTAGCAGCAATGGCCTATAACAGGTATGTGGCAATATGAAGCCCACTGCAGTACCACACCAGGATGTCTAAGAAACTCTGTATTCAGATTATCACAGGGGCCTACATAGCAGGAAACTTTCATTGCATAATTCATGTAGGGTTTCTGTTTAGGTTGACTTTCTGCGGTTCTCATCAAATAAATCTTTTTTTTTTTTGGTAATATTCTTCCATTGTGCAGACTCTCCTGTGTAAGCCCTTTTATCCATGAACTGATGATATTTATCTTTTCAGGGACCATTCAAAGTTTCACTATTACCACAGTCATAATCTCTTATCTCTTCATTCTTTTCACAATTTTCAAAATGAAATCTAAAGAAGGAAGAGGCAAAGCTTTATCAACTTGTGCATCCCACTTTCTCTCTGTCTCAGTATTTTATGCTTCTCTTCTCTACATGTATGCATGACCAAGCACAATTAAAGGAGGAAATAATGATATACCAGTTGCTGTTTTTTATGCTTTAGTAATTCCTTTATTAAATCCTTTTGCTTATAGTCTAACAAACAAGGAGGTAATAAATGCCATGAAAATAATTATGAATAAGAATACATCTCACAATATTCTTAAACAATATCCCCTACTGTGGAAAATTGATTTTCAGATTCATAACTTTTAACAACAGTAAGATATGGAAATGTTACTTCTTGTCTTAATTTGCCAGGGCTGCTATTTAAAAAAAAACTCAAACTAGTTGCTTTAAAGAACCAGAATTTAATTATTCAGTTTAGGGCCTAGAAATTCAAATTCAAGTATGAACTGGCCATATCTTTTCAAAAGTTTGTAGCATTATGATGGTGGCTTGCAGACAATCAATATTTGCTGCCATAACATGGCAATCTCTCTTTTTCTGTTTCTTCTTGTGGCTTGCACTCTATATCAAAATTTCCTTTGCTTATGAGGATTCCAGTTTAATTGGATTAAACCCAACTTTTATTCCATTAGACATTGTCCAAATAGGATCTTTAAAGAACCTATATACAAAGGAGGTCCCTCACAGTGCGCCAGAGGTTATAATTGAAAATATCTTTGGGAAGACATGAGTAACCTCTCTATATATGATTGGGAAAAAAAAGAATAAAATTGTTCTAATTTATACAAAACATTGTTGTCTAACATATAAAACCCCAAGCAGTCTACAAAAAGAGGGGTAAATCCCTGAAATTAATAAATGAAGTTAGCAGTGTCTCTAAATGAATACAAGGTCAGTACACAAAAAATCATATTTTTCAATGCTAAAAATGTACAATTGGAAAACAGTATTTTAAAAATACCACTTACATATAGAACTATTAAAATTTACTATTAAGGAAACCCCTGATAAAAATTGCCTTTTAAAGTCATGTTAACTTCTTAATTTACTTTCAAACTTTTATGTCACGTTAATTAAAGAGCCAAAAAAATCCAGTTAAAATAGCTGCAAAATGTAACATTATGTATAAATTTAGAAAACACATGCAAGATCTATTTGCTGAAAACTCAAACTCTAAGGAAAGAAATTATAGGACACCAAAATAAAGAGCAACAACCATGTTCATAAATTGGAAAATTTTATGTAGTAAAATGTCAATTCTCACCAAATTCATCTATAAATTTGAAGAAATATCAATAAAAATCCTATCAGGATGTATTTTTAAATTGGCTCAGTAATTTCATGATAGACAACTTGAGGACACATTAATTGTTTCAGGTAACTTTGTTTTTCTAAAAAAAATTTAAATGAGCTATGTCATAGGTTTAAAGGAAAATAATGTAGAAAATAAAACATTCCGTATTCCCCCCATTATTAATGCTTTGCATTAGTGTGATAACTCTGTTACCACTGATAAAAGAATATTATAATGGTACTATTAACAGTAGTTCATAGTTTACATTAGACTGATTTTCCCCATATACCATCCTTTTATTAACACCTGGCATTAGTGTAGTACATAACTTATAATTCATGAAAGAACATTTTTATAATTGTTCTATTAACTAAAGTCCATCATTGACAATAGGATTCAGCATATTATATAGTCATATATTGTACCTTTTCATTTTATTCTACTAGCATAATACCAGCTAAAAGATACCCTTCTAACCACATTCACATATATTATACATTGCTGTTACTTAACACTCAAAATGTTTTGCCACCATTCACCACCATCATTTCCAGAACTTTACAATTAATCCAAATAGAAATTCTGTACAATTTAAGTGTAAGTTCTCATAACCTACCCCGAATCTAGCTCTGGGTAACCTTTATTCAAGATTCTAACTCCATGAATTTGCTTATTCTAATTATTTCTTACCAGTGAGATCAGACAATATTTGCCTTTTTGTGTCTGGTTTACTTCACTCAACATAATGCATTCAAGGTTCATGCATGTTGTCCCATGAATAGAACTTCATTCATTTTTAACACTGAACAATATCCCATTTGTGTATATATACCATATTTTGTTAAACCATTCATCTGTTGAAGGACACTTTGGTTGCTTACATCTTTTGGTAATTGTAAATAATACAACTATGAACATCAGTGTGCAAATATCTGTTTGAGTCCCTTATTTAAAATCTTTTGGGTAGGTACCTAGTAGTGGGATTGTCAGGTGTTATGTTAATTCTATACTTAGCTTTCTGATGAACTGCTATACTGTCTTCCACAGTGGCTGCACCATTTTACATTCCCACCAGCAATATACAAGAGTTCCTATTTCTATACAATCTTTCCAACACCTGAAATTTTCTTTTTTTTTTAATAGTAGCAATTCAGGTGCATATGAAATGGTATCTCATTGAGATTCTGACTTACATTTGCCAAATAGCTAATGGTGCTCAGCATCATCTTGGGTGTATTTTATCCATTTTAATATCCTCCTTAGAGAAATGCCAATAAAAGTCTTTTGCCCATTTTTTTATTATGCAGTTTCTGTTTTTATTGTTGAGCTATAAGCTTTCTTCATCTATTCTGGATATTAAGCCTTTATCAGATATGTGGTTTCTATTTTGAGGCAGCCCCATTTATCTATTTTTTTCTCTAGTAAAGTGTAAAGTTTAAGAAACCCTTGCCTAACACAAGATCCTGAAAATGTTCCCCAACATTTTCTTCTAGGAGTTTTATATCCTTGGTTCTTATATTTAATTCTTTGGTTCACTTTGAGTTAATTTTTGTGAGATAGTAACCCCCTTCATTCTTTTGCATGTGCAGTTCTACCAGACCATTTGTAAAAGACTGTTTTTCCCAAACTGAGTGGGCTTGGCAGCATTGTCAAAAAACAATTGGCAATAGGTATGATGATCTATTTCTGAAACCGGAATTTGATTCTATTGGCCTGTATATCTATCCTTGTGCTAGTACCATGCTGTTTTCACTGCAGTAGATTTGTAATACATTTCAAAATCAGAAAGGATGAGTCTACCAGCTTCATTCTTTTCCATTTATTTTTCACTAATTTTTGGTAGAGTGACCCGTTTATTAATATCTTGTACTTCTTTGTCTCCTGTAACAGCTTTTGACTTAAGGTCATTTTGCCTGATATTATTATAGCTACTCCAGTTCATTTTACTATTTTGCATGGAATATCTTTTCTTTATTGGGAGGCTATTGATGACTGATTCCATCTCTTTATTTGTAATTGCTCTGTTGAGATCATCTATTTCTTCCAGAGTTGGTGTAGGTTGTTCATGTCTTTGTAGGAATTTGTCCATTTCATCTACGTTATCTAAGTTGTTCTTATAGAATCCTCTTATAATCTTTTTTATTTCTGTGGGGTTACTAGTAATGTCACCCCACACCCCATTTCTGATTTTATTCATTTGCATATTCTCTCTTTTTTTCTTGGTTGGCTTAGCTTAGTGTTGTCAATTTCATTGATTTTTTCAAGGAACCAACTTTTGGCTTTGTTAATTCTCACTATTGCTTTTTCATTTTCTATTTTATTTTTTTCTTATATCTTTGTTTTTTATTTCTTCTGCTTGCTTTGGATTTAGTTTCCTATTATTTTTCTAGTTTCTCTAGATATGCAGTTAGGTCTTTGACTTTACTTCTCTCTTCCTTTTTAGAATAAGCATCTAGGACTATAAATTTCTCTCTCCATGCTGCCTTCACTGCATCCCATATGTTTTGATATATTGTGTTCTCATTTTCAATCATCTAAGATATTTACTGAATTCTTTTGTAATTTCTTCTTTGATTCCTTGACTAAGTACTAAGTACTGTTATTTAATTTCCATGTACTTTTGATTCTCTTCTTGTTATTGACTTCCAGCTCCATTCTGTTATAGTCAGAGAAGATTCTTTGTATAATTTCAATCTTTTAAATTTCATTGAGACATGTTTTATGACCCAACATGTGGTCTAATAATAATCCATGTTCACTTGAGAAGAACATTTATCCTGCAGTTATGGGATAAAATATTCTGTGCATGCCTGTTAGGTCTAGTTCATTTATCACATCACTACAGTTCTCTGTTTTCTTATTGATCTTCTGTCTAGATGTTTGGTCTATTTGAGAGATTGGTGTATTAAAGTCAATGTATAGGTGTCTATTATAGTAGAGGTGTCTACGTCTTCCCTCAGCTTTGCCAGTGTTTACTTCATGTATTGTTGGGTACCATAGTTAGGTGCATAAATATTTATGATTTTTATTTATTTTTGGTGAAGTAACCCTTTTATTAATATATCATTTCCTCCTTTTCCTTATGTTTTTCAATTCTAGTACCCAACTATTCTTACAGCCACTCAGCTCTCCTCATTATTTTTTTTTCCTATGAGGCTTTTCTGCCTCCAGTTTCTTCCCCATACTTCTGCTTCCTCCTAGAACCCAGATGGAGTCAATTCAGAAAGGTAAGTCCAACCCACAGTAACTAGATTGTGTGCACATCTTGCCAGCTTTTCTGCTATGGTTTGTCTTTTATATTTCTCTTGAGCCAATTTTGTATGCAACATGCCTCAGTAGGTTGCATTCTTACAAATTTTATCTTTAGTGCCTTGTTTATTTCACACAGCATATACTATTCTCAGAAAAAGAAAATATTTTCACAGATAGTCACTAATTTCCATGTGTGATTGGGTTAATTTTAACTTTGATTAAATTTGTATACAATTAATTATATCAAGTGAAAATTTTAGTAAACCTGAATGTCCTCGATTAAAGAGCTTATTAAGAGTTTGGCTCTTAGGAACTGGGAATAGAATAAGTTCTATAAATGTAAATAGGTTTATGTTCATTTGAAAACAGAGGGCAATGGACCTTTTGAAGCAAAAATAATGATTTCTAGTACAGGTACATTAGTGTCTCCAAATGAGAAGAACATTTCTTTTGAGGCAACCCTTTAATATAGTCATCTGAGTTTACATTTCAGGGATTACACTTTCACTAAAGGAAGCAAAAAATCCTAGAAAAATCTCTCCAATAAACTAATAACCAATTATTATGTTAAAGTAAAAGAAACCAAAATGATCCAAAGTCAGGACAATCATCTTGGTTCTCTGTCCCCCAAGATAGTTTATAAGGTTTATTTCATAAAGGGTCTCTACAACTTAATATGTATAGCTCTTCTAGTAAAGGAACTAATGTACCATTGGCCTGAATTTCTCAAACTTCAAAAATCTAATAAATGAATATTTATTGCCCTCCACTTTTGCATCTTGCAAAGTGTTGTAAGGCCTTTCAACTACAAAAGCATTCAGCAACTATAGTAATGACTGCTATTATTGAGAATTAAAGCCTATTACAAGTAGTGCATAATAACAATGACAAGAAAACCTGAAAGACCTCAAGAAGATCATATTCCAGTTAGGCACATTAGATTTATAAAAGATGGGAAACAATCTAGTGGCTATGATTAATGTTCCATCTAAAAGCAGAATGTGAATCAAGAAATTGTGTAGCTTATGTGGGAGTTGACTCCCAAGAATTATAATGAGGGATGGAAAAATAAAACAGGGAGTAAGAAAGCCCATGAAATCTGTGTTAGTGAGCAGTTTACCACTGCAGGCAAGAAGTGACCATCTGAAATCTTTCCCCAAGAGAACTATGAGTATCTAAGAAAAAGTGTAGGGATGAAAGCCCATTATCCTTCCCTCATGGAGATTTACTTTCCACTGTCAAACTAGCAATGGTACATTTTATGGGAAACATAGTTTTTCTACCATCATGTCTCAGCACACAAATTAAGTCATTCCCCAACTGTTTTAGTTAGCTAATGCTGCTAGAATGCAATATATAAGAAATGGATTGACTTTTATAAAGGGGACCTATTAACTTAGAACTTTACAGTTCTAAGGCCATAAAGTGTCCAAACTAAGGGATCCAAAGAAAGATACTTTGACTCAAGAAAGGCCAATGGCATCTGGAACACTTCTTTCAGCTGGGCAAGTACATGGCTCATGTGCTGATCCTTCAGCTTCTGATTTCAAACAGCTTCCCTAGGGGTATTTTCTTTCTGCACATCCAACTGTCTCTGTCTGTGTCACTTCTAAACTCTTTCTTTCTCTGTGAATTCTCTTAAAGACTCCAGTAAACTTAGTAAGGCCGGCCTTGTATAGGTGGAATGGCATCTCCATCTAATCAAAAAAGAACACACTCACAATTAAGTATGTCACATCTCCGTGGAAGCAATCTAATCAAGAATATTGACTACAATATTGAATCAGGATTAAGAAAGCATTTCTTTTCTGGGATAGATGACAACTTCAAACCAGCACAGCATCTATCTGCCTAGAGTTCTGTATGTATGATATGTTATAGATTTTATGACATTGCAGTGGAATTATTTGTTTGTATGTCTACCACCCCAGTGTATTGAAAAGTTTCAGGAAATAGGATTGGACTTTATAGTGCTATGAATTATTACTGCTTATTAGCAATATGCTTGGTATTGCAAAACGCACTATCAACTCTTGATCAACCAGCCAAACATGATCAGAAAAGAAAACCAACATTTATCACATTCACTTTGAGGTTTTGTTTTATTTTTATTTTTGTATAATAATCGTAGTTTAAGGCCACTATCATCCCACATTTACCCTTACTTGGTACATAAGATGCCCCCAAGAATTTGTAAATTCATTTATCTTTCATGCCAAATTGATATGAAAATTGATGTGTAGCATGGGGAATGAAGTGATAAGTCACACGCAAAGAAGTTTTTATAAACTCGTATTGATGAAGGTAGTCTTTTCCTTTGAGCTGACATAATTTTTATTCAACTCATTACTTTTTAATAAAATATTTCATTAAATTAATATCTTCTGCATGAATATGATACAAAGTAGAACCCTAGTGCTGGCCCAAGCCAGCCTGTGGATCTGAATTTTGACACAACACTTCACCAGCCACGTTCATTGTATCTTGAAGACAGTCTTTTGACTTAAAATTATTCAGTGCCCAGTAGAGAATTATTCAGGGCCTACTAAATAAAATTATTACTCCTCAATTTGACATTCTATCTTTTTTGAGACATTTCCTGTAATTTCTTCACCACTGCTTTCTCCTATACCAGGCATCCTATATGCTAAGCAATTTTCACTAATCTAAACCTTACTCTAATCTAAACCTTAGAGTACCAGAAAGATCTACCCAGGCATATTTCTATTTTCCACTTTCTTACATTCCCTAAATGATCATACTCAATCATGTGACTTTAAATGTATATGTTGATAACTCCTAATCTCAAGTCTTGTCTCACTAAGGTACAGGGAATTGCCTATTTAACATCTACAGTAACATAAGTGAAAGGCATTGCAAATATAACATGGATAAAATGCAGCTCCTGTTTTCTAATTCCTTACATGCCCCCAAATAGGTATTCCTCCTACAGTTTTGTTTTTTTTTACCTTTCACTTTCAACCTATTTGTGTCTTTGGGTCTAAGGTGAATTTCTTGTAAACAGCATATAATTAGATCATACTTTTAAAAAATCCATTTTGACAGTCTGTGTCTTTTAATTGGGAATTTTAACCATTAATATTCAATGTCAATACTATAAAGGCAGTACTTACTTAAGCCATTTTATAGTTTGGGTTTTTGTATGTATTATATTTTATTTATTTATTTAGTGTCTCTTTTTACCCTTTTAGTTACCCTAAATTACCCAATTACAAAGTGGGAAATAGACTTGAACAGACACCTCTCAGAAGAGGAAATACAAATGGCCAAAAGGCACATGAAGAGATGCTCAATGTCCCTGGCCATTAGAGAAATGTAAATCAAAACCACAATGAGATATCCTCTCACATCCACCAGAATGGCCATTACCAACAAAACAAAAAATGACAAGTGCTGGAGAGGATGCAGAGAAAGAGGCACACTTATCCACTGTTGGTGGGAATGTCAAATGGTGCAACCACTGTGGAAGGCAGTTTGGCGGTTCCTCAAAAAACTGAATATAGAATTGCCATACGACCCAGCAATACCCTTGCTAGGTATCTACTCAAAGGACTTAAGGGCAAAGACACAAATGGACATTTGCACACCAATGTTTATAGCAGCGTTATTTACAATTGCAAAGAGATGGAAACAGCCAAAATGTCCATCAACAGACGAGTGGCTAAACAGTGGTATATACATATGATGAAATATTATGCAGCTTTAATGCATTTTCCTCTAACTGTTTTATGGTCTTAGACCTAATGTTTAGATCTTTGATCCATTTTGAGTTAACTTTTTTATAGGGTGTGAGATACAGGTCCTCTTTCATTCTTTTGCATATGGATATCCAGTTCTCTAGGCACCATTTATTGAAGAGACTGCTCTGTCTCAGGTGAGTTGCCTTGACTGCCTTATCAAAGATCAAATGTCCATAGATGAGAGGGTCTATATCTGAGCACTCTATTCGATTCCATTGGTCGATATATCTATCTTTATGCCAATACCATGCTGTTTTGACCACTGTGGCTTCATAATATGCCTTAAAGTCCGGCAGCGTGAGACCTCCAACTTTGTTTTTTTTCCTCAAGATACTTTTAGCAATTCGGGGCACCCTGCCCTTCCAGATAAATTTGCTTATTGGTTTTTCTATTTCTGAAAAATAAGTTGTTGGGATTTTGATTGGTATTGCATTGAATCTGTAAATCAATTTAGGTAGAATTGACATCTTAACTATATTTAGTCTTCCAATCCATGAACACGGTATGTCTTTCCATCTATTTAGGTCTTCTGTGATTTCTTTTAACAGTTTTTTGTAGTTTTCTTTGTATAGGTCTTTTGTCTCTTTAGTTAAATTTATTCCTAAGTATTTTATTCTTTTAGTTGTAATTGTAAATGTGCGGCTTGGGGCTTGCCTAGCCCGACCGCACTGGGGTCTCGTCCTCGGATGTGGTTCGGCTGGAGAGCGGCGTCAGCCGAGACCACGGGGCTCGAAGGTTTGGAGGGCGCACGAGCACAATAAACCGAGACTAAAGAATAATAGTAGTAATTTATTGCATAGGGCTTGCGGGACTTAGCTGGCTGGCAAGGCTTACAGGCTAAGACCCCGACAGGAGGAAACACAAAGAATATATAGGGTTGGTGAGGGGGAGTTAATTAGGGGTGAAGAAACTTTGATGGGCAGCTGGTATGGTGTCGTATAGGATGTGGATTGGTTAGGAGGTGTGTTGAATATTATAATGGGTGGTGAGGTGAGGAGTGTACATGGTCTAATGAAGAAGAGGTGAAAAGGTGGTATGATATATGCTCAGGAGTTGCTAGGCAGGGGGTTAGAATAGCAAGGCTTGCAAGAACGAGAGATGTCTGGATATGTTAGGGCATGTTAAGGCAGATAAGAGGCAACAGTTACAAATATATGCAGCAATTCCTCCCTTGTATTTAATTAAAGAGCGGAGAGGAAGGGGCGTCCTTGAAGGCTGGTACGCAAGGTTTCCGAGGGGCTCACGCGGACTAACTAGTATTGCGTTAGCCACGCTCCCCAAGGGTGAGTAGTTTTTATTTTTAGAAGGAGGTAGAAGAGATGCATTTGGGTTTTAGCAGGGTGGCAGGCGGTCCACTAAGCTCCCGAGGGGCGGAATGCGGATTAACCGGTATTTGCACCCGCCACGCTCCCACAGGGTGATCAGTCCTGAGGGTGGGCAACACTAGCTAACCATACCTGCGCTTGCTGCCGATGACCCGCATCTGAAAAAGGATTTTGAAGTTCAAGAGCTGCCAGGGCAAGAAGCTTAGTTTGCTGTTTATGGCGAGAGAGCTGTTTGCATATATATTTGAATATAATAAGAACGATAATTAGGGCAAGCAATAGGATTCCATAGAAAATGAGATTTGAGGGTTGAAAGAATGAGGCAAATTTGTTTATTAGTTCAGTGAATATGGAGGCTGAAACTTTGGGAAGCATGGTATTTTGAAGATTTAGTATGTGTGTTTGTAGTTTGTGTGTTTGGTTCCAGTATGAGTCGTTGTATGCGGTGAAGATCCAGTCTCGCAAGGAGAGACGGGGCATGGAATGGTTAACCGGGACAGGAGTAACACAGAGCTTAGTGAAGGGGTATCGCCCATCACAAGCGGAGGAGGCAAGTTCATAAAGGGCTTCTATGTCTAGAGCAATTAAGTCTATTTGCTGTTGTAAGTTGAACACAGCGCTATGCATTAGATGGTTGATATTTTCTTGCGTCCCAACAGCTTGGGCGGCCGTTTGGGACACGTTGAGGAGGGTTTCAGCAGTGGTAGAGGTTTGAGTGAGGGCTATGGCGGCAACAGTACTGGCTGCTACAGCGGCGACGATGGCGGCGGCGATGGCGGCGGAGATACCGAAGTCTCGTTTTGTATGCTTTAAGTCGGGTAAGCTGTCCGTGCCTAGAATGTAAGGGAGTTGGGGGGCCATCCAGGTGGTGGCGTTGACCGGAATCCAGAGTAACCTAGGCTGCAAGACGATAAAGGCATAAGGGTAAGAAGTGTTCCAATAGTTAGCCAGTATGCATTTTGATGAGGGGGGGGGGCTTCAGGGCACAGAAAGAAAAAGAAGGGGGGGCTTACGAAAATATAGGTGGTAATGTTGATGCAGCTTGTATAGTTAGGCTCACACCGGTGTGTTGTATCATATATGGTGGTTCCGTTGCAGAGCTGACAGTTTTGGACGCAAGTGAGGGGGCAGAGGTCGAGGCATGCATATTTGCCACAAGCATAATGGGAGGAAAAAACGGGTACACCGTATACGGGGTCTGAGGAAACGTCTCTGGAGTTAGTAGGGAGAGGAAACGGAATGCTGATATTGGTTTTAACAGTGATAAAGCTGATATTAGGGGCAGCCATGGGTAGGTTTGGGGAGTAAAGTGCGTAGGAGGGTGTGACTATAAGTGGCTCAGGGCGATGGCACTCAAGCCAGGTAAATTTGTTGATTGGCAGAGAGCGCGGAGGATGCATTTTGTTTGAATGTGGGCTAGAACAAGGCTGACCCGGAGGAGTTGTGTGGGTGGAGGTGACGTTTGCCTGAGACTTAGGGGGAATTGGCCACCATGCAGAGCATAGAAAGTATGCAGACATTTGTTTCGGGTTGGGGAGTGCATTTTTTATGAATTTTTCTATGAAGTTTTCATTAGAAAAGGCTTGTACGAAGAGTTCCGACCCGTTATTACAAAGTAGGGGGAAGCAGTTTGGGAAGGTTGGAGGGCAAATAGAATTTGATTTGCAGGGAAATTGGCCTGGATTAGATGTTTTGTTGCTAATAAAAAGGAATGCTGAGCGGGGCGGATTAACGGAGATGTTGAGTGGACTTTCACTTTTTATGTGAAGAGGGTTACAGGGGAGCTGGAGATTACATGAGAAGTGCTGCAGTTGAGGAAAAAAAGGGCTGTCGGGTGTGAGGAACAGGACTCCGGGGGGGTGCTGAATGGCTGCCCAGAGTTCCCTGGGTGTTGTTGCGGATGCTGTGGGAAGAAGCGTGAGCATTATTAGAAGGATTTGCTTTAAGCTAGAAGGGGGGTTACCACAACGTTTTCGAGCTTCATCATAGAGATGAAGAAGTTGTCGTTTCATTTCCTTATTTGGGTTGTGGCAGAGAGGCTCTGTAGATTTTAGATCTGTATGGGTTAGCTGCCAAACCAGGCACCGAGCATGTCGGCGTACGCGCCTGATTTTGGCAGCTGTTGGGGGTTGCTGGGGTGATGATTGGGGTTCCTCAAGGTGGAGGTGGTCTAGCCTCTTTTTCAGTTGTCTCAGTCTGCGTCTGTGGCGTCTGCTCGGTCGCCGTGGCCAGACGGATGTTTCTTCTGGGGATCCAGATTGGCTGGGATTCATTTTCTGGAAAGACACAAGCAAAACCGCGCCCCTGGGCAAGGAGAGGGGCGGGTCCTTGCCACGTATTGGTGGCTGGATCACGCCAGTGAACTGAAGGGACTAGGGAAGGCCTGTATGAAGGTCCCCAGTGTTTATATAGGGGAGATAGCCCTTGTTTATCGAATGTAAGCAAGTTAAGGTGTATGAGGGCAGCTGTGACAAGGTCACTTGGTGAGGCTTGGGGAAGATTATTCTTCTCCTTTTCTATTTGGATTGCCTGCGATTTAAAGATTCTACCATAGCCTGCCCCTGTGGGTTATAAGGGATTCCAAAGTGGTGGGTGATGTTATATAGGCGCAGGAAGGCTGTGAAGGAGGCGCTGCGGTAGGCAGGGCCATTGTCTGTTTTTAGGTCCCAGGGAATGCCCATAAAGAGAATTCCTTGGCGAAGTGCCTTGATGCAATGTTTGGCAGTTTCGCCCGGTAGGGGGACTGCATGGCACATGCTTGAATAAGTGTCTATAATGACATGTAGATATTTAAGACGCCCAAAGGAAGAGATGTGGGTAACATCCATTTGCCACCTGGCATTTGGCTTAAGGCCACGGGGATTGACTCCTTGCGGTTGTAGAGGCCCAAGTGGCGCAAAGGGCGCGCAAGTGGCGCAGCTGCGAACTATGTGTTTGCAGGTTTCCTTGGGCAGACCGCAAAGATGATGTAGGGAGTTGGCTGAAAAGTGAAACCTGGAGTGGAGTTGTTTGGCTGTATTAATGGAGTCACCGAGTGTGTTGGCAGCTGAGACAGAGACTGCTCTATCAGCTGCTTCATTGACGGCCGCAAGCGGTCCGGGGAGGCCGGAATGGCTGCGGATGTGAGCGATGAACCAGGGGGCCTGTCTTTTTTCAAGCTGATTTTTTAATGAGACTAAGGCTCTATCTATGGCTTTGGAAGTATCTGGAAAGAAGGTAGCTAGCGCCAACACTTTACAGACTTGGTAGGTGTATAAACTGTCCGTGAAGATGTTGAGTGGCGTGCTAGGAAACTTTCTGAAGGCTTCTTCTACTGCGAGAAGTTCGCCGACCTGCACAGAGTATTGATGGAACTGGGTAAAACAAAGGGGGTCCTTTTGTTCTGGTAGGTACACCACAAGGGCGAACTTGGTTTTTGACGCGTCCGTAAAGACGGTGGTTTCATTTGGGATAGGGGAAGAAGATGGGAATGGGAAATAAGGACATTTGGGCGGCAGTGGGAAGTGAAGCACCGTCTGAAATATTTTGTGTGATGGGTAATGGTTGTCAAAATTACCAGTAAAGCCCTCCATTAGAAGTTGCATGTCTACATTACTTTGGATGAGCCATGTAGTCTGTTTCTCATCAAAAGGCCAGATTATGGTGTCGGGAGGACGCCCAAAGAGGTGTATAGCTGTTTTGACTAAGTCGAGGGCAAGGCACACCCACATTTTTGTTTGGGGGCAGATTTTTCTGAGTTTACTTTTGGCAGGGTGGACCCATAGTAGGGGGCCTTCCTGCCAGAGTACCCCTGTGGGGGTAAAATATGTATTTAGGACTAGCCCCTGAAGGGGGAGCTCCGGTTTAAACCGATCGAGCTGGCTTTTGGAGAAATATTCGTTGAACGTTTGGAGAGCCAGTTTTGCCCAAAAGTCTAACTTAATGGGCTGTGTGATAGCTTTGGATGTTTGCTCTCCAGTTTTTAGGAGTTTGAATAGTGGCTGAAGCTCTGCTGTGGTTATTGGCAGGGCTGAGCGCACCCAGTTTATTTGCCCGCACAGTTGCTGCAGTTCATGTAAGGTTAGTTTGTTGGGGATAGTGAACTGAAATTTTGTAGGGGTTACCTTTTGGTCTATAGTGAACCCCAGGAAGGTATATGATGCGCAGAGTTGGATTTTGTCTGGCTGAACTTTAAGCCCTAGACCTTGTAAGTTGACTTGTAACTGTGAAACAAGTTCCTTGAGCTGCTCGGAGTCCTCGGTTGCTACGAGAATGTCATCCATATAATGAATGATGAGGGACTGGTCGCGCAGTGGAGACACTGCTGAGTCGACATAGGCCTGGCAGATAGCTGGACTATTACGCATGCCTTGGGGGAGCACTTTCCACTGATAACGCTGCGCTGCCCCCGCGTGGTTGGTGACTGGAACCGTAAAGGCAAATTTTGGCTTGTCAGAGTCATGTAATGGAATTGAGAAAAAACAATCTTTGATGTCTATTGTGGCCACGTGAAGATGTGCTGGGATGGCTACCGGGTGTGGCAGCCCAGGCTGTGGAGAGCCCATGGGGAGTATGTGTTTATTAATCTCCCGAAGGTCATGAAGGAGTCTGAATTTGTTTGCGGCCTTTTTGTGAATAACAAAAACAGGCGAATTGTAGGGGCTGGTGGAAGGTTCGATATGCCCCGCTTCTAGTTGCTCTAGGACGAGGGTTTTGAGTATATTTAATTTATGGGAAGGTAAAGGCCACTGCTCCACCCAAATAGGCTCCTCTGTATCCCATTGAAGAGGAGTGGGTGCTGGAGGTGTTATGCGAGCAGTGGCGCAAATTATTGGGGGGGCTGTGTGGTAACACTGGCTCCCGTAGCTGTGGGAATGGCTCGTCCCCAGAGGGCTTGGCCAATGGTGGTTAGGAAGCATTCTTGGGGGGGCTGCGTGGTAATATATGCCCCCGAGGCTGCTAGAATGTCTTGCCCCCATAAGATTTGGTCAATGGTGTTTAGAAAGAGCGGCCGGAAGGTACCGGAGTGACCTTCATTATCTTCCCATTTAATGGGAGAGGCGGCGCGCAGGGAGGGAGCAGAGCCCGTGGCTCCGATAACGGAGGGTCCCTCCTCTGTTTTCCATTGGGCTATAAGGCGGGTAGGCAGACATGAGATTTCTGCCCCAGAATCAACGGTGCCTGTGTACCAGCGACTGTTTATTTTAATTTCGCGGGTGGGCTTGTTGGGGGTTATAGGGATTGACCACATTATGGTTTGGGGCCGGTCTTGGCCCGGGTCTGTGTCTCTTGGGGGCGGGGCTGAGACATGCCCCCTTTCAAGTTTAAAGGCTGCGCTTTGTTATTAGCGCGGCAGTCTCGAGCCCAGTGATAGCCCTTGTTGCAGCGAGGGCAGGGCGTAGGGGGCTTGCGCTGCTGCCACTGTGGCTTGGTAGGCGGCGGGCTAGGGGTGGTACAGTTTTTTGCAAAATGCCCCGTTTTTCCGCACCTGAAGCAGCCAGACGTTAGGGCCATGGCAGTGGCAATGGCCTGAGCTAACGAGGCCGCACTAGAGTCTATATTACTGCAAGCGAGCACCCAGTCATGCATGGCCTTTTCTTTGATGGGCAGTATGGCCTGTTTGCAGGCCGGACTTGCTCCTTCAAAAATAAGCTCTTTGGCAAGGGCGGTTTGTGCTTGTTCACCCAGAACTTTGCGTTCACATGTCTCAGTAACCCGTGAGACGAAGGAGGCGAAGTCTTCGTCTTTGCCTTGTGTAAGTTTAGTGAATTTTTCGGGCTTAGCTGCGGAACAGGAGCGGAAGGCTCGCATCGCAACTTCCCTCAGTTGTATCCAGAATCCATTTGGGGCTTGCAGGTATACTGCAGGATTAACATAGGGGCCCATCCCTAAGAAAGCTTCGAGAGGCACACCGAGACCCGGGGGCTCAAACTGGTGCATGAGTGTGATTTGCTTTTCCGCCTCAGCATTAAAGTGGGCCCTCCAGTCAACGTACTGGCCAGGTGTAAGAATAGCCCGTGCTAAGGAGGTCCAATCATGGGGAGTACACAGGTTTGTTGAGATTTCTTCAAGGAGGTGGGTTGCATACGGACTGGCAAATCCATCCTCCTTTACCGCTTTGCGCAGCCGCTTGGTGTCCTCTGGTTCCAAGGGGTACCAGGGGAGCGGGCGCTGCGGTGTAGGGGCAATGTTCATAGGGAAGCAAGCGACCGGCGGTGGCAAAATAGGTTGAGGGGCAGCCGGGCCGTTAGATGTGCCAGCGTTGAGTGGCCATAATGACGCTGCCGATTGAGGGGCGGAGGCGCAAAATAATGGGCCTGGAGAGTTGTCCGGTGCAAAAGATGGCGGCCAGGAAGGCACTGCCGGCAAGGAGGCCGGAGCATAAGATGGCGGACAGGGTGGGGCTAGAGCACAAGATGGCAGACAAGGCTCCTCCCTCTGTGGAGGGGGGGCAGCCGGGAGGCACCTCTCCTTTTTGATTGAAGGAGAAGGAGGAAGTGACTCACTGGATGGCGCGAAACCGCCATCTTTAGGAAGGGCAGGATACACGAAACCGCCATCCTTAGGAAGGGCGGGATGCGTGAAACCGCCATCTTTAGGAAGGGCGGGATATAGGCACTTCCGGTTTTCTTTGTCTTTGCTCGAACAAGAAGGAGGAAGTTCGCCATCTTGGTCTGTCGCCAGATTGTTAAGTTTAGGAGGACAGAGCTCGAGCTCGTTATTCAGCTGCTCAAATAAGGATTCAGAGTCCGGGTCGGAGTTATTATGAGACTCCTCTGAATTAGCAGAATTTGTTGCCGATAAGGCTTCCTGAGGGGCGCTATCGGACGGTGGCCGCGAACCGTGTAGGCAAGAACGGATGGTAATAAGCGTGGGCAGGAGCCCGGGGGGGAAACGTTTGTTTTCATGCTCCATTTTTTGGGTGACCCGTTCGATAAGTTGGTCATAGGTAGCCGGGTCCCACAAGTGGCAATTGACAAGCCATGGGTTAAACGGGAGCAGGAGGTCCCAATAAACTTGGAGCTGGCGAACTGAAACCTTGCATTTATGAGTGTCTAACAGGGCTGCCAGCGCACGGACCTGCGGCGCCTGGCGTATTGAAATGCGATTGCCCATGATAAGAGGTAAGTTGTAGCAGTGAGCCGGCGGAGGATGGGGGCTGAGTTCTACCGATTAAGGGAGAAAAAGTAGCAGGGTAATACACCCTACGGCGCAGAGAAACGTTATGGCAAGCAAAAGTCTTTTTACTAAATTCCAATCTTTAGGGGTGATTTGTGCTAATATTGCTGCCCACACTAACGCTAAGAGAGATATTAACAAGAGCTAATAATTCATTTATACTAGTGAAAGGTTGGAGGGGCTCTCAGCCGGAGAGAGCGGGGGCCCTTACCTTGTCGAGCGGCGGCTGGAGAGGGGGAGACGAAGAGAGGTCCCTGTTCGGGCGCCAATTGCGGCTTGGGGCTTGCCTAGCCCGACCGCACTGGGGTCTCGTCCTCGGATGTGGTTCGGCTGGAGAGCGGCGTCAGCAGAGACCACGGGGCTCGAAGGTTTGGAGGGCGCACGAGCACAATAAACCGAGACTAAAGAATAATAGTAGTAATTTATTGCATAGGGCTCGCGGGACTTAGCTGGCTGGCAAGGCTTACAGGCTAAGACCCCGACAGGAGGAAACACAAAGAATATATAGGGTTGGTGAGGGGGAGTTAATTAGGGGTGAAGAAACTTTGATGGGCAGCTGGTATGGTGTCGTATAGGATGTGGATTGGTTAGGAGGTGTGTTGAATATTATAATGGGTGGTGAGGTGAGGAGTGTACATGGTCTAATGAAGAAGAGGTGAAAAGGTGGTGCGATATATGCTCAGGAGTTGCTAGGCAGGGGGTTAAAATAGCAAGGCTTGCAAGAACGAGAGATGTCTGGATATGTTAAGGCATGTTAAAGCAGATAAGAGGCAACAGTTACAAATATATGCAGCATAAATGAAATTCGTTTCTTGATTTCCCCCTCAACTTATTCATTGCTAGTGTATAGAAACACTACAGATTTTTGAATGTTGATCTTGTAACCTGCTACTTTGCTGTACTCATTTATTAGCTCTAGTAGTTTTGTTGTAAATTTTTCCGGGTTTTCGACGTATAGTACCATATCATCTGCAAACAGTGATAGTTTTACTTCTTCCTTTCCAATTTTGATGCCTTGTATTTCTTTTTCTTGTCTAATTGCTCTGGCTAGAACCTCCAACACGATGTTGAATAATAGTGGTGATAATGGACATGCTTGTCTTGTTCCTGATCTTAGGGGGAAAGTTTTCAATTTTTCCCCGTTGAGGATGATATTAGCTGTAGGTTCTCCTACAGTTTTTCAACAATAATTCTTCCTCCAATCTCCTTTGACAAAATAAGTACCACCATCTTCCCCTCTCATTTTCCTTGCCAGTTCTTTTTTCTCACTCACATCTCCCTTTCAAGACCAAATTATCAGTAAATTCCATTGACTTATCCTCTCAAGGCCATCTATTTTCTCCATGTCCACTGTTGTCACCCTAGTTCTAAACTATGACAATATCCTTCTAGCTGGTCTCTGTACTTCCACCCTTATCCTTCATGATCTTTTTACTGAAATTAAGGGAAGTATTTTATTATAAAATGTAAATAAGATAACATCATCCCACTGTTTCAAAGGCTTCAATGGTAGGCAGAACAATGGCTCCTCAAAGTTGTCCTTATCCTAATCCCTGGAACCTTTAAATATGTTATTGCTATGGTTGAGAGCTGCATGTACCCCAGAAAAACATCTTCTTAAACTTAATCCATTCCTGTGGGTTGATCCCATTGTAGGTAGGAATTTTTTATTAGATTTCTTCAGTTATGGTATGGTCATCCTCAATCAAAATGGGTCTTAACCCTATTATTGGAGTTTCTTATAAGCAGAATAAAATTCAAACAAAGAGAGAATGTCAATGCAAGTAAGAAGCTGAAATTCAGTGAAATCTAGATGAGAACTGAGAGGTCAGGAAAGGCTTCCATATTCATTGCCATTTCATAGAGGAACCAAGGATCGATGATCACTGGCAGCCAGCACCAGAGCATAACAGTCTTTGGGGAAATATCATTGCCATGCTGATGCCTTGATTTTGACATTTTCCCAACCTGAAAATCATGAACTATTAAATTCTCATTTTTTTAAGCCATGCTTTTGCATGATATTTGCTTGAGCAGCCTAAGAAAGTAAAACAGATATGATACATGGAAAGGAGGAATTAAGGTTGCAAATGGATTAAGGTAGCTAATCAATCACCCAAAAAGTAAGGAAATTGTATTGGGTTACACAGGTGAAACCAATGTAATAACAATGATCTTTTATATGCTGAAGAAGGAGACAGAAGAGCCAGAGGCAAGTGATGCAATATGAGAAGGACTTGGGGGCTTTTGGCTTTGAAGATGTCAAAGGCCCATGAACCTAGAAATTCGGGCAGACTGCAGAAGATTCTGACTCTATTAGTTTGCCTATCTAATTATTTCATATTGGTGAGATAATACACTAGTTGACCTTTTGTGTCTGACTTATTTCAGAATCTAGAATATAGGTTACCAAAGATGGGATTGGGATGAGGAATTGGGAGCTATTGCTTAAATTTTTCAGAGTTTTTATTTGGGTTGAACATAAGCTTTTGGTAATGGATGGTGGTGATGGTAGCACAACATTGTGAACATAATTAACAGTACTGAATTATATATTTGAATATAGTTAAAAGGGGAAATTTTTGGCTACATATATGTTTCTAGAATAAAAAAAATTTTAAATAACATAGGATTGTATACCCCAAACAGTTAACTCTATTGTAAATGATGGACTAAAGTTAACAGTACACTTATATAAATGTTCCTTCATGAATTGTAACAAATGTACCAATAATTCAAGGTGTTAATTATAGGGTGTTGCATGACAGCTCCACATTTTATTCCTGATTCTTCTGTACACCTGCAATTACTCTAATAAAAAAATTAAATGCTGGCTCCATACCCTGTGTTACAAACCCATAATACCAATTCTTCAGTGCCATTATTAACCACTCTTCCTTCCCTTTTATGAATTCCTCAAACTTTCAAAGCTTATTTCGGCCTTAATGTATATTCACTACCTCTCCTCTGTACCCAGCAAGCTCTTCCCCAGTCTGCTATGGCTGGATCTAGCAGGTCACATCTCAGCATGAACACTTAACTTTTCTGATAGGTCTTCCCCAAACATCTAATTTAATATAATTTGCACTCCCCCTTTATCACATCATTCTACTTTACTTTCAGCATATCATTTATTAATTTTTGTTATTTTTTTCTTATTTATTTATGTGTTTATTCATATCTGCCTCCACAGCACCATCCTACTACAGTGATCAGAATCTAAAATAGTACCTGGCACATAATAAGCACTCTTAAGGTATGTATTACAAGTTTATGGCTTGGTGGATTAGATAATACCCTGTTCATGATAAGCAACTCAGGTCTCATGGTAACTCAGTGGCTCACGGTAAATTGTTCAGTCTCTGTTGAGGCATAGTAACAGGCCAAAAGTTGTTTTTCAAAATGAGAGTAGTTATCTGCAGAGTATGGCAGGGATTCCTTCACATTCTTAAAGATCGGTGCTGTTATTCCCCTAAAATGGCTTGCCAAAAGTTCTAAACAGCTTTTCTATTTACTATGGAAACTTCAGATTTTATTGATCATATAGCTCAAGTTAGTAGAGCAGCTGGCATGCAGCCTGGACCTATGGTTCTTGTTCCTACTCAAAACTAGAAGCTTTTTATGTCACTCTGACTCAGGTCAGAGTAGCACACCCAAATGTGGATTAAATTTCCTCTAAAATTCAAAGAGGCCAACTAGGCATTGTGCCACTTTTTTGGTTATAAAAGGAGCCAGATGGAAAAAACTTATCCTTCACCTAAGAATGGATATCTCAACATGCCCCATACCACTTGATGCCTAGAAATTTCAATGAGGTGGAAGTTTCTGAAGTTTTCTTTGACTTTTTACCCACTTTCTGACATGTAAATGTCTCACCAATGAATCTAGAGTAGTTGTGACTTTTTGCTCACTAGGTTCAACCAACATAATGTCATCAATGTAATAGAATATGAGTAGAATAAGAAAGTAAATCAAGGCCTCTGCCTACTAAATTGTGACATAGAGATGAGGAATTGTTATACCTTTGAGGTAGGATACTGAAAGTGTATTGCTAGCCTTGCCAGCAGAAAGCAAAAGGTTTCTTAAGCTCTTTACTAATAGGCATCAAGAAAAAATATTTTTCCAGATCAAGATATATTTAGGAGGTATGAGAGGATGTGTTAATTTGCTCCCAAAATGATTGGAGTCATCACCTGGTTATCTATACAATAATCCACAATCATCCTCCAAGATTCATCTGCTTTCAGGCTAAGTAGGAGAGTTGAATGGGGATTGAATGGAGAGTTGAATAGGGATTTGGTGGGAACCACCACACCTGTATCTTTCATGTCCTTAATGGTGGCGCTAATCTCAGAAATTCCTCTAGGAATGTTCTATTGCTTTTGCTGTTCTAATTTGCTAAGTAGAGTTCCAGTGGCTTTCACACGATCTTTCTTACCATGATATCCCTCACGTTGTAGGTCAAGGAACAATTGTATAGTGGCTGAAAATGTCTATTCCAATTATGCATCACAGAACTGGGGAGTAAATACCACAGAATGGACTTGGTGGCCATCTGGATCCACTGTGAAATGGATGCTAAATCTAAGTTGATCACTTGAACTTCCCAAGCCCCTACTCTGACTGGTGGACCATAGGGCCATTTGGATTTCCTGGAATTAATTTCAGTTAAGAGCCAGTGTCTAAAATTCCCCAAATCTCTTATCATTTTCTTTTCACCAATGTGTAGTTAACCTGGTAAAAACTCATAGGTCCCTTTGGGTAAGGCTGGGAAGAAGAGGTTTAACAGTATAATTTTTTTTGGCAGTGTAACATGGTCCTTTCCTATGATAATCTGGCCTTCCCTTCATTCAAGAGGTTCTGGATCTGTAAATTGTCCCAAGTCTGGCAACTGTTGAGTTGCCATGACTGTCTATTTTTGTGATTCAAGTTAGTCTTTATTCACTTGACCTAGAATACTTCTGTTTAAAAACAGATCAAGTAGGAAATTTAATATAACAGTCATCTATTTCACTAGTAGCCAACAGTGAATGCCATAAATCTCTGCAGGTCAGATTTTTCTACTACTTGGACTGCTGTCCATCATGGTAGCTACATTCACCTTGTCTTTGGTAATTAAGTGCTGACAGTTGACTCCTGTCAATCCAGGGTTCAATCATCCTTATTGTGTTTAAGGATACTAGGTCAATGGTAAAAATTCCCACAGTAATAGTTGACCTACAAAGAAGAGTAACCACACAGCTATTCAGGTAGATGTAAGTGCCTTCACAATGTATGCTTCACAGTCATGTTGGAAGGTCTGTTCTCAAGATATCCCTGGGGTTGATGAGCAGTTCTTACATGAGAAATCAAAGTCTATCATTCCTATATCTCTAATTTTTCATTGGATCTCCTCATCTACATTAATTATACCATGCTAGTTCTGGCATTTTGACAAGATACGCTAGGCCACCTTTCAGTCCTCACTTCTGTTCAAGCCCTTTCTCACCCTTTGAGCTACATCATTGAATCCAAAATGTCTGTTTAGTGGGCTCATATTTACAAATTCAGTCTGATCCAACTTAATGTTTCTTCGACCACTTTCCCACATCCTTAATCTCCATTCTCACATATATTACCCTGATTTCTGTCAACATGAGTTGGAAAAACCATGCAGTTCTTTCAAAGAGCAGCACATCTCTTCATGGGTCGCACTTCGTACCTCACCTTTGGGGGCCTATTAGGACTTCATTCTAGCTAGAGGAAGAAATGCAGGGTGGTCATAATGGAAGTAGCAGTGCTTTTCAAGTCAACTATTTCAGGGAATTCCATTACAATTTCATCTGGTGAAAGAGAGTTCATCTCTTCAGATGGAGGTGTGAGAGTTATTAGTTCAAGGGAAGAATTTATATGTTTATAAGGCTTAGCAGGGTTAATCTCACCAGGTAGAGAGAGTATAGCTGATTCCACAGGGCAAACCATTACAGGTTTATTTGGAAAAGAAGATTCAGCAGAACCTAGGGCTTCAGTGTCCATGTCATCACTCAATGTTCCCTCTTCAATTTTCAGGATCACATTTCTTTCCCATTAATGCACTCAATTTAACATTAGATACATTGCAATGTAGGAAACATAATTCATGTTATAATTCAGCCACATGCACAATGAAACTTTTGGTTTGTTTTTCAGAAACTTCAAGTCTGAGGCTACAAGAAAGGAGAGATTTTTTCAGGACACATATAGAAACTTTCATGCCTTTTATATGGCACTTGAGCTGGAAATTTGAAGCATTAAGCACATCCCTTTCTTTAAGAACTGTATATGACATATTAGAAAATACCAGACAGTATCACAATGCTATTTACTCTAAAAAAAAACCCAAAACTATTTAGGCATTGTGACACTTTGAAAGTATTATGTACCCAAGAAAGCCATGTTTTAATCCTGATTCAATCTTGTGAGAGCATCCATTTCTCTTAAACCTGATACAAAACTGTATGCTATAAATTTTTTTATTAATTAAAGAAAAAAGAAATTAACACATTTAGAAATCATTCCATTCTACACATGCAATCAGTAATTTTTAACATCATCACATAGATGCATGATCATCATTTCTTAGTACATTTGCATCGATTTAGGAAAAGAACTAGCAAAACAACAGAAAAAGATATAGAATGTTAATATAGAGAAAAAAATAATAATAATAGTAAAAAAAGAAAAGGAAAAAGAAAAAAAACACAAACAAACAGACAAAAAAACACTATAGCTCAGATGCAGCTTCATTCAGTGTTTTAACATGATTACTTTACAATTAGGTATTATTGTGCTGTCCATTTTTGAGTATTTGTATCTAGTCCTGTTGCACAGTCTGTATCCTTTCAGCTCCAATTACCCATTATCTTACCCTGTTTCTAAATCCTGCTGGTCTCTGTTACCAATGACATATTTCAAGTTTATTCTCGAATGTCGGTTCACATCAGTGGGACCGTACAGTATTTGTCCTTTAGTTTTTGGCTAGACTCACTCAGCATAATGTTCTCTAGGTCCATCCGTGTTATTACATGCTTCATAGGTTTATTCTGTCTTAAAGCTGCATAATATTCCATTGTATGTATATACCACAGTTTGTTTAGTCACTCGTCTGTTGATGGACATTTTGGCTGTTTCCATCTCTTTGCAATTGTAAATAACGCTGCTATAAACATTGGTGTGCTTAATTTGCCCTTAAGTCCTTTGAGTAGATACCCAGCAATGGTATTGCTGGGTTGTATGGCAATTCTATATTCAGTTTTTTGAGGAATTGCCAAACTGCCTTTCACAGTGGTTGCACCATTTGACATTCCCAACAGTGGATAAGTGTGCCTCTTTCTCCGCATCCTCTCCAGCACTTGTCATTTTCTGTTTTGTTGATAATGGCCATTCTGGTGGGTGTGAGAGGATATCTCATTGTGGTTTTGATTTGCATTTCTCTAATGGCCAGGGACATTGAGCATCTCTGTGCCTTTTGGCCATTTGTATTTCCTCTTCTGAGAGGTGTCTGTTCAAGTCTTTTTCCCATTTTGTAATTGGGTTGGCTGTCTTTTTGTTGTTGAGTTGAACAATCTCTTTATAAATTCTGGATACTAGACCTTTATCTGATATCTCATTTCCAAATATTGTTTCCCATTGTGTAGGCTGTATTTCTACTTTCTTGATGAAGTTCTTTGATGCACAAAAGTGTTTAATTTTGAGGAGCTCCCATTTATTTATTTCCTTCTTCAGTGCTCTTGCTTTAGGTTTAAGGTTCATAAAACTGCCTCCAATTGTAAGTTTCATAAGATATCTCCCTACATTTTCCTCTAACTGTTTTATGGTCTTAGACCTAATGTTTAAATCTTTGATCCATTTTGAGTTAACTTTTTTATAGGGTGTGAGATACAGGTCCTCTTTCATTCTTTTGCATGTGGATATCCAGTTCTCTAGACACCATTTATTGAAGAGACTGTTCTGTCCCAGGTGAGTTGGCTTGAATGCCTTATCAAAGATCAAATGTCCATAGATCAGAGGGTCTATATCTGAGCATTCTATTCAATTCCATTGGTCGATATATCTATCTTTATGCCAATACCATGCTGTTTTGACCACTGTGGCTTCATAATATGCCTTAAAGTTCGGAAGCGTGAGACCTCCAGCTTCGTTTTTTTTCCTCAAAATACTTTTAGCAATTTGGGGCTCCATGCCCTTCCAGATAAATCTACTTATTGGTTTTTCTACTTCTGAAAAATAAGTTGTTTTTGATTGGTATTGCATTGAATCTATAAATCAATTTAGGTAGGATTGACATCTTAACTATGTTTAGTCTTCCAATCCATGAACACGGTATGCCCTTTCATCTATTTAGGTCTTCTGTGATTTCTTTTAACAGTTTTTTGTAGTTTTCTTTGTATAGGTTTTTTGTCTCTTTAGTTAAATTTATTCCTAGGTATTTTATTCTTTTAGTTGCAATTGTAAATGGAATTTGTTTCTTGATTTCCCCCTCAGCTTGTTCATTGCTCATATATAGAAATGCTACAGATTTCTGAATGTTGATCTTGTAACCTGCTACTTTGCTGTACTCATTTATTAGCTCTAGTAGTTTTGTTGTGGATTTTTCCCGGTTTTCAGCATATAGTATCATATCGTCTGCAAACAGTGATAGTTTTACTTCTTCCTTTCCAATTTTGGTGTCTTGTATTTCTTTTTCTTGTCTAATTGCTCTGGCTAGAACCTCCAACACAATGTTGAATAATAGTGGTGATAATGGACATCCTTGTCTTGTTCCAGATCTTAGGGGGAAAGTTTTTAATTTTTCCCCATTGAGGATGATATTAGCTGTGGGTTTTTCATATATTCCCTCTATCATTTTAAGGAAGTTCCCTTGTATTCCTCTCTTTGAAGTGTTTTCAACAGGAAAAGATGTTGAATCTAGTCAAATGCCTTCCCTGCATCAATTGAGATGATCATGTGATTTTTCTGCTTTGATTTGTTGATATGATGTATTACATTAATTGATTTTCTTATGTTGAGCCATCCTTGCATGACTGGGATGAATCCTATTGGTCATGATGTATAATTCTTTTAATGTGTTGTTGGATACGATTTGCTAGAATTTTGTTGGGGATTTTTGCATCTATATTAATTAGAGAGATTGGCTATAGTTTTCATTTTTTGCAATATCTTTGCCTGGTTTTGGTATGAGGGTGATGTTGGCTTCATAGAATGAATTAGGTAGTTTTCCCTCAGCTTTGATTTTTTTGAAGAGTTTGAGGAGAGTTGGTACTAATTCTTTCTGGAATGTTTTGTAGAATTCACATGTGAAGCCGTCTGGTCCTGGACTTTTCTTTTTAGGAAGCTTTTGAATGACTGAGTCAATTTCTTTACTTGTGATTGGTTTGTTGAGGTCATCTATTTCTTCTTGAGTCAAAGTCGGTTGTTCATGTCTTTCCAGGAACCCATCCATTTCATCTAAATTGTTGTATTTATTAATGTAAAGTTGTTCTTAGTATCCTGTTATTACCTCCTTTATTTCTGTGAGGTCAGTAGTTATGTCTCCTCTTCCATTTCTGATCTTATTTATTTGCATCCTCTCTCTTCTTCTTTTTGTCAATCTTGATAGGGGCCCATCAATCTTATTGATTTTCTCATAGAACCAACTTCTGGTCTTATTGATTTTCTCTATTGTTTTCATGTTTTCAATTTCATTTATTTCTGCTCTAATCTTTGGTATTTCTTTCCTTTTGCTTGCTTTCATGTTAATTTGCTGTTCTTTCTCCAGTTCTCCCAAGTGGACAGTTAATTCCTGTATTTTTGCCTGTTCTTCTTTCTGATATAGGCATTTAGGGCAATAAATTTCCCTCTTAGCACTGCCTTTGTTGCATCCCATAGGGTTTGATATGTTGTGTTTTCGTTTCATTCACTTCGAGGTATTTACTAATTTCTCTTGCAATTTCTTCTTTGACCCACTCGTTGTTTAAGAGTGTGTTGTTGAGCCTCCACGTATTTGTGAATTTTCCGCCTATTTTTGATTTCCAACTTCATTCCTTTATGATCCGAGAAAGTGTTGTGTATGATTTCAATCTTTTTAAATTTGTTAAGACTTTCTTTGTGACCCAGCATATGGTCTATCATATGGGTGATTTCTTTGCTGTGACTGACTTGGCCAAAATATTTTCCTCAGTACTTGTTTCAGTTTGCTAAAGCTGCCTGAAAGATATATAACAGAAATGAATTGGCTTTAACAAAGGGTATTTATTAGGTTACAAATTTACAGCGCCATAAAAGTTTCCAAATTAAGGTTTCAAGAGGAAGATACCCTCTCTCAGGAAAATCTGCTGCTTCCAGGCTTCCTCTGTCACTTGGAAAGGCACATGGCAACATATGCTGGTTCATCTCTCCAAAATGTCTTTGAGCATTCTCTTTCAGCTACTCCTTAAAATGTCTCTCCCTTGTATTTTCCCCTAAAGGAACACAGCAAAGGTATTAAGACCCACCTTGAATGGACTGGGTCACATCTCCATGGAAACATCCTATCCAAAAGTTCCCAACCTCATTTGCACTGCACACACAGGGATGGATTGAAAGAACATAAGCATTTCTGGGGGCACATAACAGATTCAAACCAGTGCAGTGCCAATACTTACAAAAAGAATCCCAAACTCCACTACCAAGACCTTGAAAAAACTCTGTTTAAAGACAGCTAAGTACTTGAATATATAGCTGACAGCCCATTAATGGGTGACTCTCAAGATGGCCTCTGAGAGCCCCTAATCATGCTTACATTTACCAGAATAAGATTAGACCCCCATAAAATACAGGGGCCAGAAATTCTCTGAAATAATTGAATATCATCTTGTCCTCTAAGGCAGGCTGTTTCCCATCATTGTCAAACGCAAGAGTTTTAGTTTTGTAAAATCTGTGAGAATGCCATAAACCAGAACTGGAATGGTTTTTAAAAGGGGAATTTATTAAGTTACAAGCTTACAGTTTTTTCTTTCAATTTTTCAATTAATTTTAAATTAAAAAAATATATATGACAACAAAGAAACACAAACATTCCTAACATATAATCATTCCATTCTACATATATAATCAGTAATTCAAATTATCATCACATAGTTGCGTATTCACCATCATGATCATTTCTTAGAACATTTACATCAATTCAAAAAAAGAAATAAAAAGACAACAGAAAAAAGAAATAAAATGAAAACAGAAGAAAAAAAGTATACATACCATACCCCTTACCGTTCCCTTTCATTGATCACTAGCATTTCAAACTAAATTTATTTTAACATTTGTTCCCCCTATTATTTATTTTTATTTCATATGTTCTACTTGTTTGTTGACAAGGTAGATACAAGGAGCATCAGACACAAGGTTCTGACAATCACACAGTTACATTATGAAAGCTATATTATTATACAATCATCATCAAGAAACATGACTACTGTTTCAGGCAGTTCCCTCCAGCCTCTCCATTACATCTTGAATAACAAGGTGATATCTACTTAATGTGTAAGAATAACCTCCAGGATAACCCCTCCACTCTGTTTGGAATCTCTCAGCCATTGACACTTTGTCTCATTTCACTCTTTCCCCTTTTGGTCGAGAAGGTTTTCTCAATCCCTTGATGTTGAGTCTCAGCTCATTCTAGGATTTCTGTCCCATGTTGCCAGGAAGGTCCACACTCCCAGGAGTCATGTCCCATGTAGAGAAGGGGAGGGTGGTGAGTTTGCTTGTTGTGTTGGCTGGAGAGAGAAGTCACATCTGAGCAACAAAAGAGGCTCTCTTCGGTGTGACTCTTAGGATAGGTGTGACCTATCCTTTGTGGGGTTAAGTTTCATATGAATAAACCCCAAGACTGGGGGCTCAGCCTATAGCTTAGGTTGTCTACACTACTTGTGAGAATATCAAGAATTCAACTTGGGGAAGTTGAATTTTCCCCCATTCTCAGCATTCCCTGAAGGGGACTTTGCAAATACTTTTCCACTCACTGATCAAATTTCTCTGGGATTCATCAGGGCATCACTCTGGACATACCAACAAAATCTCATGTCCTATCCAAGGTTTCATGTACTTATGGTGTTCAACCAAGCGACCTACATAAGTTATATTAAGAAATGCACTACTCAAAATATAAATTTTGTACCAAATAAACATTTTTTGCAAGCTTACAGTTTTAAGGCCAAGAAATGTGCAAATTAAGGCATTGAAGGACAGATACCTTACTTCCAAAGAAAACCCCAACAAAGTGCTTTAAATTGGTAAAACAGGACAGTTCCAAAGTCGTGTCTCTTTTACCACTGTAAATGTAACAGAAAACTGCAAGTGCTAGAGATTGATGTGGAGAAAATAGGCACACACGTATTCACTGTTGCTGGGAATGTAGAATAGTGCAGGCATGCTGCAAAGCAGTTTGGCAGTTCTTCAGGAAGCTAAATATAAAATTGCCATATGATACAGCAATCCTATTACTAGGCATTCTCAGAAGAATTGAAATTAGGTACATAGATGGACATTTACAAACCAATGTATATGACAGCATTATTCACGATTGCCGAGAGATGGAAACCAGCCCCAATTTTCACCAATCGATGAGGGGATAACACACTGTGATATATACTATATAATGTATACACACACACACACACACACACACACACACATAGTTATATATAACTATATAATATAAGGGATATTATATAGCTATAATATGGAATAAAGCCCTGTCATTTTTTTAGATAAATATTCTTATTTTGAGAAATAGCTTTGGGATCCCTTCTCAGCCTTAGTAGAGACTGAACCCTTAACCATGTACCATCAAGTTACCATGTGATCTGAGTTGCCAGCCATGAACTGGTTGTTTCTGATCCACTAAGCAATAAAATTTGGCACGCACAGCAGAACTTCATAATCAAATGGAAGAAGTACATACAGTAGTCAACCCAAGCAAGCCCTGAAGGCATAAGAGTTCCTTCCAATTTCTCCCTCTTGCAGATAAAATTTTGCATTTGGACTTGGTACCAGGTCAAATGGATTAAGACCTTGGGAATATGGGGATGGTGTGATCACAATTTAAACATAGGAAGTACATGAATTTTAGGAAGCTTAAAAGCCACATTGTTATTGGTTGACTTATATCCTCCTAAAAAGACATATTCAAGTCCTTAATCCCTGGTCCTGTGAATGTGACCTTATTTGGAAACAGCATCTTTGAAGATGTGATTAGGGAAGATGAGGTTAAGTATTTTTAGCGTGGGTACTACTCCAATCTAACTAGTATCCTTATAAGAAGTGGAAATTTGGAAATACAGCAACAGGAGAGAGCGACGCATGACAACTGAGGCAGAGAATAAAGTGCAGCATTAAAAGGAAACAAAGGGTTACTTGGAAACCACACAGAATTAAGAAAAAGCAAGGAATGGTTATCCCTATAGCATTCAGATGGAACATGGCCCTACTGACATCTTGATTTTGATCATGTGTCCTCCAGAACCATGAGACAATAAGTGTTTGTTATTTTATACCACTTAGCATGTGGGACTTAGTTATGGAAACCATAGGAAACTAAGATAGTTGTCTATAAGAAATGCATTTTAGGAAACAGATGCAGCTGCTGCAGAAAACAGTTTGACAGTTACTCAGAAAGCTAAGTACAAAATTACCATATGATCCGGTAATTTCACTTCTAGATATCTACACAAAAGGATTAAAACAGGGACTCAAACAGATATTTGCACACTGTTCATTATAGAAGAATTATTCACAATTGCCAGATAATGGGAGCAAACCACTGTCTATCAACCAATGAATGGATAAGCAAATGGAATCTTATTCAGCCATAAAAAAAATACTGAAGTTCTGATTCATATGACACATAGATGAATCTTAGAGATATCATGTTGAGTGAAATTAGTCAGACACAAAAGAACCAATATTGCATAAAATAATTATAGTAGGCAAATTCATAGAGTCAGAAACTAGAATACAGTTTATGAGGCGTCAGTGTGGTGGTAAATGGGGAGTTAACATTAATTGCTACAGAACATGTCTTTGAGGCAATGGAAAATTTTGGCTAATGGATGGTGGTGATGATAATACACATCGTGATGTAATTAACACGAATGAATTACATATATGAATGCGGTTAAAAGAGGAAATTAGGTTTTATATATGTAACCAGAATAAAATACAAAACATATAGGTCTATACAATGCAGTGACCCCAGTGTAAATTATTGGCTATAGTTAATAGTCCAATTATAATAACATTCTGTCATCAATTATAATGAAATTGCTACACTAATAAAAGGTGTTAATAATATGAATAAAGTAAGAGGGAACTTTGTATTTTTCCTTAATTTATCTGTAAACCTACAACAGCTCCGATAACAAAATGTATATTAAAAAAGGGAAAAAGTAAAAGAGTGAAAAAATATACCATGCACACACTGAATAAAAATAAGCTAGAGTAATTATATCAATATAATGATCACATTTTAAGACAAAGATTATTACAAGAGATAAAAGTGGGTATTTATTGTGATAAAAGGGTCAATTCATCAAAAAGTCATAATAATTCATAACATGTGTAGAATATTCCTAATAAAGAGATGTGAAATAACATGGCAAATTGATATAGAGATGGATAAATTCATCATATTTGCTGAAGATTTTTAACAACTCTCTCTCCGCAAGTAATAGAGCAACAAAACCAAAGTTTAGTTAAAATCTAACAAACACTATTAATCATGTTAACTTAATTGATATTAAAGAATAATACCATCAAACCCACAGGAAGAATATTCACCACAGTAGACCTCATAGCAGACATAGGACGTACCGTAAATTTAAAAGAAAGAATAGTATTTAGGTTATGTTCTTTAATTACAATGGAATTAAATTAGGAATCATCAATAACAGAATATCTAGATAAACTACAAATATTTGTAAAGCAAATAAGGCACTTCTAAATAAAATATTAATAAAAAAGAATCCACATGGGAAACCAGAAGAAAATTTTAACTAAACAATAATGAAAGTGAAATATATAAAAAATTCTGAGATACTCAGTTACAAACATAAATATATAGCTTCTTCTATTAGGAAAGAAGAAAAGTCCAAAATCAGTTTTTTTAAATCCCCACCTTAAAAATGTAAAGAGGATATGGAGAGGGAATGTGTAATAATTCAAATTAGGACAAGATAAATTTGAGATGCCTATTAGATATTTAAATAGAGATATCAAGGAGGCAGCTGGATATACTAATCAACAAGCTGGAATTGCCAGTTTATAATTCAAGAGTTAGCTTCAGTTTTCCTTGTTAGAGATTTGTGAAGAAAAAAATATCAAAGTTTCCAACTCCTCTTTCTTAAATCAGATCAGCCTCCTTTGGAGATATTTGATCTGGCCCAAGACAAATCAAGGGCAGCTGGCTCTCTTGCCCTGAGTAAAAAAAAAGAAAGCTAGCATGAGCCCCAATATGAAGATTTAAGAATTTAGTAGAACACCTGCATAGATGCACGGAGCTGGAACTTTCCTAGCTCCATGGGCACACCTGGAGACCAGTCAGAGCAAAAGACTACCATATAAGCTTTGAGAAAAATAATTAGGAAAAGATGTAGGAGAGAAATAAAAAAGATGGGGAAAAGAAGGAGAAATATTTAAGTCAGGAGAAGCAATAAAACTAGAGGTAGAGATTGGGAAGAGGAAACAGAAAGAGTTTAAAAGGGAAGAAATGAGTTATGGTTGTCATTCCATAAATATTATCCATTAAGAATCTCCTCTCCAAAATCAACTGAAATTCTTCAGTTTCTCTATTGATTTTCACTGCCAGATTAGTCAGCCACATATAATATTGGTATTTCATGTATTATAAATATAAATCAATAGCTTTATCAAATCTGACACAGAGGACCCAGAACTGTCCTCTAATTTTAATATGAAATGAATGACAACAGTTTCTCAACTTTATTTCTTAGAATAGAAATGACCAAAATATTTCCCTTTTGAAAACTATGAATAGTCTTCAAAAATAATCCATCAACTGAGTATCACTGAGGACAGCATACTGGCTAATATTCTAGCTTGCTTGTTAAATGGAGACATTCATAGAAAATTAACACTGTTTAAAATGCAATAGTGGATCTGAGAATTTCCACCAGAGACTCTATTAAATAAAGTTTGATGCTTGGAGAGTGGGAATTGGAAAACTTCTGTAATTGGCATGCAATTATCAGTGAACATTATTAGGGAACCAATAGGGATTTAATAGGAAAGTTAACATTGCTGTGATAACATTAATGAAACCCTTGGGTCAGAGTCAATCTTGGCACAAAGAGCACAGCTTTTCTTCTCTGCTCTGGCTCTAAACCAAGGTGACTGCACACTCTTGTACTCCCTCCCTAATCTCATTCAAACTGAGATTTGCTCATTAGAGCAAGTCATTAGTGGTAACTGTCATTCTCCAAAATTTCTTATAACCCTTCTCTGTCTTTGTTTTGATTCATTAGCAATTATTCTTTCCCCTCTAATATCTAATTCCATCCTCCATACTCCTATTGAGGAGTCCCCAGGTTTTGTAGTCCTGACACTAAGGTCTGCAAAAGAGTGGTCTCAATTTCTAATCTTAATTCAAATCTGACTGAGCATTTATTTATTTATTTAATTTTTTATTTCTACTTTAGCAGAAATCTGAAAGGGAGTACATTAGTATTTTCAATTCCCCCTGCTCCAACCCCTCTTCACATCTTCCTGAACCATTCACATACAAGAAATGGGAGATTGGCCTGATCCAGTGCTGCAATAACCCTTCATAAATTGTGGTGGCAAAAAAAAATTATGATGGCAAAATTGAGTAGTGGTGAAGTGCATGGGCTCTAGGGACAGAACCCTGGAATTTGCTACTGGCTAGTTCTATACTTCTGGCCAAGTCACAATCTCTCCATCTCTGATTCCTCAATTGTAAGTAAGAGATGAGAATAATAACACTGACTGTAGAGCTTTATTGTGATGGATTTGCAACAGCAATTTTTATAAAATATATAGCATAGAGCTTGGCACATGGAAAGAGCCCAGAAAATACCAGATAAAATTTTAAAATAATAATAATAGTACAATTAATAACATTAATAATTATCATTATTTAAATTAGCAAAACTGAAGTTGTAATGAAAATTTGTGCACACATTTAGTTCAAGTGAAGATGATAGTGACAGATGTACTTGAATGTATAGAATTTGTCATAATATTTGGGTTTTGAATGTTGTCATTCTTTTTCAACTGTGAATGAACAGATTCTTTCATGATTTTCTTTAGTACCTGGGCATTAGTTTTTAGTTGGATGGCATTTTGTATGGGTGTGCACATACCACAACTACGCATTTTCAAATGAGTCCTAGGTTCAAGCCATCTGGGTTGGGTTGCAGCCAATCTCAATAAAGAGAATTTGATTTTTATTATAATATTAAAAATGTAAAGCTTGTGAAATATAGTGCATATAAAAATACATTTAAAATGTACAGCTTGATAACTTATAGGAGTGAAAATCCATGTAATAATCTCTACGATGAATACATGAAATTTTGTGGAACACTCAAGAAGTTTTCTGACCCACAAAGGAAGCCATATCATTATACTCATGGTAACCACTTCCTTACTTTTTCTTTTTAGTTTTGTATTTTTTTCACTTAAATATTCATCTATATATCTTCCCTTAATTTTTCCTTCTTCTTTATTCTTATTATTATGTTTGTGTAATTTATAACTATTATTGCATGTAGCTGTACTTCAACCATTTCTATTGCTGCAATTGCATATATATGCCTCAATTTATTTCACATTCTCCATTTAGATTTTTTCCAGCTTTAAGCTACTATGAATAGCAATGGTATGAACATTCTCATGTATGTCTCTTGGTGCACCTAAGAGACCAGATAATCTGTACCCCTCCAGAGACTCTACCAAGGAGTTAAATTTTCACATTATGGCATGTGAATATGTCCAACTTTACTAGAGATTCCACATTGTTCCCAAAGTGTCCTCCAACCACTATTGTCTGAGAGTTTCTGTTTTCTTATCTTAACAAATACTTAGTAATTTCAAACTTTTTAACTTACATCTTTTTTAATTTTAGTTGTTCTTTTTGATTAGTGGTGACTTTTCCCTGTGACTTTAAGTGAATCTTCATGATTATTAAAAGAGGTTAGTACCTATATCTCCTAGAAACTATTTTATCTTGTCCTTAGTACTTATTTTTTTCATCAATTGGGAATTATTTTAATCTGTATGTTGTCATCACACATTATTTTCTGTATGGATACCCAGATGTCCCAACACAATTTATTAAAAAAAAGCATTCCCTACTCACAGCTTCTGCAATGCCATCTCTATCATAAAAGCATTCATAACTGTACAGGTCTGTTTCTGACTTTTCTATTCTGTTCCACTAATCAATTTTTATATCCTTGCACCAATACCAGATTTACATTGCTATAGACTTGCAATAAGGCTTGTCCTTGTTCAGTAATATTAATTAGGATTTTAATGAATCTACATTAATTTAGAGTAATTTAACTCTCTTATGAATTCTAGTTACTTTCCTATACATTCTTTTGAATTTTCTACATAGAGATCTGTATCATCTGCCATTAATGATATTTTTCTTTCTTCATTTCTGATTCTTGTAGCTTTTATTTATTCTTCCTCCTCTTCATTTTTCCTTGGTCTGTTGCATTAGCTAAACTGGTCAGGATAACTTTGATTCTGATCTTAAAAGGAAAAATTAAAAGTTTTACTCTTAAGTGTGCTATTCATAATAAGCTTTTGGTAATTAACCTTTATTTTATTAAGGAATTCGCTTTTATTCCAAGGTTGTGAAGAGTTATATCACAAATGATTTTTCACTTTTTTTTTTTTTTTTTTTTACATAGGCAGGTATCGGGAATCGAATCCGGGTCTCTGGCATGGCAGACAAGAATTCTGTCACTGAGCTACCATTGCACCACCCACAAATGATTTTATTAAACATTTTTAGTATCTGTTAAAATGATCTGATTTTTGCCTTTTATCTATTAATGGCCAAATTATGTTAATTAATTTTCAAAAATTAAAACAAGCAAGTTCTTCAAAGTAAACCACTTTGGTCATATTGTAATTTTTATATACAGAAACTTTAGTTCACTCATTGTTAGGGATGTTTTGTTTATATTTTTATGAATGAGACTATTCTCCAATTTTCCTCTCTCATATTCTATTTGTGTTAGACTAATAAAATGTGTTGGAGACTCAACTTTTCTTTTGTATTTTTTGTGAAAATGTGTAAGCATATTATTTATTTATTTATTAAATTAGTGATTAATTCACACATAACATTTGGGTCTAGAATTTTCTCTATAAAAATATTTAATTATAGACTAAGTAGAAGACTACTCACATCTTCTATTCACATTGTGAAAGTTTTGAAAAGCTATACATTCTAGTAATTTTTTCTGAACTGCCAAGTACTGAATTCATCCCATTGTGTGGGCTTTTCTTGCCTTTTTCAAGCACATTTTTATTCAGGGAGAAACGGTTGTACATTCCAAATAGGATTATGTTTTTCAGTTTAGAAACTTTCATTCAGAATTCAAACAGCTTGCTTTGCTATGGCAGAGGGAAAATCGTAAAGTTTGTACAATTTAGAAATAAGTGCTGATAGTTGTTTAATTGATAGTTCTAATGGCAGGGCTGCAAATAGCTCATGAATACAATGCTCTCTATTAAAGAACACCATTTTCCTTTTCTCAGTTAACTGAGCTGAGTTGATCCATTTTCACTGACAGGTATTTGGACATGACGCTTTACATCATAGACACTTTGCGTTTTATAAAATTTTCCCTTTAGTAGTAAAAGCTGGCTCCACCAAAATGCACTAACAGTCCCAATAATTTTATCTTCAGAGAACTGTATCTAGATGTCAATTGATTTATGAGAGCAAAATTGAACTAGTCAATGTTGGTGGGAGGGGCGGCAGCCTGAGACTTTCACCAAAGACTCCATTCTATATATATCATCATAGGAATACATTCTTTACAATGTCATTTGTGTGATAGGATCACATGACCAAAATGACACTGCTTTGGACACAGTCATCTAGGAGGTTCTCAAAGCATGTTTTTGTTCTGGACTCTATTTAAATTCAGACTTCTTTTTGTACTTTCATGCATCTGAACTAACAAAATACTCATACATGCTGTGCATGTAAAAAAAATCCAAACGGTTATATAAAGCATGTTGCCTCCTTTATTAGTAAAATTTGGTAAACAGTAGGATTTGAAATGCAGCACATGGTTACAGCCTTTAATTTATTGAACTGGACCATATATTCCAAGTAGGTTAATTAAAACTTTTCAGTTACTCAACAGATATATCAATTTTCAAGTCTTTATTAGCTTGCTCCCTAAGAGGGAAGCTGTCATGACATCATCAATGTAATTTATCAACTTCATTTTTATTGATCCAAAAATTATCTCCTCAGGCTGTGATAATATCTTCTTGCATGAAAACAAATTCTGTCCTATGTTTTACTGAGCATGGTACCAAAAAAGAAAATATTAGCTAAGATTATCATGATGTATCAGTCACCTTCATCCTGCTTGATTTCTTGAATAACTTTCTCCATGCCTGGCAACATGGAGACTGAATGGTACTACTTTAATTCATAATAGTCAAAAGATAATCTCCAGTAACTATGCTCTTATAGCCAGAAAATATTACGGTTCAGGATTAATACCACTGCTTCTAGAATTTCTTTAATTAAAGCAAAAATTTCTTGTTGGCCTGGGACTTGGTATACTTAATATATCCTGTGGAAAGAGGATAGTTTGGTCAATCCTAAAGGTTCCCATTTATTCTGGCCAGTTATAACTAGGCTAAGGGTACCTGAGCAGAGGCTAAATGAATGTGAATGTGTGTAGGATGGGAACTAAAACGGAAGAGGAAATATTGTCTTGTTTGTCCAGAGCTTCAAAACCTCTTGAGAAATTTGAGCATTCTGAGTATATGATGCTTTTTCTTTTGTCCTTTCTCTAGGAAAAGAAAATTAAGTCCCATGGAAATGCATACAGATGTGTCAGCCATAAATACGTAACAGAAAGGTATAGGTCTATATGATTTCAAACAAACGTGCTAAAACTTAATGTTTATTCTTAGCTTGAATACAAACTGCATGAACATGAACTTTGACAAACAGCAAATAATGAAGCAGGAGATGTCTATCAATGAACATCTCCAGAGTTCTCTAACTTGCCTGAGAGTTTGGTCGATTGTTTTAGTGTGAAACATTTTTGAAGTAAGCATGCCAGTATATCCTTTGCCTATATCCAAAATAAATTAATGAAGTCTGTTATAAACCTCCTAGATTTTAAGATATAATTCTATAACAGAGACTAACAGTGACTGTATAAATCTGACAATCAAAAATTCTTATAAGAAAAAGAAAATTTAACACTGAATGTTTTAAGTGTGTTGCCTCTTTTCGAAGATTTAGATATTTGATGAAGCTTTATCTCCTAGAAAAAAATGTAAGCTGACCAATGCACCAAATTAATGATATTTGTTATTATGTAATCTGACAAGAGACCGAGAATCCAAGTTGATATTATAAAGAATGCTAATAGGACTTCAGCATTTAAAAAAAAAAATAGATTTTATTTGGCATATAAATTCCAAGCAAAATTATATAAGAATAAGTTCTAGTAATACTAATAAAGGAGGTGTATTTTAGAATGTATCTAAATATGATTTATAATTTTGGCTAAAAAAAAGCTGTATTTATCCTCTGTGAAAAATGTTACCAAGGGGCGGTGCGACGGTGGCTCAGTGGCAGAATTCTCACCTGCCATGCCAGAGACATGGTTTCATTTCTCAGTGCTTGCCTATGCAAAAAAAAAAAAAAAAGAAATGTTACTAAGATATTCTAGCTTAAGCTAGACTTAATTAATTTTCTCATGGAAAATATAAATAATCTTAATAGACTAAACTTAAGACACTGGTTGTGTTTCCACTAGAAATCTTTCAAATTATAAACATATGAAATTTACATTTCTGACTAAATTGAATTATAATAACTGATATCTTTGAAAGGTAGTTGCTTTTGCCAATTTGAAATAAGACATAAACAATTGTTTGATTTGCACAGTCTATGTTAAGTTGTTCCTTCTATGACAAACTTGATCTCAACCATGATTGTTCCTTAATGTCAAACTTAAAATATTGGGACAATAGTAAATCAAATTAAAGAAGTTAACTAAATGTGTGATCATCTGGGTAATTTCTAAATTCATAAAAGATAGAGAATAAAAAGATAAGTCAAATATAGTTCTAAAATGTATTTTAAATGTATTTTACATGTTTCATATTTATACATTATAGAGTGGTTATCCATTGCAAGTTAAATAAAATAAACATATGCATTTAGATCTAAAAGGGGCTATAATACTGGTTTGTTGTTAATGATCTGCATCCACTGTTGCCCTGACACTTTATTATAACACTTGTGTATAAAATACTTTCTTGTTTACTAACTACTCAGTTCCCTGCAGCTGAGAAGGGGCAGAAGTTAGCTTGAAATTCTAACTGTTATGGTTGGTATGCCAAATGATACCAATAAGCAAAATGATTGGTGTGTTTTTTCTGCTTACCAAGGGAAATGCAACAGTTTGATCAAGATGAAAAATTCAGTGTGGTTCATGCATGGTCTTACGTAATCATATTTATAAAGTTAGCATATTTAAAATCTAAAGTTAAAAAGCTTTAGTGTATCATTACTTCTATGTGTTTGTATATTTAAAATATATACATAGAAAAGTATATTAAATTAATAAACAGAGATTCAAAATATATGAAGCAAAGGGTGATAAGTTTGCAAGAAGAAATAGACAAATCCACAATTCCAGTAATAAATTTCAGTACAGCTCTCTCAATAATGGACAGAACAACTGGCACAAAATAAGCAAGAATATAGGAGGCTTGATCACAACTATCAGCCAACGTGGTTGTAGAATACTACCCAGCAAGGCCAGAATAAACATTGTTTTCATGCGCACCTAAAACACTCTCCAGTATAAATAACTAAAATAACAGTAATTGGCCATAGAATAAGTATTAGTAAATTTGGAATTGTGAAAACCGTGAGAGTATGTTCTCCAAATTAAATTAAATTAAATTAAAAACCAATAATAGACGGTACATGGGTGGTTCAGTGGTAGAATGCTTGCCTTTCATGCCTGAGACCCAGGTTCGATTCCCGGACCATGCACCCCAAACTAAAAAATCAATAATAGAAAGAAATTTGGGCCCCATATTTGTTAAGAGACCTACAGTGCCCAGAGAAGGCCTATAAAAGATTGTAGCTGCTTTACCATGGTTGATTTTGAATATGCTTGGATCTTATTTATTACAGCCTCTGGAATTACTTTGGTCTTATCCAACTAGACATGTCCCAAGAACTTAACAGACAATTTAGACCCTTGGACCTTGGCTTCATTGATTGCCTATTCCCAGGTATCTAGTGTACAGTGCAGGCTGTCCGTGGCTTCTCCTAGATCTGTAAGAGAATTAGAGGTTACCACCACATCATCTATATAAACTGTGGATTTATGTTGCCAAGTGGCTAAGTCCTGACCCATCAACCCATGGCAAATGGTAGGACTATTTATATAGTCCTGTAGCAGCATCACAAATGTCCATTGTTGCTTTTTCCATGTGAATGCAAATTGGTCCTGACTCTCTGGAGCCAGGTCAATGGAGAAAAATGTATTTGCCAAGTCTACCACATAGTAGCACTGCCCTACAGAAAAAGTCAGTTGATACAGCATATTAGTCACCAATGATATTGCAGCATGCATGGAAGGAGTGACTTTATTGAGCTCATGGTAAACAACAGTCATTCTCCTTATACTGCCCTGCTTGGACAGGCCAAACTGAGGGGTTGTAAGGACTGTGGGCCATCCTCATGATCCCAGCCTTTTCTAATTGTAGGATCATTTGCCCAATTTCCTTATGGCCTCCAGGCAATCACTATTGTCTCACCTTAACAATTCTTTGGGGCTCAGGCAGGTGCACTGGGGAATGGTGAGGCTGATCTCCAAGCACAAGTTTTATTATTCACACCCATAACTGAATTTCTCCTTGGGTGATTTTTAAAGTCAGTCCTTGCAAAATATCCATGCTTAATATATATTCAGGAATGGCAGATATATATACAGTGTAGGCTCGGGGCAGCAAGTGACCACTGCCAGGTACTATCATGGCTTGTCTCACATGGACCATGCAATCTCCATATCCATCAGTGTGAGTCACAGGGCCATCAAACCAGTCTGGGTTTCCAGACAACAATGTGCATTCAGACCCCATATCCACCAGGGCCATGACATGCTATATTTTGAAAGTTCCTTCCGTCTCCCATTTCCCCCACCTGCTAAACCCCGTGTCTGGTGTATCAGTCAATCAAGTTATCATCCCGGCTGCTCAGGCTTAAAATATCATGTGAGTGCAAGGGGTGGACTCAGCCTACTTTTTCCCTTTTAGCTTAGTGAAATGCTGCTCCCAGGGCAACTAATTTGCACAAAGCCAATAAAGTTTCATTAGGTTGTTGATCATTTGTTTCTGGATTCACCCCTTCGGCTATTAAATCACCCACATTTGCAACTACGATATCTTGGTAGGGCTGCCAGATTTGCCAGCCCCTTTCCACTCACAGAGCATCTTTTATTTGGATGGCAGCTCCACCCTTGCTTTATTGGTGCATTCCCTTCTCTGTTCATTCATGTTTACAGCCATTTCGCTTCCTGTGAGTTCCAGGCTATCAGCCCCATCATCTCATAGACACTGCATCCCTGCTGGGAGTGTCTCACCAGGTTTGGGAGATTTTGGAGTCCCTCATATGTGTAAGCCATTTATGTCACCTGTCACTGGACCTGTGGGGGTGCCCACCGGTCCACCCCTTGGAACCAAGGACTACTCATACTCAACCTCTTGTTTTACTATGGAGTGGGCATGAAATAAGTGGGGAGCAACTTGTCTGGGATGGCACCAACTCACTCTCAACTCCCTCCATTTTAGGCTGCCCCGGCTCTGCCACTTCCTCTTCCAGGGCTCAGATCCAGGCTTTCGGTTCATCTTGTTTCTGCTGCAGTCTCTCGACCTGCACTTTCACTGCTAAAACTTCCTTGTGCCATTCATGTAACATAGTTTAGAAAAACCAAGATACTCTCACCACCATATCACATTGGGGAACCTGGATGCCAGCTTTAAAGTCCTTTTAAGGCTTGGCACTCCCCTGTAGAGCGGGATTCACATAATCCCAAGCCTCTAGAGTGGACCACTGTAGCAGAATAGCCACTATGGGTTACCATAAGCTTGTGGAGAGCCACATCCCATATGTTCCATTGTCCTCTGTGGTGGAGGGGCCATGTAATACAACCCTGTGCAGGGGATCCTGCCAACCATGCCAATTGTCAGGTTCTAGCTGAAGGTTAGGTCACTCTAGTCTGGTAGCAAATTGAAAGAGAGCACTAGGAGCTGCTGGTAGAGTGGTCATCTTTATTGGTTCTCTCTGTTCTGCTCTGATGCTTACAGAGCAGTAGTCACTTATAGGCTAAATTATACAAAAGTGGCACTTTACCAACAGGTCACATCATTCATGGGATATATGATTGGATATATGCATATTACATCATTGGTTATGCAAGTTATGCTGCATCATGCTTCCCTAGAACTTCAGATCTAGATGCACTTATGGTGGCCATCTTCAGCTGTTTATAAAAAGGAATTTCTTGAGCCTACAATATACAGCACAGTTCCCCCTTTCACTCTTCAGTTATTGTACCCTTAGGTCACCTTCATCCATTTCGAATTGCAAACATTGTTGCCATGAACGTCAATATGCACATGTTCAATCATTTCCCAACTCTCAGTTCCTCTGGGTATAGCCCTAGCAATGGGGTGTAAGTTTATATGGCAACCCCACCCCTTGTCTCCTGTAGAGCTACCACACTGCCCTCCAGAGGGGCTACACTTCTCAGCTTCCATACCAATTATGAATAAGTGCATCTCTTTCTACACATTGTCTCTAGCACTTGTATTTCTTTGTTTATTTACAAACAGTTGTATTCTAACATCAGACAATCCAACCTAAGAAAAAAATCAATGGTGCTTGGTATAATCACCTAGCTATGACTTTGCCACCATAACCTATATGAAGATGTTTCCTTTTTTTCCACAAAGAACACCATGACCTTCCCTGATATCCCCTGCTTATTAGCATTTAATTTTGGCATTTTGCCTTTGCTACATTCAGTGGAAACATTTAACAATGTTTACTGTTGACTATAGACCCTAGCACACATGATTGTATTTTTTCCTGTATACCACCCCATTTTCAATACCTTACAATATTGACTTTCATTTGTACTCCCCCATACAAAATTCTTATATTCCTATATTTAATTATCATCATTGTCCATTCTGAGCATTTGTAAGTTATACCATCACAGTCATTATCCTCTATCTTTCATTCTGGTGTCTTACATGCCTCCAGTCATTCTCCTTCAATCATACTAACTGTCAGTGTACTTATATTATTGTGCTACCATCACATAATATTCTGCTATCTGTTTCTGAACTTTTACAACCAGTCCTGTTGTACATCCTGTCCTCCTTCAGTAACAAATACACAATCTCTATCTTCTTTCTATCTCCTCATAAGCTGTGTTTTTAACTTTAGCTATTAAATTTCATTCATTAATGTTAGTTCATATTAGTAAGAGCATACAATATTTGTCCCTGTGTTTTTGGCTAATTTCACTCAGCATAGTGTCCTCAAGGCTTATCCATATTATTATATGCTTCATGACTTTATTCTGTCTTACAGCTGCAGAATATTCCATCATATTTATATACCACAGCTTGTTTAACCACTCATCCACTGATGGGCATTTTGGGTATTTCCATCTCTTGGCAGTCATACATAATGCTGATATAAACATTGGTATGCAAATGTTCATTTGCATCCTTCACTTCAATTCCTCTGAATACATAACTAGTAATGGGATTGCTGAAACATATGGCAATTCTATACTTAGTTTCCTGAAGAACTGCCAAACTGCCTTCCAGAGGAGTTGCATCAATTTATCTTCCTGCCAACAATGGATGCATACCTCTTTCTCCACATCCTCTCCAGCATTTGTCATTTTTGTTGTTGTTGTTGTTAATAGCCATTCTAAAGGATGTCAGATGATATCTCATTGTGGTTTTGATTTGCAAATTCTCTAAGAGCAATGAAATTGAGCCTATGTTCATATGCCTTTTAGTCATTTGTGTTTCCTTTTCTAAAAAGTGCCTATTCATATCTTTTGCCCATTTTTAATTGGATTGTCTTTTATTGTTGAGTTGTAGTATTTCCTTATATATTCTAGATATTAAACACTTATCTGATATGTGGTTTCCAAATATTGTTTCCCATTACATAGGCTGCCTTTTTACTTTCCTTACAAAGTTCTTTGTTGCACAAATGTGTTTAATTTTAAGGAGATCCATTTATTTATTTATTTTTTCATTGCTCATAGTTTGGATGTAAGGTCTAGTAACCAATTCTTATCACATGATTTATAGGATCTTTCCCTACATTTTATTCTAAATGTTTTATGTTATTAGCTCTAATGTTTAGGACTTTGATCAATTTTGTGTTAATTTTTGTATAGGGCATGACTTATGGATCCTCTTTCATTCTTCTGCAAATAGATATCCAATTCTCCAAACACAATTTATTGAAAAGGGTTTTCTTTCCCTGTGAGGTTGCCTTGACCAGCTTATCAAAGATCAATTGTCCATTGATGAGAGGGTCTATTTCTGAATATGCAATTTGATTTCACTGGTCAGTGTATCTATCTGCATGCAAGTTCGATGCTGTTTTGTCCATTGTAGCTTTGGAATATGCTTTAAAGTCAGGGAGTGTGAGAACTCCCACTTCATTTTTCTCTCTCAAGATATTTTTATCTATCCACGGCACCCTGCTCTTCCAAATAAATTTGGTTATGGGTTTTTCTATTTCTGCAAAGTAAGTTTTTTTGGGTTGTAATTGATATTACCTCGAATCTATAAATCAATTTGGGTAGAATTCATGTCTCAACTATATTTAGTCTTCCAATCCATAAACATGGTATACCTTTCCATTTATTTAGGTCTTCTATAAGTTCTTTGAGTAATTACTTATAGTTTTCTGTGTATAGGTCTTTTACCTATCCTTAGTTAAATTTACTCCTAAATATTTTATTATTTTGGTTGCTATTGAAAATGGAATTTTTTTCTTGATTTCCTGTTCAGATTGCCCATTAATAATGTATAGAAACACTACTGATTCTTGGGTGCTGACTTTGAGCCCTACCACTTTGCAGTACTCATTAGCTCTAGTAGCTTTGATGTAGATTATTCAGGATTTTCAACATATAATATCATGGAATCTGCAAACAGTGGGAGTTTCAATTCTTCCTTTCCAATTTGGATGCCTTTTACTTCTTTTTCTTACCTGATAGCTCTGGTTAAAACTTCCAGCACAATGTTGAACAATAATGGTGACAGTTGACATCCTTATCTTGTTCCTGATCCTAGAGGAAAGGTTTTCAGTCTTTCCCCATTTAGGATGATGTTAGTTGTGAGTTTTTCAGATAGTCCTTTTACCATGTTGAGAGAGTTCCTTTCAATTCTTATCCTTTGAAGTGTTTTCATCAAGAAATGATGTCGAATTTTGTCAGATACTTTTTCTGCATCAATCAAGATGATCATGTGTTTTTTCCTCTGTGACTTATTGATATGGTGTGTTACATTAATTGATTTTCTTGTGTTGAACTAGCCTTGTATACCTGGAATAAATCCAACTTGATTTTGGAGTACAGTTCTTTTAATGTAGTGCTGGATTCAATTTTTTGTTTTTGTTATTGAGGATTTTTGCATCTATATTCACTCAAGCAATTGGTCTTTAATTTTCTTTTCTTGTGGTATCTCTTATCTGGCTTTGGTATTAAGGTGATGTCTTCAGAGAATGAATTAGGTAGCTTACCTTCCTCTTCAAATTTTGAAGCATTTGAGCAGGAATGGTAATTATTCTTTCTTGAATCCTTGGGAGAATTCAAATGTGAAGCCATCTGGTGCTGGAATTTTCTGTTTTGGGAGCTTATTGAAGACTGATACAATCTCTTCACTTTTGATTGGTTTGTTGAGCTTGTCAATTCATCTTGAGTCAACGTTGGTTGTTCATGCTTTTCTAGGAAAATGTCCATTTCATCTATGTTGTCTATTATATTTGCATTTAGTGGCTCATAGGTAACTTCTCATTACTTCCTTTATTTCTGTGGGGTCAGTGGTTATTTCCCTTCTTCCATTTCTGATCTTATTTATTTACAAAATCTCTCTCTTTTTTGTCCACCTAGCTAAGCATCCATCAATTTTATTTATTTTCTTAAAGAACCAACTTCTAATTTTGTTGATCTTCTCAATTGTTTTCCTATTCTCAATTTCATTTATTTCTGTACTAATCTTCATTATTTCTTTCCTTTTGCTTGCTTTGCAGTTAGTTTGCTGTTCTTTCTTTAGTTCTTCCATTCAAACAGTTAATCAATTTTTGCTTTATCTTCTTTTTCAGTGTAGGCATTTAGGGCAATAAATTTTCCTCTCAGCCCCACCTTTGCTGCTTCCCTTAAATTTTGATATGGTATGTTTTCATTTTCATATTCCCCAAGATATTTACTCATTTCTCTTGTAATTTCTTCCTTGATCCACTGGCTGTTTAAGAGTATGACATTTAGCCTCCTCATATTTGTGAATTTTCCAGCCCTCTGCCTGTTATTGATTTTCACCATTATTCCATTATGATCCAAGAAAGTGTTTTGTATAATTTCAATGTTTTTAAATTTATTGAGACTTTCTTTGTGTCTCAGCTTATGGTCTATCTTTGAGAATGTTCCATGCACACTTGAGAAAAATATGTATCCTGTGTCAGGCCTGGAGGTCAGAAAAACCTCCTCCAACTTCCTGAGACCATGGCACCAAGCAGGATCAAAACCCACAGTCCTAGGTCCACCCACAACCACAACTGATCAGCCTACCCTGAAAACAATGTAGAATTGAAATCCATAGTTCTAAGACTATGCTCCATGACCACACATGGTCAGCTTGTCCTGAAAACAACATCACATAGCAGAATAGAAACTTACATCATCAAGTTTCCTTTGCACTAACTCCTTGCACCCAAGCCATAAAAACCCTATGCCCCATTGATGCAGTGCAGTTGCTCCCTCTGAGTATTGCTCAGGTGGTTCTGTTTCTTCCTGAAGCAAAACCTTTGCCAGAAATCCTTCATTCTCACCTCATTCTTGGTGATTTTGCCTTTCGTCCTGCTGTTGTGGAGTGTCATGTACTGTAAATATCTGTTAAGTCTAATTCATTTACAGTATTATTCAATTTTTTTGTTTCCTTATTTATCCTCTGTCTAGGTGTTCTATCCACTGATGAGTGCAGTGGATTTAAATCTGAAACTATTATTGTAGAGGTGTCTATTTTTCCCTTCAGTATTTTCAGTGCCTCATGCATTTTGAAGCACTCTGGCTCAGTGCATAGATATTTATGTTTGTTATGTCTTATTGTTGAATTGTTCCTTTTATTAATACAGAGTGGCCTTCTTTGTCTCTTTTAATCATTTTATATTTGAAGTCTAATTTGTCAGATTAGACCCCTGCTTTTTTCTGGTTGTTGTTTGTATGAAATCTTTTCCCAATCTTTCACTTTCAGTTTGTTTTTTTCCCTTGGGTCTAAAGTGAGTCTAATGTAGACAGCATATTAATAGGTCTTTTTTCTTAATCCATTTTGCCGTCTAGGACTTTTGATTGGAGATTTTAATCCATCAACATTTCATGGTATTAATTTAAATGAAGTACTTTCTTCTATCATTTTGTCTTCTGGATTTTATATATCATATCTTCTTTTTTCTCTTTTTATCTCAATGCATAGTCTTTATTTAGACATTCTTCTCCAGACCACTCTCTCCAGTCTTATCTGCTTGTAACGCTCCCTTTAGTATTTCTTGTAGAGCTGTTCTCTTAGTCACAAATCCTCTCAGTGGCTGTCTATCTGAAAATATTTTAAATTCCCCCTTGTTTTTGAATGACAGTTTTTCTGGACATGGAATTATTGATTGCAGTTTTTCTCTTTCAGAAGTTTAAATATATTATACAACTGTCTTCTCCCCTCCATGGTTTCTGCTGAGAAATCCACACAATAGTCTTATTAAGATTCCCTTGTATGTGATGGGTTGCTTTTCTCTTGCTGTTTCAAAATTCTGTCTTTGTCTTTGACATTTGACAATCTGATTAGTAAGTTCCTTGGAGAAGGTCTTTGTGGATCTATTTCATCTAGGGTATGCTGCACTTCTTGGATCTGTAATTTTATGTCTTTCAGAAGAGATGGGAAATTTTCAGTGATTATTTCCCCCATTAGTCTTTCTACCCCATTTCCCTTCTCTTGTCCTTATAGCATGCATATTCATGCACATTATGTTATCATTCAATTCCATGAATCCTGCTCCTATTTTTCTATTTTTTTCCCTATCTTTTTTTGTGTGTGAAAGATTTCAGGTGTTCTGCCCTCTAGTTCACTAATCCTTTCTTCTGCTTGTTCAAAATCTGCTGTTATAGGTCTCTACTGTTTTTCATCTCTTTTGTTATGCTTTTCATTCCCATAAGTGCTGCATATTTTTTCAAACATCAAAGTTCTTCTTTATGCTCACCCAGTGTCTTCTTTATATTCTTCATCTCTTTTGCCATATCTTTCTTTAACTCATTGATTTGATTTTTGATGTGCTTTTGCATGTCTATTTGAATATCCTTGATCAGTTTTTTCGACTTCTGTATCTCATTTGAAATATTGGTTTGTTCTTTGGGTCATATCTTTGATTTTCCTAGTATGACTCATTGTTTCTTTGCTGGCATCTAGGCATCTGATTTCCTTGATTAGTTTATTCTGAAGGTGATTTTTACACTTTTTCCTAAAGTTTTGTTGTTGGTTGGTTTTGTTCTCTATCTGTTCTTTTGCATTTAGTTCAACTTACTCTACACCTCTAGCATAGGTTCTGTTTAACTGATCAGAATTTTTCAGCTCTTGTTTTTCTGGTTCTTGCCCTGTTAAATGGAAATTTTTTTGAGGACGGTCTTCTCAGATATGACCGATCTCAATCAGATTTTCCCAGACCAGTCCAGCCCACATCTCAGGAATTGCCCATATCAAGTTTCATTGTGTGAGACTCAGTAGATTGTCAGATTTTCCTATGAATCCTGCAGAATCTGTGCTTTTCCTATCCTGCCCAGCTTTTCATGCTTGTCTGTCCACACCTTTTCACAATGGTAAAGTCATGTGGTGCCTTTACACATCATGTAATATGATGCGTGAGACAGAGACTGATGTAAATGGCTGCTTAGGCTGCTTCTGTTTTTTAGCCCCTAGGCCTAAATTCCCTGGAGGAGGGCTGTCATTTGAACTGGGTCCCACCCCCTTTTCTTGGACATTCCTTTAGAGGAATGTCCCCATTCACCTGACTATTTATTTTACCTCTCAGACATGCCTTGCTGACACTCTTGCCTGGGGCAATGCTGAAGTCTAAGAGTGCTCACAGTTCTATCTAATGAGCTGTTAAGAAGGAGAGAGTGAGAGAGAAGAGAGAAGCCTTTTCAAAGCTCAGCCTCAGCTCCCTGGGTTTGACAAAAGCTGGAGTTGGTATATGGCTCTATTATTTCCCCAGGCTCTATGTGCCCTCCTTTTTTTGATGTCCAGACCTTTTCCGGTATTTTGTGCTGTTCAATGCAAAAAGTCTCTGTTTTTGTTTCCTATTAGCCCTGCCCCTTCTCTGCTGAGGAAAAACTCTGGATTCCTTTATTGCTTATTCCAGGTTTATCTGTGCTCAGGGCCTGTTTTCAGCAGTCCAAATTTGTTTATTAATTCTGCAAGTGGAGCTGAGCTGAAGTAACCTTCTTGCCACTAATGAATTTTATTTCCTTTCCCTTCAGGAAATCAGCCTGCTGTGCCTGTGGTGGAGGGGTGCTGGCTTTCATGGTTTGGGAGACCTATAGTTCTGTGTGGGATCTCAGCCATTTCACCCATTGCAGACTTGTGTAGTATGTGTGTTCAATCACTGATATTCTGCCAACAGTTGTTCCATACAGCTCCTGGCTATTTACTAGCTGCTTTGGAAGAGGAACTAAATTCCACACCTCACTACACTGTCATCTTGCCCTGCCTCTCCTATGATCACTTTTCAAATTCTTTTTTTTTTTTTAATCCTCAGCCTGAATCATTTCAATTGTATTTTCTTTAGGATTATTGAGTCTTTCTTCTTCAAAATCCAATCTGCTGTTGGAACAATCTGGGAAAAATTTCATTTAAGTTATCGTGGGCTTCAAATCCAGTATTTCTGTTTGGTTCCTTTTTTAAATGTCTTTAAATGTTGACTCTGTAATTTAGTCCCTGATTTGTCTGTTCCTTAAGTTTGTATCCACCTAGTGACATGACAGAGATTTCGTTAAGCACCAAGAGCAATAACAAAAAGCACCTTTCACAGTCCTTGGAAAATTTGTTCTGTTTTGAATGTGGTCTTATTCAGAGCTTAGCCCTCCAGTTGAGATGATAAGCCTGAGGCTAACATGAAGTTCAGGGTCTGGTCTGTCCTCTATAAACCTACGTGGAGCCTGCTTCTTGTCCTGGGCTTGTGCTTGTTCATTCCCTTAGTATTTCTTCTGCTTATAGGAAGGTGAATGCTCCTCTATTCCTTTTGAAATAGACTTTCACTCTTTCTGGCTGCTCTGTTTCATGACGATGCAGGCAGTCCTTTGCCCCTGGGTGCTACAACTTAGTTCCTTTTTACACTGTCTGCAATCTATCCCTCTGCCTTCAGGATAAATTCTAGGAGAACAAATCTGGCACAAGTTTCCTGCTTCAGTCTTTCCTGTTTCCATCCAAAAGAGTGGCACTGAAATACACATATCCATGTATGAATGTAAGGATTATTCTTTTTCCTTTGGAATAGGTCCAGGATTCCACAATAGGAGTCTAGGCTGTCTCTACACTGCACTGGGGAGGAGGTGTGGGAAGGATGAGCCAGGGTATCACATGCTTCATCTGCCTTTTTCAAGCTGCCTTTTCTGGAGTTAGTACTTGCCCAAATACTGAAATCCTTTAAACTTTTTTCAGGATTGTTTAGGAAGATGGTTCTACAAGTTTTTGCTAACTGTTCAAAAATTTTGTGGAGGTAGGATAGAACATTGGAGTTTGCTACCTGGTCAGTTTGGTAGATCATAAATCTAATGACACCAAGTGTTGATGACAATGTGGAGGAATTTGGATTTTCATACATTGCTGGGAATGCAAAATAGGAAGAGACACTTTTTAGAACAACTAGCTTCTTGAATTGTAAAATACTTACTTACCACACAGACCAGCAGTCCACTCCTAGATGTATTCCCAATAAAAATTCAAGCATATTAGCACATGAAATAATGGTGCATAACAGCTTTATTCATCAGAGTTCTAAATTGAAAGTAACGTAGATGCCCTTCATTGGTGGATAGGCAAACAAATTCTGGTATAGCTTTAAAATGGTATGCTAGTGTATAAGTCTAAATCCAGTAAGGAAAAATGAATCACATAAGAATTTGAACAGGTAAGTTTTACTAAAACGAATTATTAACTTATTGCAAGGGATTATCTTCTAACTGAGCATAAAATATAATCATAAAGAATACCCTAGGATAGAGGGAGAGTCTCATGGAAGAAACTGAATTTATTAACTCCCCCCAAAATTCAGTCATAGAACCACTGAATAGTCTCTTATCTAAAGACTAAGTGTAAAGCTATCTTCCAAACTGTAGTACATAAATTATTAATGAGATGAAGGAGACAAAAAATAGTTAGCATATACAAAAATGCACATGCATATTACATGTAGAAAGAAAATATTCAAAGCTACTATGATCCTCATTTATGCAATTGGCTATAAGCCTGTAATTTATTTCTAAGATATCTTTCTCTACCCACTGTATATTTACCTTGCTGTCAGCCAGAACCTCAACTGGTTGGGTATTTTCTTGATAAAGTACACAGACTTCAATTCTCAAAGGTCTGAGTCTTGAATAGTCATGCATGTGTTTAGTTGATATACTTTTCCATTAAAATTACTATAGTTCTGTAGTTCTGTGAAGCACTGCAGAGAATTCTATGTGTTCCAAAATAGCTACCTCTATTCCTTTGGGTAGTAGCAACCCAACTGACCCTGATAATAAGACTCAATTAAAGAGACAATTGTGGGAAGATGGCAGAGTAGGAAAAATTAGGAATCAATTCCTTCACCAAAATAGCTATTAAATAGACAGGAACTGTCTGAATCAACTATTTAAAACTTTGTAGTTCAATAGAACACTGTGAAGCATCCAAAGGAGAGCAGGAAGAAGAAGCTGATAAACTGTGACAAATGTCAATGAATTGTACTCTCCATATAGTGGTTACCATTGCCTAACCCCCAGTTTTATAGCTGGCAACATAAAACCCTGCCTCTAGTGCAATATGGTGGTTCCAGCACTGGATATAAAATACCTAGTTCCCCAAGCTACTTCAGATCAATGACATCGGGTTCTGATGGCATCCATTGTTTCAATTCACCCTGGACAAAGGCAAAGGAGGGGATTGGAAGATGGTGTGATACCTCAGAGCTACAGAGGACAATTTAAGAGCTAGGTTTGTTGGGTATGTGTGGAGTCAAGAAAGTGCAACTTTGGAAAGGTATCATAGAAGTTTCTGGTTCCCTTTCCTTGCCCTTCCTTAATTCTTTCCCAGGGAAATTTGGATACATTGGCATGTCCTTTGAATGTATCTGGACTTCTTTTGCCTGGGAAAGACTGACTTGAGAAACTCCTCTCTGATGCACTCTCCTCCCAGAACTTGCTTAGTGGGAAAGACTTGTATGTTTAAAGGAAGGCAATGAAACACCAAAGAAAGGGATAAGAGAGGGGGCATTCAGAAATGACAGAGCCAAAAAAAAACTTCAGAGCAGAGCTGACAGGAAGAGAAAAGAGACACAGATGTTTGGAGATGCTTGAAGCCCAGCAGACGTTGCCATGAGATGTTAAGCAAGTCAGAATATGGAGAGAGCCAAGAGAAGCCAAGCAATGAAAGCCAGCCCCAGAGAAGCAAAATGAGGAACGCTCACATGGACAGAGACTGAAAGCAATGGCGCCCAGGAGCAACGGGCCAGCAGTGTGACTTCCCAGCTAATGGAGATGTTCCAGACCAATTGGCCTTTTTTGGGTGAAAGCAACCTCTTGTTGATGCCTTAATTTGGACACTTTTACTTCCTTAGACCAGTAAACTTGTAACTTATTGAATTCCTTTTTTAAAATGCCATTCCAGTTCTGGTATATCACATTCCAGCGGGTTGTAAACTAACACAGGAATCAATATGGCACAATACAAAATATCAAGTAAATATGAAAGTAAGCATTAAGGGAAGAATTCAGGGGCAAAAAAGGTATGACCTAAAAATTAAATAGAAAATGGAAGAAGAAAGTCCTGCATTATCACGGGTAATCTTAAATGCAAATGGATTAAACTCTCCAGTAAAAAGATAGATTGGAATAATAAACAAAAAGTATGACTGACGCCTATGCTGTTTAACAGAGACCCACATTAAATTTAAAAACATAACTTGGTTGGAAGTAAAAGGATGAAAAAATATACCATGCAAGTAGTAACCAAAACAGCTGGGGTATATTTCCTGATATCACATAAAACATATTTTAAGTAAAAAACTGTTATGAGGGACAAAGATGGCCATTACATACTGATAAAGTTATCAATTCAAGAAGAAGATGTAAAAATTATAAATTATAAAAGTATATATGCATCTAAGAACAAAGTCCCAAGTATGAAGCAAATATTGACAGATTGCAAGAGAGAAGTCGATGGTTTTATATATAATGGTAGGAGATTTCAATATACCACTTTTAATAACAGATAAAACATATGTACAGAAGATCAACAAAGAAATAGATGACTTGAACTATATTCTGAACCAACTAGACCTAACAGACATATAAAATACTCAAACAAAAACAGAAGACACATTCTTTTAGAATGCATATGGATCATTCTCAAAGATAGACCGTATGTTAGGTCACAAAACAAGCATCAATACAAAAATATTGAAATCATACAATGTATCTTCTTTGATGACAATGGAATGAAGCTAGATATCAATAAGAGAGGGAGAAATGGAAAATTCACAAATATGTGAATATTAAACAAGGAACATTTTATCAACCAATGAATTAAAGAGGAAATAGAAAGGGAAATTAAGAAATATCTTGAAGTGAAGGAAAATGAAAACACCACATGCCTAAAATTATGGAATGCAGCAACATATAACTGAGAGGGAAATTTGTAGCTCTACATATCAATAATTAAAAAAGAAAGATTTCAAATCAGAGATTTTACTTCAAAACTTAAGGAAATAGAAAAAAAAGAGCAAACTAAAGTGACAAGAAGGAAGAAAATAACAAAGGTTAGAGTGCAGATAAATGAAATGGAGAATAAAAAACAAAAAAGCAGAAAATAAAAATGTAACTAAAAATTGGTTAATTGGAAAGACCAATAAAATTGACAAACTGTAAGCCAAATAGATGAAGAAAGAAAGACAGGGGATGGAAAAACTGAAATCAAAAATAGAAAAGTTGTAAAAAGGTCTCTAGGAGGATACTATGAACAACTTTATACCAACAAATTAGATGGAGTAGACAAAATAGCCATATTTCTAGAAACAAACCAACTACATACACTGTAGAAAAAATATCTCAACAGATCAATAACTAGTAAAGAATTAGAATAAGACATCAAAATCCTCCCAACAGAGAAAACCTAAGGGTAGATGGCTTCAAACAGTAATTTTATGAAAAATTCCAAGAATTAACCTTTATTGAAGAGGAGAAAACAATCCTTAATTCATTCTTGTAGGCCAACATCACACTCATACCAAAGCCAGTAACAGTCTAATATCTCTTTATGAATCTAAATGCAAAAATCCTTAACAAAATAATAGCAAACCAATCCAAAATCATTTCAATTGAATTATACACCATGACCAGTAGGACTTATCCCAAGTCTTCATGGGTTGTTCAACACAAGAAAGTTAATTAATGTTATATGCCACTTTAAAAGAATTATGGGGAGAAAACTCATAATCATCTCAAGTGATGCAAAAATGCATTTGGCAAGATCCATCATATTTTCCTATTAAAAATGCTCAAAAAAAAATAGGAATAGAAGGACATTTCCTCAACAGGATATAACAAACACATGAAAAGCCCATAGTTAACATCTTATTTAATGGTGGAAGACCACAACAAGATGCCTACTGTCACCAATGTTATTCAATACTGTGAATTCCAAAATTCACTGGAAGTTCTTGTCAGAGCAATTAGGCAAGAAAAAAAAAATAAATAAAAGGCATCCAAACTGAAAAGGGAGATGTAAAGTCTTCACGATTTTCGGATGACATAATCCCATATACAGAAACTCCTGAAAAATCCACAAGGAAGCTACTAAAACTAATAAATAAATTCAGCACTGTATTGGAGTACAAGATCAGTATTCTAGTAATGAACAATCAGAAGAAGAAACCAAGAAAAAAATTCCATTTACTATAGAAACTAAAAGAATGAATGAATCTGATCAAGGTTGTAAAGGACATGCACATAGAAAACTACAAAACATTACTAAAAGAAACTAAATGTCTGAACAACTGGAAGGATATTGCATGTTCATGGGCTAGAAAATGAAATATTGTTAAGATTTCAAGTACATCCAAAGTGATTTACAGATTCAACACATTCCCAGTCAAAATTATAAAAGCCTTCCTTGCAGAAATGGAAAATCTAATCCTTCAATTTATATGGATCTGCAATGGCCCTGGATAGCCAAAGTCATATTGAAAAATAATAATGAAGTTGGAGGAACCACATTTCCTGATCTTAAAACTTATTACAAAGCCAAGCAATCAAAACAGCAAGGTATTGTAATAAGGATAGAAATAGGAAAAACTGGAATCAAAATGAAACTTCAGAAATCAACCTTCATGGCTGTGGTAGTTTGGAAGCTGCAATACGTCTCAGAAAAGGCCATGTTCTTTTAATCCATCACTGTGTGTGCAGACCAATTATAGGTGTGGCATTTGTTTAGACTATTTCAATTGAGACGTAACTTATCCCATTCAAGGTGAAGTCCAGTAAAATCCTTTTGCTGGAGTTCTTCATGAGAGGATAAAAACAGAAAAAGCCCAGAGGTAAAATTTAGAGAAATACACAGAGTAGTTGGGAGAGAAAAGCTACAGACAGAGGAGGCAGAAGCAGAAACAACAAAACCCAGGAGATAAAGAACAGCAGACATGCTCATATGCCTTCCTTTGTGAAAGAGGAGCCTATAATTTGTCTTCAGAGAAAGTATTACCCTGTTGATGCCTTAATTTGGGCATCTTCATGGCTTTAGTATTGTACATTTGTAAGCTAATAAAACTTCATTGTAAAAGCCAAATCATTTCTGGTATGTTGCATTCTGACCTCTTTAGCAAACCATAACAGTGATCACCCAAATTTTGTCAAGAGTGCAAGGACTACCATTCAACAAATGGTGCTAGGTAAATTGAATGCCTGTATGCAAAAGGATGAAAGTGTATTCCCACCTATACAAAAATCAAACTCAAAATTCATCAAAGTCCTAAATGTAACAGCCAGAGCTATTAAACTAATAGAAGAAATTGAAGGACCTTGTATGAGGCAATGGTTTCTCAGACTTTAAACCCAAAACATAAGCAAGAAAAGAAAAAAAATAAATTATTTTATTATCATCAAAATAAAAAAAAATTGCACATCAAAGGACTTTATCATGAACATGTAAAGGTATCTAAAATTTGTGATAAAATATTTTGAAACAATATCTGAGTATAATATCTGGAACAATCCTGCATCAAAATGACAGTATTCAGCAACCCAATTAATTATAGAAAAAAGGCTTGAATAGACATTTCTCCAGAGAAGATATAGAAATGGCAAAAAGCACATGAAAAGATGCTCAGCCTCATTAGACATTAGGCAAATGTAAATCAAAACCACAATGAAATTCTGCGGTGGTTTGAATCTGTATGTGCCCCCAGAAAATCATGTCCTTAAATCTAATCCACTCCTGTGGAGGTAAATCCACTGTAAGTAAAATATTTTGAGGAGGTTTCTTCAGTTAAGTTGTGACTTACCTCAATCAGGATAGGTCTTAATCCTATTACTGGAGTCATTCATATGTGGAATGAAATTCAGAAAGAAAGACACAGAAAACAAGAGCCTATGCCAATGGAACATGGAAGAGGAGGAAGGCCAGGAGATGCTGTCATATGCCTTGACATGTGACAGAAAAGCTAAGGATACCTGACAGCTAGCTCCAGAATGCCACAGTCTTCAGTGATAAAGTCTTGATGATACCTTGATTTGGATTTTCTTTTATTCTCAAAATTCTAACCTTTCAACATATTCTCATTGTTTAAGCCAATTTATTTCATAGTATTTTCTTGAGAAGTCTAGAAAATTAAAATGTACCATTTCACCCAAACTAGAATGATTACTATTAAAAAATGTAAAATAACAGGTGTTGGAGAGGATATGGAGAAATAGGAGCACTCACTCATTACTGGTATGAATTCAAAGTGATGCAGCTGCTGTGAAAGACAGTTTAGCAGTTCCTCAGAAAGTTAATCACAGACTTAGTATATGAAACAGCCATCCCACCTCTAGGTATATACCCCAAATAATATAAAGCAAGGATTCAAAAACATGTTTGCACAACGATGTTTATAGAAAACATCATGGTGTTTATAGTCACAATTGCCAAAAGATGGCAGGAACCCAAGTGTCCATCAACTGATGAATGGTTAAACAAAATGTGACATATACACACAGTGGAATATCATGCAGCCATAAAATGGAATGAATGTCTGGTACCTACTACAATACGTATGAAATTGAAAGACATGATGTTGAGGGTATTAAGCCAGGCACAAAAGAATAAACATTGTATGAGCTCATTAGTGTGAAGTAACTAGAGAAAGCAAACTCACAGTTAGAATCTAGTACATAGATTATAAGGGGATGATGTAGGGGTAGGGAACAGTGAGATAATTCTCAAATTTTACTAAGATTCTCCTTGGGGTGATGGGTATAATTTGGCATTGATTGGTGTGATGATAACACAATATTGTAGATGAAATTAATAGCACTCAATTATTTGAATGTGGCTAAAAGGAGAAATTTCAGCTTCTATATACGTTACAACAATAAATATTTTTCAAAGTCCTTGGGACTGTACAACACAAACTCTGAATTCTAAACCGTTAATTACAGTTAACACAATTGTAAGAATGTACTTTCATTAATTGTAACAAATGCCACACTGGTGCACAGTGTTAATAGTTGCATGGTATATGGGAAACCGTATTTTATGCTTGATTTTTCTTTAAACACCCAATTTTTTTATGAAAAACATTATAGGCCAACTTCTTTTTTGAATATATATAGAAAAGTCTTCAAAATATGTATTTTATTAACATATTTAATTCAACAGTATTTTAAAAGTACTGTATATCGTGAACAAGTAGTATTTATTACAGGAATGGAAATGTGGTTCAACATAAGAAAAAATACATATGCACTGCATTAATAGAATTAAGAGGAAAAACACAAGATCATCTTAATTGGCAGAGAAAAGATATTTAACAACGTCTAATACTCATAGGTTTAGCCAGCCCATTGCAAAAAAAATAAATAAAAGTTATTGAAATTGGAAAAGAAGTAAATTATCTCCACTCGTAGATGGTATGATTAATTATATAAGAAATACACAAAGGATCTACAAGAAATCTAGCAGTGCTAATCAAAAAGTTCAGCTATGTTGCCAGGTAAAAATAAGCACAGAATTTAAAAATGAACAAAAGAACAAAGAAGGTATACATATGGCTGATAAACATACTGTCAAATTTTTAAAAAACAAATTTTAAGTTTTTAGAAAACAGAAATGGCTTATTTATCTAAATGAGATAATTAGCAAATCGGAAAATGCCCAATGCTGAGATAAAAGCGCTCCGCTTTCTCCCAAGAAAGAGATAACTTATATATTAAATAAATAAGGTGACACAAAGAAAAATGTTAGTTGCAAAGGAAAATAGAATTAGGTCAACAACTATAGACTTATATATTATGTGTAAACACACACACACACTCACACACAGATGGAGAGAGAAAAAGGCAAATTGTTGAAACTTGGCAAAAATTATATGGCATAAATTAGATAATTCCTCAAACTTTTCTGTAAGTTCAAGATTTTTTAGAAGGAATTTGAGGAAAAAAGTCATTGTTCAATATCTTTCTTGAATCTCTGCCTATATTTACACATCACACCTTACATTCATGAAAGAGTTGTCCTATCATGCTACTTTTACTTCCTCATGCAATGCATTAGAATGGCTTAATGGTTAAGAATATAAATTCTGGAGCTGGATGGTCTGGATTAATACCTGAATTCCATCTTAGAATGTTTGTGCACAAATCAGAACAAGTCTCTGTTCCTTGTTTGCTGTTGTTGTTGTTGTTTTTTAATTGTTTTATTTGGGAAAATTGTTTCCTACAAAAGGGCAGCTGCAAAATATAGAGACCTCTGCAACAATTACTTGTTTTTTCTTAGAGTGAAAGAATGGGTGGGATCCAAGGAATCGAAGCAGTAGATGGATAAATAAAGAGCATCTCCAAGATATTTTCAAGAAATAGAACAACAAAATGTAAAGCTAAAATTTCCAATTGATGAATTTTTCTAAAGACTTAACTTCAACTTGTCTAGTGGATGGCTTTCCTCTCCCTCATTAGTGGAAAAGTGTGACTGATTATTGCAAACCAATGACTCCACTACAGTAAACACCTTAGAAACATAGTTTTGAATCATATCTGTCTACCTGCAAAGCTCAGAGATGGAAAGAGGAAAATACTCACAAAAACCTAACAAAATCCCTCAAATAAGAACAAAGATTTTTCAAAAAAGTGCCTGGACTGGAAAGGCTAGGAGATTAGAAAACATTAAACACAACTGTTTATCTGAGACCCAATTTGTGTTAATACATGGGATAATCAGGAAGTTTAAACCTCTACGGCACACCCTAGTTCTATATTTATATAGACAGAACAAGCTTGCGCTACTATATTAATTACCGACATCAGTATACTGCTTTATCTTTTAAGACCTATCTTCCACACTATGCTGAGATCACTAAACCAAGTTTCCCACTAAGGCTAAGAATATAACATTCTATGTATGGATGAAAAATTTTATCAAATACTCATGCTCACACATGCCATGTCTATCAGCCCTTGGAAGTTAACTTTCAATTCTGCATTTATTTTATGCCACTATATCTTTTAATCTGTTCTTTCACAATTTTCCTAGCATGTTAAACATAGTAAAAATCTCAACAGTCACACCTACTTCTGGTTACCCAGTAGTATTACACATGTTCAATTAAACAAGAGCCCAAAACCACAGAGTAAGTGCATGTGGTGGGGAATACAGGATACAGAACAGATATAAAAACAAATGTTCAAGGCTGGCCACAGTGGCTCAGTAGGCAGAGTTCTTGCCTGCCATGCTGGAGACTTGGGTTTGATTCCCAGTGCCTCCCTGCCCATGAAAAAAAACAAAACCAAAAAAACAAAACCCACAAATGTGGAGATTTCACCAGGAACCTTAAATATACACCTCTGAAGTCTGTAGCCAAAGTCTACTTGCCAGTTCAGATCCCTTCAGTCATCACCCCTATTCTCAGACCCCAAAGCATGACCAACACTTTTTTTTTTGAACCTGGGGTCCTCAAATTGAGTGTGGAAAATTAATTAATACTATCCTTAGAACTGTGTGAATCCGGTTGAAAATAGATGGTGCAACAGACCTACACTAACTGTCTGACAGGTAAATTCATATTACAAAAAAAAACTAAATTTAAGGTTTAGTTTTTGCAACTTTTTAAACAGAGAAAACAACATACTACATGGGGAAAGGTGAGGAATTGAGAAGACAGACCCTGGTTAAAAATTACTTCAAGAGCATTTGGAATTGATAGGTCTGCCTAGGAGAGAAACACAGGCACTTCCACACCACTACAAATAATAGCTACTGTGTGAGGCTCAGCAGACCAGTACATAATCCACTGAAGGTCGCTATAAATTCAACTCATAAAAATCATGAAACAAGTCCCATCCATCTTCAGAGTCTGTCACATCGTCGTCCCCACCTGCAGCCAAAAGCTTAAGTAACATCTCCCCCAGCTCAAAGGTGACAACCTCTTCTTCATTGTTGTTAAAGGGATTGCTGTTCTCTCTTTCCTCAGTGAGCTCCCAGAAGTGGTTCCTTCGTTGGGCTGGTTATCTGCTTGATGTTTCCACTTTCTGCCTCTGTGGCTCCTTTCTGCAGCCATCAGGGTATACATGCTTGTAAAAACAGTTCCCTCCAAATGGACATCTCCTATGTCATCAAAGTACTTGCATGCCTTGTTGCTCATTGTGTCCTTGTATTTTTGAATGAGTTTCTCCTTCTCTTCTTTGGAATAACAAAGTTAGTTGTGATCGGGCACTCTGGGTTGGACTTCATGATCTTGCTCTCAAATTGCTTACTGCTCCTCTGCTTGTGAATACACTTGAGACAGTAGGTGTGGTTGCAGTTGGAGAAAATTCCGAAGTAGCATTCACTGTGGTTGGCTTTCTCATAGATAACTTACATGCAGATCTAACAAACCATATCTTTACTATGCTAGACAGCAAATGAGAGCTCCATGTTCTTCTCATGGGCTTCAATGCGAGATTTTATATGTTCTGATCTTAGGCAGCATCCCTTGGATGTAGGATCTACAGCCCACACACATCACATGAATCTCCATGGAGATACACACAGTCCTCCCCATATTGACATTGTCCCACAGCAGCATAGGGGCAAAGCTGCTTCTTTGTTTCCACAGTCATTTGCTCTTTCTCTGATACTTCCTTGTCACTGAGCCCTGTGGGGGGTGCTTTAGTGCAGTAAGTGGCAGTATGGCCACAGTAAGGTTGCCCAGGAACAAACTCAATGGCATTTATCCAGTCTTCTGTTCCTGCTCCTACAGTTGCAAAGTTTGAATTTCTTGACTCGGCTTCACCCCCACTCACTTCTAGAAGCCATCCTACTACTGATGAGAGACTTGAGGAAAGACAAGGGATGATTTTGCAGTTAGATCTGCAGCAGTTGCTTCTTCCTATTTCAATGGCTTTCTGTGTTCATATCTGCAGTGGTCTCCATAAATATAGTACCCTTACTGAAAATACTTGCACATTACACCATATGGACCGTCAGAGAGGTCATGTGAGTAGCAACAGTTATCTCCTTCCTTACAAACCCATGCATAAAATACCTTAATGCCACTGCCAAGGCAAGTCTGCATCTGGTGAAAGGCTGGGTTTGGGTTGTACGATTACTACAGTTGTTTTCAATTTCAAGATTCTGACTCCACACACAAACTGCCCAGTAATGAAGTCAAATACAATTGACTAGAATCCCCTTTCAGCTGTACTTCTTGGAAATCTGCAGGTGACCTGTTTAGTCCAGTCGCTGCTACTGCCCTCGCTACCGCCTCCTACTCCTCCTACTCCGTCGCCCCCAGCGACAGGGAAGTGACTGTGGAGATAGGGGTGGGGGAGCCCACTGCCTTTACCTCCACCACCGCTGCCGCTGCCGCTCTTGCTCCTGATGTTGGGGCTGTGTTCCCGGAGCTGCAGCCGCTGCAGCCTCCCGTTGCTGTTTATCCCACACAGCAATGGTACCGAAGCTTCCAGGATCACATAGTTCCAGTCCGGCTTTAGGGAGAGGGCGGGTGGGGGAGGGGAAGGGGGTGAGGCGTCTGTTCGCGCCGGGTCGTGCTCTGTTTTGCGTCACTTTGCACTCTCTGTTATTGTTTTCAAGTGGAAATACTGGAAAGTAAAATAAGGTAATAAATGTAAAAGATTCAACAGAAGTGCTTTACTGTCAAAATGGAAACAAGATATAGTTTAAGATTAATTGAAAATAAAATATAATAAAACAGATAAAGGCAAAATGAGCTATAAATGTATTAGATGAAATTCATTCAGTTACAAATAAAACATATTTCAAAAAAACCCAAACAGTACCAAAAAAACAAAACAAAACAAAACAAAAAACAGATGGGATATTTTATTCCAGTGCCTCTGGTGTTATTCCTCAGTGATTCCCTCAGTTATATCCTCCATGTGTGCTGACATCATCCACAGTCGGTCACCATCTTTGATAGAAAAATGAATGAAGGCCATGCCAGATTTCATATCCACACACAACCTATTCTGAAGGAAAAAACCCTACTCTTTTTGTGTATCTCTTTTAAAATAAAAGACACGTTATTTATCATAACCTTCCATAAAATCTTTTCTGTCTCATTGGTCCCAACTGAGTCACATACTCACCCTTAAACTATTCCTGGTATTCACTGTGATATGTTTTGGGGACAGGGATGCAAAAGTACATAAACAAAATCATGGTGCCTTAGAAAAGGGAAACGGTATCAATGAATTTGAGACTTATAAGTAATAATGTCCACTAAATTGAGGGTGGAAACAAAACAGCCATCTAATTCAGGGAATCTCAGACTTTTTGAGCTTTGGATTCCTTTATGTTCTTAAAAAATTACTTAGGGCCTAATAAAATGTTTGCTTGTGGTATTTTATCTAACTGTTTTACTTATATTAGAAATTAAAGCTGAAGACTTAGAAAGTTTATTAATTCATTCAAAAATAAAATAAACTTATTACATGCTAATTTAACTATATTAAAAATTATGGAAGCTGATTAGAAATGCATGAAGATTCATTTTGCTTATATTTGCCATTTCATTTTCCATTTAAAAAACTTTAAATGACCAAGAGAAAACAAAACACATAAAAAGAAGATCCAAATAGTTTAAAAGAGCCTTGGGATGAGACCTAAAAGAAAACTTCATTTAGTGATCAGTTTTTTTAACATAAATTTTTATCATGCATAAAATGAAGTGTTCATATATCCCACCATATTATGAGCACCTTGCATTGGCATGGTACATTTGTTACAATTGTTGAAAGCACATTTTTATAATCATACCATAAGATATAATCCATGTTTTAACTTAGAGTTCACTCCTTACTGGTTGATTTTTTATATTATTCTTACCATATCTTTGGGTTGACTTCTGGACAATTATTTTTCTATTAGCTGTGAATTGATTGTTGAAGTAATAGATTTTGTTTTAAGTTTTTGTGGATTTATCATACATTTTAATTTCTGATGTCTAATAACAGTCTTTTTCAGTGTTTTTTGGTTTTTTTACCAGGCAGATTTTAGAACTGTTTACCTATTTCTTCATAAGCCACCTCTAATATTTTGATTGTAATTACATCAAACTATTACTTTTTTGATAAAACATCTGACCAGCATCAGAGAATTATTTCTAGATCATTAAGCAAAGTATGTAGAAGAATGATTAAATAATTAAAAGTGAAAATAGGAAGCATCAATAAATATGAGTTTTCAGAATAAGAAGTATCTAAACAGCAAGAGAATCAATTAAATTATAAAGGGAATGATTAAAATATATGAATACATTAAAAGGAAAATTTCCACACATCAAAACCATCAAAAGGAAACTGAGAAGGCAAATAAGTAATTGAGAAAAAAATGAACCACAGTTACATTGAGAAGTTCAATGACCTTTCAATGTAGTATATATACATTACATTAAAATCATAAGGCTCGAAGAAATCATAAGTCTTATTGAAAAAGTTGGCAAAAAACATGCTCAGGTGATTTTCAAGAAAAATTAAAATGATTAATAAACTTATGATAAAATGTTTAAATTCACTAGTAATCAAAGATATCATACCGCATCAGTTTATGCATGATGCACTTAGGTAATATTTATTGAATGTTAACAAATGTGAGACACTGTATGAAATCCTTGTAATATAATATCAAATATGACATCATCAATACTCAAAAGAACAAAATAACCCTTTATTTTATTGTCAAAAAGTAAATACAAATTACTACTTTTCCTTCTTTGAAATTTGCTTGTATCTATGCACCCTTCATCTTTTGTAGGGTCTCCTACAGTTTCAGCTTTCTTCTCATATTATAGGAATCATTGTGGTTTATCTCCTGATTATAGACTCTTTCCAATAAAATACCAGATTAGTGCTCTGAAATTGCAATCATATTACTCTGCTACCAGGAAGACTTCAATATTTGATGCTTCCTAAATGAATTAAGATGGATTGAGATTCCTTAGGATAGCATTAAGAGTCTAAGTAATGGAATCTACTTCCATCTATTTTTCCCACATTCACCAAGATTCTCAGCAACAGCTCTGCCACCTTTCTCACTCTGTTCACCCATCGTGCACTGACTTGATCTGATAGCCCCAGGGTCAGACTCATTTCCATATACTTTCTCTCTGCTCATGCTGTTATTCTGTTTTTCCACAAATATCAGAAAGATTTACATTCTTTAATGCATTGCTTATTTCTAATGCTATTTTAACTAAATAGCCCAGCCAAAACTGATTTCCAATGTCTGAACTCCCAAGTACGTTATATATACCAAACACAAGAGTGAAATGCTTCTGTGTGATCTGCATCATTGCTTTTATTCATATATATGTTCAATATACCTCTTTTTTTTTCATAAGATGGCACCAGGAACAATATACCTCTTATATTGCAAGAATTTTGAAATTAACTGTGATTTAAACTACAGTGGATGTAGCTCTAAAATGTTTGGGGAAAAAAGGCAGTTTGTATCCAAATCTCAGTGTTACTCAAGGGTGACCCAGTTGAACTTGGGCAAACTACTAAATATTTAATAATGTGAGTTTTATTCTGGAAAAGGATGGAAGTTAGGTCTAAATCACTAGTAGGAAATATATGGGAAAATTCTAATTTAGCACTTAGCAGATAGTAGGTTATTTATTCTTTCATTTCATACTATTAAGTGATCAAAACAAATTTTTGTTCAGATGCTTCCACAGCAGCTCCTCTTTCTGCTAATGATGTGAATATAACACATTATATTGAAAACAGTGCTTGTTAGTGATATTCCTCACAACAATCAAGACTATTGATGACGTTAGGGGTTCAAATAATTAACTTAATTGATATTTTCAGGAATTGCAATGTCATACATCATGAACAACTAACCAAACTATCTGAAAACATTCAAATCCATAAGGATTGCAGTATGTGACATCACTTTCCACAACAGACCGACAAATCTCCCTGTAAAAGAGATATACCTCAGAGAGTTTGAAAGGATAAAGAACTAAGAGATGAAAATATTCTTAACTGAGCATATATGTTCTGGATTAATCCATTTTCAAACATAATCTCTCAAAAAAAATGATGAGAATCAAATTCAAAATTCTCTCTGATAAATGGTGTTGGTTAAAAGGGATTAATGTTTGAGAAATTGGATTTCAGTGTATATATAGTGTGATATTTTCTTAGTATGTGTATTTTTGAACATTGAAAATAATTACAGTCTGAAACAATTTGTGAACTCACAAGTAATCATTTATTTGTATTTTATGGATTGTATTAGCTTGGAGTTTGCAATAAATCTCTGTAGAAATGCTCTGTTCTGAAAGTATATGTTCATTTAAAGATGACCCTGCTTTCACAACATCTAATTTTACTGATTTAATATTTTTTATACAAAATGGCCACTTGACATTTTCTCAAAATCCCCTTGTCTTTGAAAAAAAGTTAGCATGTTAGAATCAGTTTGTTACAGGGGATGATACTTGTTTTAGTGTATTCTGAGATTTATTCTTCACAATTCTTTTTACAGCATTTGTAACTTCCTTATTTCTTAGACTATAAATGAAAGGATTTAATGAAGGAATTACTTGAGTATAAAAAACAGCAACAGGCATATCTTATCTTGTTTTTTGACTGAACTTGGTTGAATGTACACAAAAAGTAGAGAGCCATAGAATATTGACACAGAGAGAAAGTGGGATGCACAAGTTGATAAGGCTTTGCCTCTTCCTTCTTTGGATTTAAGTGAAGTAAAAAATAGTGAAGAGGATGTAAAAATAAGATATTAGGACTATAGTAATAGTGAAGCTTTAAATGGACCCTGAAAAGATGTGTAGCATCAGTTCATTGATATAAGGGTCAACACATGAAACCCTGTACAGTGGAAAAACATCACAAAAAAAGTGACTGATTTCATGAGAGCCGCAGAAAGTTAAACTAAACAGAAACCCTACATGAATCATTGAATGCACATTTCCAGCTATGTAAGCCCCTGTAGTCATCCAAATGCAGAGTTTCATCGACATCCTGGTGTGGTACTGCAGTGGGCTGTATATTGCCACATACCGGTCATAGGCCATTGCTGCCAGAAGAAAGCAGTCCACAGTTTCAGCAAAGCAGAAAAAATAGAATTGTGCCATGCATTCATAGAGGGAAATTATTCTATCTTCTGAAAAGAAGTTCTCTAACATCTTGGGGGTAACAGCACAGGAAAAGCAGGAATCCATTAGAGCCAGATTGCCCAGAAAGATGTACATCGGTGTGTGAAGATGGCACTCCATATAGATCAGTGCCACCAAACCAAGATTCCCCATCATGGTGATCAGGTAGATGGCAAAGAACACCACAAAGAGAAGGTGCTTCAGTTCTGGTTCTTCAGTAAATCCTATGAGTCCAAATTCAGTTGGCATGGAGTAGTTACCTTCTGTCATCTCCACCTTTTCTGTTGAGATGGAAATAATGGAGACATAAGATTCTAATTTAGAATGTGTCTTAACGTCCTTTCAAATCTCCCTATGTATTAACAGGCAGAGGAGTTTTTGCAATCATCTTCTGTTGTCTTTTGAATACATTCGCACATATTCTCAGGCAAATATTTCACCTAATTTTCAGATCTATTACCTCATGGTAGTTTGTTTGGGATTCATAGGAATATTTTGTGATTTCAAAGAGAGTCCTTAGAATAAAAGGTTTTCCATATAAATTTATGGAAGATTAGTGTACAAATCTAGGATAGTCATATGTAGTGAAGTATTTTCAAATAATCTCACCATCAATTTTTGTATGGAATGTATTTAAAATATTCTTAAAAACATTATCCTGTACATGTATTTTTCCTACCACATAAACATTTTTTATACTATCCCATTGGATGTTAATTTATACATTTAGGAAGTATATATAGATCACTTAGTATGAAGGAGGAGACTCTTAATCTTTTATGAAACATACCCAGAAAATCAGGAAATAAATATCCCTATATTATTTAATAATTAGTCTGTATAGTTCACCTTCATATTCACATCACCCTATTGTGGAACCTATGGCTGCCTTGCAGATAGTTTTTCTAAGACTATTTATAAATATCGTTTTTTCTCCATTCCTTTGAATACATCCATTCCTTGCTTTAAGATTCTCCATGAGGTTATAATAGTATTAGTCTTCTGAACATACCCTCATAATGGTGAACAAATTATGAGGTTTAAAAATACCCATCATTTACCCTATACAATTTGCTCCATAGAGATTTCTCCTAAGATTTTTAGCTTATCACACGAGCTTCCTATGATTTCATTACTCCTTTAAGCTCACCTCCCTTAATCATTTTCAGATTATTTATCTGTATTGGAGAAGAGGAGACATAGTTTTCTCATATTGACAGAAGCAACAGCCTACTTTCAGAAAATCATGTACACTTTGTTATCTCTAAGATATATTCAGATTCTATGAGTGTTATATTTAAAGTACTGTCTAACCTTATCCACTTCCATCTTCATTTCCCACATGTAGCAACAGCTTTTCCAACTTTATCACTTTGTCCAACCATTGCTCACCTACATCCTCCCTCCATCCTGAGTGCCACACTCATTCCCATAAACATTATGTCCATGCTCTTAGTCCCGTTATTCCTTTTAAAATGTCAAATTTGTGGCTATCATTATTTAAAGAACAGTTTATATATGATTCTACTTACTAAAATTTTAACTAAATACCCAGACCACAATGATCTCCATATTCTAAACACTCAGGTATATTTTATATAATCAAGCAATCTAGGATAATCTACATTGTCTTTTTCATACATTCATGCACAATTTCTTTATTAGATTGTAGCATTTGAGAAAAATGGTGAAATAATTCTTTGAAAAGGCCTTTAAAATGCTTTGAAAAATGCAGACTGATTTAAATACCATGTCAACTCTGATTACATGTGACAAAATGAACTTGTATTCAGTATCTAAACAATAATAGTAACACCTCCTTGGTGTCTGCAGATTTAGAATTTTAACCTGGAGGAAGATACTAAAAAAGAAGTTATTCAAAAAATCATGTTTTAAAATATGTTTTTCTTTTATTTAAATTGACTCATTACTACCATTTTTTGCTGCCACGTACATTTGTGCAATTATCAGAAGTAAATATCTATACTTATAATTTAAAATAAAAATTAAGCATGGATAGTTCGTGGAGTACTTAGGCCATGTGCATGGGAATAAATTGCTTCTTGTTCATGCCTGAGACTGAGTTGATGGGACTTCCGGAGAAGATGGCGGCTTAGTAAGACGCGCGGATCTTAGTTTCTCCTTCAGGACAGCTACTAGGGGAGTAGAAACGATACAGAACAGCTCCCAAAGCCACGACAGAGATGAAAAAGACAGCGTACCCCATCCTGGAGCGGCTGGTTGGCTGGGAGAGTTCGCTCTGGTGAGGTCGCCAAGGGGCGTGGGCTTCGCCGGGCGGGGCGGTGGGCGGCCGGAGTCGCTCCCTTCCCCCTTCGCGGGCCGGCTGGGAGAGTTGGATCGGAGGTCCCCAGGCTGCGGAGAACAGTGATGGGGGAGGGGCCCCTTCCGAACCCGTGACTCCCCGGGAACGTGCACTCTCCCGGGCGGGCCACTGCCGCTGGCGCCCTCCCGCCGCACTTGTCACCCCGGGCCGACTAGGAAAATCGGACGGGCGCTTTTTTGGGCTGCAGTGGCCAGCGACCCTTCCCGCGTTCGGACCCCGGGCCGGCTCGCATTCTTCCAAGCCGCTTCTGCTAGCGAACCTCCCGGACGGTGAGAGTTTTCCAAAGTTAAAGGACCCACAGCACTTTTACTGGTGGGACCCGCAGACAAACGTGTGCCACGAGCGCAACCTACTGGGCAAGATAAGAAAAAACAGAACCCAGAGATTTCACAGAAAAATCTTAAAACCTTGTTGGGTCCGACACCCAGGGAAATCTGACTAAAGACCCAGACGCCAGCGGCAGAAGACAACGGTCCATGCTCAGAAGATTGAGAATATGGCCCAGTCAAAGGAACAAACCAAGAGTTCAAATGAGATACAGGAGCTGAGACAACTAATGCTGAATATACGAACAGAAATGGAAAACCTCTTCAAAAACAAAATCGATAAATTGAGGGAGAACATGAGGAAGACATGGGCTGAACATAAAGAAGAAATAGAAAAACTGAAAAAACAAATCACAGAACTTATGGAACTGAAGGACAAAGTAGAAAAGATAGAAAAAACAATGGATACCTACAACGATAGATTCAAAGAGACAGAAGATAGAATTAGTGATTTGGAGGATGGAACATCTGAATTCCAAAAACAAACAGAAACTATCGGGAAAAGAATGGAAAAATTTGAACAGGGTATCAGGGAACTCAAGGACAATATGAACTGCACAAATATACGTGTTGTGGGTGTCCCAGAAGGAGAAGAGAAGGGAAAAGGAGGAGAAAAACTAGTGGAAGAAATTATCACTGAAAATTTCCCAACTCTTATGAAAGACCTAAAATTACAGATCCAAGAAGTGCAGCGCACCCCAGAGAGATTAGACCCAAATAGGCATTCTCCAAGACATTTGCTAGTTAGAATGTCAGAGGTCAAAGAGAAAGAGAGGATCTTGAAAGCAGCAAGAGAAAAACAATCCATCACATACAAGGGAAACCCAATAAGACTATGTGTAGATTTTTCAGCAGAAACCATGGAGGCGAGAAGACAGTGGGATGATATATTTAAATTACTAAAAGAGAAAAACTGCCAACCAAGACTCCTATATCCAGTAAAATTGTCCTTCAAAAATGAGGGAGAAATTAAAACATTCTCAGACAAAAAGTCACTGAGGGAATTTGTGACCAAGAGACCAACTCTGCAAGAAATGCTAAAGGGAGCACTAGAGTCAGAAACAAAAAGACAGAAGAGAGAGGTATGGAGAAGAGTGTAGAAAGAAAGAAAGTCAGATATGATATATATAATACAAAGGCAAAATGGTAGAGGAAAATATTATCCAAACAGTAATAACACTAAATGTTAATGGACTGAATTCCCCAATCAAAAGACATAGACTGGCAGAATGGATTAAAAAACAGGATCCTTCTATATGCTGTCTACAGGAAACACATCTTAGACCCAAAGATAAACATAGGTTGAAAGTGAAAGGTTGGGAAAAGATATTTCATGCAAATAACAACCAGAAAAGAGCAGGAGTGGCTATACTAATATCCAACAAGTTAGACTTCAAATGTAAAGCAGTTAAAAGAGACAAAGAAGGACACTATATACTAATAAAAGGAACAATTAAACAAGAAGACATAACAATCATAAATATTTATGCACCGAACCAGAATGCCCCAAAATATGTGAGGAATACACTGCAAACACTGAAAAGGGAAATAGACACAAATACCATAATAGTTGGAGACTTCAATTCCCCACTCTCATCAATGGACAGAACATCTAGACAGAGGATCAATAAAGAAATAGAGAATCTGAATATTACTATAAAGGAGCTAGACTTAACAGACATTTATAGGACATTACATCTCACAACAGCAGGATACACCTTTTTCTCAAGTGCTCATGGATCATTCTCAAAGATAGACCATATGCGGGGTCACAAAGTAAGTCTTAACAAATTTAAAAAGATTGAAATCATACACAACACTTTCTCGGATCATAAAGGAATGAAGCTGGAAATCAATAATAGGCGGAGTGCCAGAAAATTCACAAATACGTGGAGGCTCAACAACACACTCTTAAACAACGAGTGGGTCAAAGAAGAAATTGCTAGAGAAATTAGTAAATACCTCGAGGCGAATGAAAATGAAAACACAACATATCAAAACTTATGGGATGCAGCAAAGGCAGTGCTAAGAGGGAAATTTATTGCCCTAAATGTCTATATCAGAAAAGAAGAAAAGGCAAAAATGCAAGAATTAACTGTTCACTTGAAAGAACTGGAGAAAAAACAGCAAATTAATCTCAAAGCAAGCAAAAGGACAGAAATAACAAAGATCAGAGCAGAAATAAATGAAATTGAAAACATGAAAACAATAGAGAAAATCAATAAGACCAGAAGTTGGTTCTATGAGAAAATCAATAAGATTGATGGGCCCTTCCCAAGACTGACAAAAAGAAGAAGAGAGAGGACACAAATAAATAAGATCAGAAATGGAAGAGGAGATATAACCACTGACCTCACAGAAATAAAGGAGGTAATAACAGGATACTATGAACAACTTTACGCTAATAAATACAACAATTCAGATGAAATGGACGGGTTCCTAGAAAGACATGAACAACCAACTTTGACTCAGGAAGAAATAGATGACCTCAACAAACCAATCACAAGTAAAGAAATTGAATTAGTCATTCAAAAGCTTCCTGAAAAGAAAAGTACAGGACCAGATGCTTCACATGTGAATTCTGCAAAACATTCCAGAAAGAATTAGTACCAACTCTCCTAAAACTCTTCAAAAAAATCTAAGTGGAGGGAAAACTACCTAATTCATTCTATGAAGCCAACATCACCCTCATACCAAAAACAGGCAAAGATATCACAAAAAAGAAAACTACAGACCAATCTCTCTAATGAATATAGATGCAAAAATCCTCAATAATTCTAGCAAATCATATCCAACAACACATTAAAAGAATTATACATCATGACCAAGTAGGATTCATCCCAGGTATGCAAGGATGGTTCAACATAAGAAAATCAATTAATGTAATACACCATATCAACAAATCAAAGCTGAAAAATCACATGACCATCTCAATTGATGCAGAGAAGGCATTTGACAAGATTCAACATCCTTTCCTGTGAAGACACTTCAAAAGATAGGAATACAAGGGAACTTCCTTAAAATGATAGAGGGAATATATGAAAAACCCACAGCTAATATCATCTTCAATGGGGAAAAATTGAAAACTTTCCCCCTAAGATCAGGAGCAAGACAAGGAGGTCCACTATAACCACTATTATTCAACATTGTGTTGGAGGTTCTAGCCAGAGCAATTAGACAAGAAAAAAGAAATACAAGGCATCAAAATTGGAAAGGAAGAAGTAAAACTATCACTGATTGCAGACGATATGATACTATACATCGAAAACCTGGAAAAATCCACAACAAAACTACTAGAGCTAATAAATGAGTACAGCAAAGTAGCAGGTTACAAGATCAACATTCAAAAATCTGTAGCATTTCTATACACTAGTAATGAACAAGCTGAGGGGGAAATCAAGAAACGAATCCCATTTACAATTGCAACTAAAAGAATAAAATACCTAGGAATAAATTTAACTAAAGAGACAAAAAACCTATACAAAGAAAACTACAAAAAACTGTTAAAAGAAATCACAGAAGACCTAAATGGATGGAAGGGCATACCGTGGATTGGAAGACTAAATATAGTTAAGATGTCAATCCTACCCAAATTGATTTACAGATTCAGTGCAATACCAATCAAAATCCCAACAACTTATTTTTCAGAAATAGAAAAACCAATAAGCAAATTTACCTGGAAGGGCAGGGTGCCCCGAATTGCTAAAAACATCTTGAGGAAAAAAAACGAAGCTGGAGGTCTCGCGCTGCCTGACTTTAAGGCATATTATGAAGCCACAGTAGTCAAAACAGCATGGCATTGGCATAAAGATAGATATATCGACCAATGGAATCGAATAGAGTGCTCAGATATAGACCCTCTCATCTATGGACATTTGATCTTTGATAAGGCAGACAAGCCAACTCACCTGGGACAGAACAGTCTCTTCAATAAATGGTGCCTAGAGAACTGGATATCCATATGCAATAGAATGAAAGAAGACCCAAGTCTCACACCCTATACAAAAGTTAACTCAAAATGGATCAAAGATCTAAACATTAGGTCTAAGACCATAAAACAGTTAGAGGAAAATGTTGGGAGATATCTTATGAATCTTACAACTGGAGGCGGTTTTATGGACCTTAAACCTAAAGCAAGAACACTGAAGAAGGAAATAAATAAATGGAAGCTCCTCAAAATTAAACACTTTTGTGCATCAAAGAACTTCATCAAGAAAGTAGAAAGACAGCCTACACAATGGGAGACAATATTTGGAAATGACATATCAGATAAAGGTGTAGTATCCAGAATTTATAAAGAGATTGTTCAACTCATCAACAAAAAGACAGCCAACCCAATTACAAAATGGGAAAAAGACTTGAACAGACACCTATCAGAAGAGGAAATACAAATGGTCAAAAGGCACATGAAGAGATGCTCAATGTCCCTGGCCATTAGAGAAATGCAAATCAAAACCACAATAAGATATCATCTCACACCCACCAGAATCGCCATTATCAACAAAACAGAAAATGACAAGTGCTGGAGAGGATGCGGAGAAAGAGGCACACTTATCCACTGTTGGTGGGAATGTCAAATGGTGCAACCACTGTGGAAGGCAGTTTGGCGGTTCCTCAAAAAGCTGAATATAGAATTGCCATACGACCCAGCAATACCATTGCTGGGAATCTACTCAAAGGACTTAAGGGCAAAGACACAAACGGACATTTGCACACCAATGTTTATAGCAGTGTTATTTACAATTGCAAAGAGATGAAAACAGCCAAAATCTCCATCAACAGAAGAGTGGCTAAACAAACTGTGGTATATACATACGATGGAATATTATGCAGCTTTAAGACAGGATAAACTTATGAAGCATGTAATAACATGGATGGACCTAGAGAACATTATGCTGAGTGAGTCTAGCCAAAAACTAAAGGACAAATACTGTATGATCCCACTGATGTGAACGGACATTCGAGAATAAATTTGGAATATGTCATTGGTAACAGAGTCCAGCAGGAGTTAGAAACAGGGTAAGAGAATGGGCATTTGGAGCTGAAGGGATACAGACTGTGCAACAGGACTAGATACAAAAACTCAAAAATGGACAGCACAATAATACCTAATTGTAAAGTAATCATGTTAAAACACTGAATGAAGCTGCATCTGAGCTATAGGTTCTTGTTTTGTTTTGTTTTTACTATTATTACTTTTATTTTTTCTCTATATTAACATTCTATATCTTTTTCGGTTGTGTTGCTAGTTCTTCTAAGCTGATGCAAATGTACTAAGAAACGATGATCATGCATCTATATGATGATGTTAAGAATTACTGATTGCATATGTAGAATGGTATGATTTCTAAATGTTGGGTTAATTTCTTTTTTTCTGTTAATTAAAAAAAAAAAGAGAAGGGGTAATTGGAGCTGAAGGGATACAGACTGTGCAACAGGACTGGATATAAAAAACTCAGAAATGGACAGCACAATACTACCTAATTGTAATGCAATTATGTTAAAACATTGAATGAAGCTGCATGTGAGGTATAGGTTTTTTTTTTTCTCTCTATTAACGTTTTAATTCTTATTCTGTTGTCTTTTTATTTCTTTTTCTAAATCGATGCAAATGTACTAAGAAATGATGAATATGCAACTATGTGATGATATCAAGAATTACTGATTGTACATGTAGAATGGAATGATTTCTAAATGTTTTCTTAATTTTTTTTTAATTAATAAAAAAAAGGAAAAAAAATTAAGCATGCTTTTAGCTTTCCAATTCATACAAAAACCAAAACTCTATAAACATACTAGGATTTTAAAGCAAATATTTGCTTAGCTTTCAAGACAATCATCTCTCTTTATTAAGTGATACATCAGAAATTATTGTCTGAATATATAAATCATGTAATTTATTCAGTAAAATTTGGCTAATTTTGAACAATGACAATATCAATGTAAAAGATTTTGGGAACTTCACTTGCTGTTTTTTTTAAACATTAAATACTAAAGATTTAATCCTCATATAAATTAGGAATAACTTTCAATGCATATTCCCTTGTTATTTAAAATAATTACTAGTGACCTTACTGTATGTTTTGAACTTCTACTTTATAATGAGAAAAAGTCATTGCAGTTTTGTATCTCATCTTAATCTCCAATCTTCAACTTAGAGAAAATGTAGAAAGATAACTAAGAAGTTAATGTCTAAGAACAATGAAAAAATGATAAATAAATTTAGAGAAATAAATATTCATGGATGTTATTATGAAAAACAAAAATAAAATATTTTTCTTACCTAGATTTCAAGGGAAAGGTTTTTTTAGTGTTTTTTGCTTGCTTTTTAAGGTATTAATATTTATAGAATTTCAAAATTAATAACTTGTTCTCTAAAGCATTTGTGATTAAAGAGTGAACATCTAGAAGATGACTAATAGATCAATGATAATGTTACATTCTTTTCAATGCAAAATATATTTTCCATCAAATCCTAGAGGGATTTGCATGTATTGTCATCATTTTATTTCTGTGGGAAGATTTGGCCCCTAAAACATATAAACTTTGGGGTATTAATTAAAGAAGTTCTGTGAGACACTGAAGTTAATAAACTGACCCTCACTAAAGTTTGTTTGATGGTGATATTGCTGATCTTGATATAACTGATATTATGATTACAATACTACTCACTGAATAGTTCATATCTAAACAGGGAAGAAAAGGGTCTCAGACTAGTTTAACCATTGACTGCTGGAAGTGGGATTAATATGGTTCATGAAAAATAACTAAGAATAGTGGTGTATAGATTATAAGGTTTGGTCAATAAAATGATGATTAATTATCAGGAAAAGATATGTAATGATAGATTCCTTATTATTTTAACTCTTTTTTTACCACTATGATAGAGCAATTCTTGGACTTGAATAAATTTATAATCTAACATTTCTAAATTTCAGACACATAGTTGGAAAACACAGATATTTGTGTTCAAATAGGAGAAGAATGCCAGTTGACTGAGTCCCCAGAACATGAAAGAGTTTGTTATTGAGCTTAAGAGCTGATGCAAGTAGTTCCGATATTTGAGCCTTAAGACCTAACAATCTAATGTATTAGATATCTGGAAAGGGATGTGGAGTTTACAGAAAGTTATGGAAAGCCCAACAGAAGAATCACAACAGAGATCCATGTGGTTTTAGAGCAAGGTCTTATTTTCTGCAGACCAGATGAAATATTCTGAATATGCAAAAATACTCCATCATATTGTATGGATCTTGTCAGAGTAGAGTATCTAAGCATGGGGCATCAATTGACCATCAGACTAGAACTGCCCTTCATGAGCTGTTATATGTCAGACTGACAAAGTAAAAGATATATAGGCAATCCATTTTAAGATAAAAGAAGTATATCTAGGATCAGGCCAACACCAGGCATTATGGGCTAGAGATCACAACAGTCTGCACAATGAGCATTATATGGTGCCATATACTTTTGGCTGAATACGTGGATCTAGGAACTTCCCACGTCACCCACATGAGAAATGTACTTTATTTCCTGATTTCCCTGAATCATATGAGTTTAAAGATCCTGACATTTGGGATATAAAGGATTTACCAGGAAACCCAGTGGCAATCCCCTTATACGTAGAAGCTGTAGATTAACTTTAAAAGGTTTTTGTACTCAAAAACTGTTATAGTAGATAAAAATGGATAACATATATTGATAAAAGAGTCACTCCATCAAGAACATAAAACTATTATAAACATTTGTCTATAAATATGAGTCCAAGAATGTATGAAGCAAATATTGACAAAATTGAAAAGAGGCAATTTTAAAATAATAATTGTTCTACAGTAATGGTTAGAGAATTCAGCACACCATTTGCAAGAATGGATAAGACAGTTCAACAAGGAAGCAGAGTACTTTAACAACACTACAAAACAAATATCCCTAACAGACATATATAGATCATTCCACCAATACCAGAATACATATTCTTCTGAAGTTCATATGGATCATTCTCCAAGATAGATCATATTAGATCACAAAACAATTCACATTGAATTGAAGTTGATTGAATCATACAAACATCATTTCTAACCATACTGGACTGTAACTGGAAGGATGAGATGGAAAATTTATAGAGACACACACCTAACAAAACAACTTATCGAGAAACAGATCACAACAGAGAAGTAAAGAGACTGAAATTGTAATCAAAGCCTCCCAAAAATGAAATCCAGGACTGTAATGGTTAGGTTCTGATGTCAACTTGGCCAAGTGATTAAGCCTAGTTATCTGGTCAGGCATTCACTGGTCTGACCATTGTTGCAAGGATATTTCACGTCTGGTTGATAAACCAGAAGGCTAGTGTATTAAATCATCAGTCAGTTGATTGCATCTGTGGCTAATTACACCTGTGATTAACTAAGGCATGCCACCTACCAACAAGATGATCCAATCAGTTGAAGGCATTGAAGAAAGGAGAATTTTTCACTGTTTCTTTAGCCAGCAAATTTTCCTGTGGAGTTCATCTAGAACCTTCATCAGATCTGCCAAATTCATAGCCTGCCCTATGCATTTTGGACTCTTCCATTCCTTGGTTTGCATAAGACACCTTTATAAATCTCATATTTACAGATATCTCTTGTGTGTTGTTTCTCTAGACACTAATACAGTGGCATACCTGGTGAATTTTGCTGAATTATCAAAGAAGAATTGACATCAATTAGTCACAAAATTTTCCAAGAAATTGAAAATGAGTTTTTCCTAATAATTTCTATAAAGCCAGCATCACCCTGATTCCAAAACATATAAGATAGAGAAAGAAAGGGAAATTATAGACCAACTTCTTTTGTGTATATAGTTGTAAAAATTTTAAATATTAGCAAATATTAGCAAATGAAATTCAACAGTATATTAAAGGATTAGATACCAAGGATTAGATACCATGACCAAGTGGGATTTACCAACTTGCAATGTTTATTCAAATTAAGGAAATCAATCAACGTTATAATCATGTCAATAGAACAAAGGGGAAAAAGTATCCATGATCATCTCAACTGATACAGATATTGCATTTGACAAAAACTAACACCATTTCTTGAATTAATAAAAAGATACTCAGGGTCTCCCAGTGCCTGCCCATGAAAAAAAAAAAAAACTCAGGAAACTAGAAACTGAAGGGATCTTTTTCAATATGATGAAAGTCTTTTATGAAATAACCACAGCAAACACCATTATTGATGATGAAAGGCAGAAAGCTTTCTCCATAAGATCCAGAACATGAAAGGCTTCCCATTTCAACCACTGTTAATCAATACTCTATGGCAAATAAGCATATGAAAATATTTAATGGCATGTGCCATTAGGGAATTACAAATTAAAACAACAGAGTGATATCTTCTAGAATTGCTAAAATCCAAAAAAACTACACTATTAATTGCTGGTTTTCATATGGAGCAATGGGAATACACCTCAATCTCTTCCCTTTTGTAGCTAAGTATGTTCTGGTCACAGTGACATGGCAGTAGCTACTAACATACCTATGAAACAGATCTTGTCTTTTTACATCATTCCTCAATTAAAGAACCAGGAATTGGAGAAATGGCCAATTCTAGGACTGGGGAAAGAAATATACAAAATGATGCTACAGCATTTTAGAGTGTCAGAAAATAAGGAAGTGCTAGGAAATAAACAAATAAACAAAAAAAAACCCTGAAATAAAAAATGATGGGTGTTGGCCAAAAAAACTAGCTAAAAACTGAAATAGCTTCCAGTGGTTTAAGCTGGAACAATTTTAGCAATTAAATTAATTAAATAAATTTTGTAGTCTTTACAGTCTTTTTATAGTCTGGGACTGTAAGTCAAAGAATAAAATAAATATCCATAAACCTATATTGCTATCAACAAATGACTGAATACATAAACAAAGGGGGAAGAAGTAATAAATATCTCCTGCTGAAAACTCTAAATAATTTGTGTTTTTCAGCCCTCCAGTAGGAAGAATATAACTTCCCATTTCTGTTGTGAACTTCAGAAAGAATATAATACAAAAAAGGGGAAACATTCACTTCATAGTGGAGAAATGTGACAAATACTACCTCAGGCATGGATCAAGGTAATTTTCTGCAGTTATAATCATATTGATACAATTTTCTTTTGATATGGTTTTTACATAATTTAATGATAACTGTATGATGGTTGGTCCTCATCTGTCTTGAATCTCTGTCCTCTCTGCTTACTTCACATCTTAGCCCTTGAAAGATTTTTCTGTCAGTCTTTAACTTTAATTCTCATGAAATACCTCATGAGGTAGTAGTTAAGGATACGGATTCTGGTACCATTTGGCCTGGGTTTATCTTAGCATTTTTGTACACAAATTTTAAAAACCTTTCTGTATGTCTCTTTTTGAATGTGCAGTTATTGAAAAGTAAAAAAGAGTCAATAGCTGTGCTGTTATCATGTAGTGCATACAACTGAAAAAGTTTGTATTGATACAAGATTGCCTGAGGATTAATTTTAAAATAGATATAAAAGGACAAAGATAAAAGATGTATCATAGTATTCATTCAGTTGCAAATAAAAATATTTCCCAAACAAGTTTAAATGGTAAGTAAATCTACTGGATTACACAACCAGAATAGATATTTTATTCTGGTGACTGGTTTTGTTTCTCGAAGATTTCCTGAGCTATATCTTCCAGATATAAAAGTATTGTTTCTTTCTTAAGTGATTTCTGATATTTTCCTTAACATATATTTGGATTGAATTTTGGACAACCATTGTTTTCCATGGTCTGTATGTTGAATCTTTAACTAATACTCAGTTGTTGAAATTGTTGATTATTTAATTGCACCTTTTAATATCTGACATCAGTCTCTTTCAGTGTTTTCTTACCTTTTCTTCTTCACATATTTTACAATCTTTTAACAAATTCTTCCAAGTCTCCCCTGATATTTTGAATGGAATTACAGTAAACTCTCAATTTATATAATATTAATTGACATCAACTTAGAGACTTATTTTAGATCATTCATCAAATTTAACCCTAGAATGTCTGATAACTTAAATGTGAAGAATGGAAGTATCTGAAAATATCAGTGATTACAATTTCAGGATGGGATGCTTCTAAGCGGCAATAGAAGAAATGAAGAAATATAAATGAAGAAACAGTAGATAAAAGAAAAGAAATGTACAACTGCACTTAAAATTTCAATAACCTTTCAATGTAAAATGTATATAGAGATAACATGAAAAAGCACAAGACTCATTGAAAAAGGAAAATGAAGGTATCAAGCAGATTTTTTATAGTCAATAAGTGTATGAAAAATATTTAAATTCACTAATTAAAAATATTTAATACATCATGTAATCAGGAAATGTTTATTAAATATACAAATATGTTAGGCACTTCATTAAATACTGGTAATAATATAAGATCAGATATTAAATACTTGCTACTCACAAGAGAAAATAAACCTTCATTCTATTATCCAAATGTTATGATTTACTGTTTCTTCTGAAAATATTGCTTATATCTATATGCCTTTCCCTCTTCAAGAGTCTCTCGCAGGTCCAAATTTTATAACCAATTATATATTAATTATTGTGGTTAGTCTCTTTGCTTCCAGTTTCTTTCCAATCAAATGTCAGATCAATTTTCTGATAGATACAGTCATATAACTCTGCTGCCAGGGTGACTTCAATGTTTGATGTCCTTAAGATAAATTGAGAATACTTAGGACGACATTAAGAATCTCAGTAACTTGATCCACTTCCATCATTATTTTCCATATTTACTGACTTCACACAAACAGGTTTGCCAGCTTTCTCACCTTATCAATTCATTATTCACCTCCTTCATCCTACATTCTCTGTGTCCCACTCCTTCCCATGAACATTGATTTGCTTATTGTAGTATTATTGTTTTCCCCTCTAAATATGATAGTTTCCATTCTTTAAGGCACATTTTATTTGTAATGCTACACTCCGGGCTAGACTGATCTCCGTTGTCTGAATGACTAAACAAGTCTTATATCCCTAAGATAATCTAGACTTGCTTGTTTATTTATATTGCTTTTATATGTATATGTCCCATAAAGTTGTTATAAGCATTTTGAGTTTACTTTTAAATTAAGCTTCTTTGAAAGAAACAGTAAACAGCTATGGGGGAAAGGCAGTATTGATCCAAATATGGCCCCATGCCTTTATGAATTTGTCTCCATGCTTTTATGAATTTTTCAGGCTGCATAATATTTCAAAACGTGAGTTTTTTCACTGGAAAAGCATATAAAGCAAAGTCTAATTCATTGGTAGTTAAAATATATGTAATTCTACTTTAAGCCTAGCTGATTGTAGGTTCTCAGTGAATTATTTTTTCTTTCATATTTGTACATTTCAATGAACCATAAATATAAATAATGGAATTTTCGTTATTATCTGTTTCATTTATGCTTGAAGATAATCTTCAGCTATCAGTAATGCTATGAACGTATAAAAAGTTTATATTGGAATTAGGTTAGGTTAGTAGTAAATAAGAAATTATATCAGCGAAAAGAAACTCTTTGTTTATTTTATACACATAATACAAACTATGGACTATAGTTGAAAGCAATATTTTAGTATTTGTCATGGTTAGGGACAGGTGTCAACTTGGCCAAGTTGTGGTACTTGTTCATCTGATTGGGCAAGCGCTGGCCTGTCTGTTACAATGAGGACATTTCATAGGATTAGGTCATGATCACTTTAGCTACATCCACAGCTGATTCCATTTGTAATCAGCCAAAGGGGAGTGTCTTCTGCAATTAGTGATGCTAAATGCAATCATGGGAAGCCTTTTAAGGAGGACTCAGAGGAGACAGGTTGCATTCCTGCTTTGGCTGGTGAGCCTCTCCTGTGGAGTTCATCCAGGCCATCCATTGGAGTCATCGGCTTCACAGCCTGCCCTGTGGATTTTGGACTCTGCGTTCCTACGGTCACGTGAGACACTTTCATAAATTTTATACTTGCAAGTGTTCCCTGTTGATTCTGTTTCTCTAGAGAACCCTAACTAATACATCTTGGTACCAGGAGTGGTTCTTAAGGAACAGAATCTTAAAAATGGGTTTTTATGAATGGTTTTCTACTCTGACTGGGCTCAGAGACACTAAGGACTCTGATTCCTGTAATCAGAATGACACTCCCAATCCATGAACTGAGTTGGCAAAGGAGATAGTCAAAATATCATCATTCGATTCTCCTAATGCTTCGCTTCTACGAAGCCAGACTCTGGGGGATAATGTTTTTGACACCTTTACAGAGTTTTGTAGAAATAAGAGTTATAGAGATGTTGGTTGGTTGTTGTTAGATACACTATCTACATTAAAGGGTGAAAGGGATGGGCTTAAGGCTTCAAACAAGAAGCTTAAGTGCCATCTGAAAGATGTAGAGGTTTCTATGAGTATCCTGAAGGAAAATTTTATTTCCTGTAGCCGTAGACTTGAGATCTCTGAAAATCAGACTCAGAATCTTATTGTTAGAGTAGCAACTTCACAACGTAAACTGAAATCTCAGTCTTGCATGGTGTCTGCCATTAAAGTGAGGGCATTGATTGGAAAGGAGTGGGACCCTGAAAAATGGGATGGTGACATATGGATTGATAATGATGTTGGGGGTGAGGTTGAAACCCTAGACCATGCTGAGCCTTCTTTAGATAACCCTGTAGTAGTCTGCCCTGAGGACATAGCCACCCCACCTCCAGCCTGCCTTGAGGAATTGGCCACCCAACCTCCTCCTGAAGGGATTAGCCCTAGAGTTATTAATCCTGTTTCACCAGATGAAACTGCAAATGAAAGCCCTGAAGCAAATGGCTTGGAAGATATTTCTAATTCTTTTCATGACCCACCCCCACCACCCCTCATTTCTTCTAGACCTATAACTAGACTAAAGTCCCAACAGGCCCCTGAAGGTGAGGTACAAAGTATCACACATGAGGAGGTACGTTATACTCCAAAATAACTGTGTGAGTTTTCCAATTTATATAGACAGAAATCAGGGGAATATGTGTGGCAATGGATTTTAAGAGTGTGGGATAATGGTGGGAGGAATATAAGGCTGGATCAGGCTGAATTTATTGATATGGGCCCACTAAGCAGAGATTCTGCATTCAATGTTATAGCCAGAGCAGTTAGAAAAGGTGTTAACAGCTTGTTTGGGTGGTTGGTTGAAACATAAATCAAAAGGTGGCCAACATTACCTGATGTTGAAATGCCAGAACTGCCCTGGTATAATGTAGATGAGGGGATCCAGAGGCTTAGAGAGATTGGGATGTTAGAGTGGATTTATCATGCAAAGCCTGCTCTTACACCCCAGGAATGTCCAGAAGATGCACCTTTTACCAGAACAGTGAGAAATAAGTTTGTGAGACTAGCACCATCATCCCTCAAGAGCTCTGTGGTTGCACTTCTCTGTAGGTCAGATATTACTGTAGGAACTGCTGTCACTGAACTGGAATCCTTAAACACAATGGGGATGACAGGATCCCGAGTTGGCAGAAGCCAGGTGGCAGCACTTAATCACCAAAGACAGGGTAGACGCGGGTATTATAATAGACAACAAACTCAAAGGAGGCATCAAAATTATATGACACGCAAAGATTTGTGGCATTGGCTAGTAAATCATGGGGTGCCTAGAAATACAATACAAGGGCAGTCTACAAAATTCTTGTTGGAGCTGTATAAACAAAAGAGTTCTAGGTCAAGGGAACAGAAGTCTAACCTGAATTACAAAAACACAGAGTCACGGCCCCTTAACCAATTTCCAGGCTTGAAACAGTTTACAGACCCTGAGCTCCTTGAATGAAGGGGAGGCCAGGTCCCTATGGGGGAGAAACCTGTTACACTGCCACAAATTTATACTGTTAACATTCCTCTAAGTCTTCCCCAAGGAGACTGACGGCATTTTACCAGGGTAACTGTGCATTGGGAAAAAGGAAATGATCAGATATTTCGGGGATTACTAGACACTGGTTCAGAAGTGACATTAATTCCAGGGGACCCAAAACATCACTCTGAACCACCAGTCAGAGTGGGGGCTTATGGAGGCCAGGTGATCAATGGAGTTTTAGCTCAGGTCCGTATCACAGTGGGTCCAATGGGCCCCCAGACCTATCCTGTAGTTATTTCCCCAGTTCCAGAATGTATAATTGGCATAAACATACTGAGCAACTGGCAGAATCCCCACGTTGGTTCTCTAACTTGTGCAGTGAGGGCTATTATGGTGGGAAAGGCCAAGTGGAAGCCACTAGAACTGCCCCTACCAAGCAAAATAGTAAATCAAAAGCAATACCGTATTCCTGGAGGGATTGCAGAGATTACTGCCACTCTTAAGGACTTGAAAGATGCAGGGGTGGTGATTCCCACCACATCCCCTTTCAACTCTCCTATTTGGTCTGTGCAGAAAACAGATGGGTCTTGGAGAATGGCAGTGGATTATCGTAAACTCAACCAGGTGGTAACTCCAATTGCAGCTACTGTTCCAGATGTAGTATCATTGCTTGAGCAAATCAATACATCCCCTGGTACCTGGTATGCAGCTATTGATCTGGCAAATGCTTTTTTCTCAATAGCTATTAGTAAGGACCACCAGAAGCAGTTTGCTTTCAGCTGGCAAGGTCAACAATATACTTTCACTCTCCTACCTCAGGGATATATCAACTCTCCAGCCCTATGTCACAATCTTGTTCGCAGAGACCTTGATCGTTTCTCCCTCCCACAAGACATCACACTGGTCCATTATATTGATGATATCATGTTGATTGGACCTAGTGAGCAAGAAGTAGCAACTACTCTAGATTTACTGGTAAGGCATTTGCGTGTCAGAGGATGGGAGATAAATCCAACAAAAATACAGGGGCCTTCCATCTCAGTAAAATTTTTAGGTGTCCAGTGGTGTGGGGCATGTCAAGATATCCCTTCTAAGGTGAAGGATAAATTGCTGCATCTGGCCCCTCCCACATCCAAAAAAGAGGCACAACGCCTAGTTGGCCGTTTTGGATTTTGGCGACAACATATTCCTCATTTGGGTGTGCTACTCCGGCCCATTTATCGAGTGACCAGAAAAGCTGCTAATTTTGAGTGGGGACCTGAACAAGAGGAGGCTCTGCGACAGGTCCAGGCTGCTGTGCAAGCTGCTCTGCCACTTGGGCCATATGATCCAGCAGATCCAATGGTGCTGGAAGTGTCAGTGGCAAATAGAGATGCTGTCTGGAGCCTTTGGCAGGCCCCTATAGGAGAATCACAATGCAGACCCTTAGGATTTTGGAGCAAAGCCTTACCATCTGCTGCAGATAACTACTCTCCTTTTGAGAAACAGCTTTTGGCCTGCTACTGGGCCTTAGTAGAGACTGAACGCTTAACCATGGGCCACCAAGTTACCATGAGACCTGAGTTGCCTATCATGAGTTGGGTGTTGTCTGACCCACCAAGCCATAACGTTGGGCGTGCACAGCAGCACTCTATTGTAAAGTGGAAATGGTATATACGAGATAGAGCCAGAGCAGGTCCTGAAGGCACAAGTAAGTTACATGAAGAAGTGGCACAGATGCCAATGGTTTCCACTCCTGCTGCCACATTACCTTCTCTTTCCCACACCAAAGCTATGGTCTCTTGGGGAGTTCCTTACAGTGAATTGACTGAGGAAGAGAAAACTCGGGCCTGGTTTACAGATGGTTCAGCACGATATGCAGGTACCACCCAAAACTGGACAGCTGCAGCATTACAACCCCTTTCTGGGGTGTCCTTGAAGGATAGTGGTGAGGGGAAATCCTCCCAGTGGGCAGAACTTCGAGCAGTGCACCTGGTTGTTCATTTTGCTTGGAAGGAAAACTGGCCAGAGGTGCATTTGTATACTGACTCATGGGCTGTTGCTAATGGTTTGGTTGGATGGTCAGGACTTGGAAAGACCATAATTGGAAAATTGGTGACAAAGAGGTCTGGGGAAGAAATATGTGGATAGACCTTTCTGAGTGGGTGAAAAACATGAAGATATTTGTGTCCCATGTGAATGCACACCAGAGGGTGACTTCAGCAGAGGAAGATTTTAATAATCAAGTGAATAAGATGACCCGTTCTATGGATACCAGTCAGCCTGTTTCCCCAGCAACTCCTGTCATTGTCCAATGGGCTCATGAACGAAGTGGTCATGGTGGTAGGGATGGAGGTTATGCATGGGCTCAGCAACATGGACTTCCACTCACCAAGGCTGACCTGGCTACAGCCACTGCTGAGTGCCCAATCTGCCAGCAGCAGAGACCCACACTCAGCCCCCGATATGGCACCATTCCCCGAGGTGACCAGCCAGCTACATGGTGGCAGGTTGATTACATTGGACCACTCCCTTCATGGAAGGGGCAGCGATTTGTTCTAACTGGAATAGACACATACTCTGGCTATGGATTTGCTTTCCCTGCACGCAATGCTTCTGCCCAAACTACTATCCGTGGGCTTACAGAATGCCTTATCCATCGTCTTGGTATTCCACGTAGCATTGCTTTGGATCAAGGAACACACTTCACAGCAAATGAAGTGCGGGAATGGGCACATGCTCATGGAATTCTCTGGTCTTACCATGTTCCCCATCATCCAGAAGCAGCTGGATTGATAGAACGGTGGAATGGCCTTTTGAAAACTCAATTACGGTGCCAACTAGGTGGCAATACCTTGAAAGGCTGGGGTAATGTTCTCCAGGAAGCTGTGTATGCTCTGAATCAGCGTCCGCTGTATGGTGCTGTTTCTCCCATAGCCAGGATCCATGGGTCCAGGAACCAAGGGGTGGAAATGGGTGTGGTGCCACTCACTATTACTCCTAGTGATCCACTAGGAAAATTTTTGCTTCCTGTCCCTGCTACCCTGAGTTCTGCTGGTCTACAAGTTTTAGTTCCAAAACGGGGTGTGCTTTCTCCAGGAGAAACCATAGTGATACCACTGAACTTTAAGTTAAGATTGCCACCTGGCCACTTTGGGCTACTTATGCCTCTGGATCAACACACCAAGAAGGGAATTACATTATTGTCTGGGGTAATTGACCCTGACTATCAGAAGGAAGTAGGACTGCAACTACATAATGGAGGTAAAGAAGAGTTTTCTTGGAATATAGGAGATCCCCTGGGGCGTCTATTAGAACTACCATGCCCTGTGATTAAAATCAATGGAAAACTGCAACAACACAATCCAGGCAGGACCACTAATGGCTCTGAGATTTCAGGAATGAAGGTTTGGGTCACCCCACCAGGCAAAGAACCACGGCCAGCTGAAGTGCTTGCTGAGGGGAAAGGGAACATGGAATGGGTAGTGGAAGAAGGTAGTGATAAATATGAACTTCGACCACGTGATCAGCTACAGAAACGAGGACTGTAATGCTGTTTTGTTTGTGTTATACTATTTAAGTTGTAAGATATCAAGTTTAAGAATGAATGCTGCCCAAGGATTTGCACGCTATTCTGGAGAGATTTAATGTGTTTCCAGTTATATGCAGGACAGTTGAGTATTGTCAGGTAAAAGAAAAAATGTGTGCTTATTTGTTTTCATTTGGGAATTAAGTATGGTCTAAGGTGATATATATATATATATATAGGTGCCAAGTTGACAAGGGGTGGACTGTCATGGTTAGGGGCAGGTGTCAACTTGGCCAAGTTGTGGTACCTGTTCATCTGATTGGGCAAGCGCTGGCCTTCTCTGTTACAATGAGGACATTTCATAGGATTAGGTCATGATCACGTTAGCTACATCCACAGCTGATTCCATTTGTAATCAGCCAAAGGGGAGTGTCTTCTGCAATTAGTGATGCTAAATGCAATCATGGGAAGCCTTTTAAGGAGGACTCAGAGGAGACAGGTTCCATTCCTGCTTTGGCTGGTGAGCCTCTCCTGTGGAGTTCATCCAGGCCATCCATTGGAGTCATCGGCTTCGCAGCCTGCCCTGTGGATTTTGGACTCTGCGTTCCTATGGTCACGTGAGACACTTTCATAAATTTTATATTTGCAAGTGTTCCCTGTTGATTCTGTTTCTCTAGAGAACCCTAACTAATACAGTATTCTTTAAATATAAATCTATAGAGACAGAATTGGATTTTTGTTAATGTAGCGTGGGGAAGGATAGAGGATTGAGAGGGTACTGCTAAGTGGTCTGGGTTTTTCTTGTTGGAGTAAGGAAAATGTTTTGGAATTTATTGCGTTGATGAGTGCACAACAAAATAGTACAAGACAAACAAACAGGAAATGATAGCCCATCCAAAGGATGATAGTAAAATTTCAGAAAACACCAGTGAAGGAGAAAAGAATGCGGACATACTGAACAAAGTCATTAAAAAGTCTTCTTAACAAAAAAAAAAGTCTTCTTAAAAATACCCAAGGACTTGATGGAAAATACAGAGAAAGAAGAAGTTTGCTGATGCTTTCTTCTGCCAACTCCACTGTTTTTGCATCCCTCCTGGGATTTTCATTTCACTTGCTTTGGTCTTCAACTTCAGTATTTCTGTTTGGTTACTTTTAAAAATTTCTATCTCTTTATTTAGACTCTCAAATATTCATTCACTGTTTTCTTATATCATTTAGTTCTTTTTCTGTTCTGATCATCTTTAAGATCACTTTTTTAAAGGCTTTCTTTCATATGCCCACATTCTAATCTTCTAAAGCTCCTCTGAGGTGTCCCTGAAGTTGAGCTTTTCTGGCATGCCTAGCAAATGCAGCCTTTAAGCTTACTGTCTCCTACAGTCCCAAGGAAGTGCTGCAGCTTTAAATTTCCACCACTTTCTCCCCTCTCCCGAGTTGATTTAAAACAATGGCTGCCACCAGCTATGTCCAGAGTGGGTTGAAACAATAGTTGCCCTCAAAGCCAGGACCCCACAACCTGGATTCATTAATTAAAAGCCATGATCAGTGATTGGCCATGCCTATCTGTCATTGGGTAAGAGAATTTTCATGTTCCTTTCTGTCACCAGCAGCAAGTCAGGGACTAGACATTGTGATGGTCTGCCAAGAGATGAGAAATAGGCTCTGGTACCAGCCACCTGGACAGAGCAATTTGGACTTCTTCACTATAATTTATCTACCTCTTCCTCTTGCTCTTCACTGGACGCTGTATGGTGTTCTTTTGGCCTCTGGAGTTTCAAAATAGCTGTTTTAGACAGTCCCTGCTTGTTTAACAGTTACTTTGGTGGGAGGACTGAGACCTGATACTCCTTACTCTGCCATCTTCCCTGGAAGTCTGTCTTCCTATATCTTTTTTTTTAAGCATCCCCTTATATCATGGATTCTGAAGTTTTAACCACCCTAGGTGAAAATAGTTGATGGTTGAATCATGAAACATACATCCGCCCCCCAAAAAAGTCATTTCTTAATCTTAGTCCAAATTCTTTTCAGTGTGAGCCCATTTGCAAAACCACCTTTGAAGATGTATTATCTGTTAAGTTGTAGACTCATTTGTAAATAGCCCTGTCTAGGTATGGAATCCCATTAGGTGCAATCAAACTGAATTATAAATAACCTTAAATCATATTACTATAAGCTTCATAAAGAGATGAAATTTGGATTTGCTCAGAGAAGCAAGAAGACATAGAAGCAAATCAGTTAGAGAAAGTCACAAGAGGGAAGCATGTGACAGAGGCAAAGACAAAACCTAAAGAATCCAAATGTTTCTGGCAAACCAGCTTGAGAATGCCACTAATTCAGGTAGAAAGTTTGCCTTTCAAGGACTTGATATTAGATGTCTAGCATTCCAAAGAGTAAGCTGATGAATTCCTGTTGCCATGCCAACCAGTATGTGGTCTTTGACATAGCAGCCCTACTAAACAAACTGCTGTCCATTTTCTTATTAAGCCTTGATCTTTCAAATTTTCAGGTCTTTTCTTTACTCTTGCAGTTCCCTCAAGAAACTATCCTTCAATTGCCATTCACCTAGTAAAATACAACATATCTGAAGGTTTCATTTGAAATGAAACTTACTTTGAAAATCTTTCCTTCTTTCTCTTGGTCACTCTGATGTTCCTTCTTTATAATTCCTCCAAAATATGTTAACATGTCTATATAATATTTATGTCTTTAGTAGTGTGTTCTTTCTAATAAAGTGGCCATCATTCCCCAAATCTAGATTTTGGACTTCTTTTCATGAGTCACTTCTTATATACAGGAACTGTTCATTCTCATCTGCTCATACCTTGAACACTAAAAGCCCATTGTCTTGTCTGAAGCCCCTTGTATTACAAATACTTGATCTGGTTGAGCTGAACTGAAATCTTAGCAATCAATTCAATAAGTAAGTATTGAGGACAGTTTGCTTGAGGAAGCCAAATGATGTATGGTATGATTCCTGTTAATCAAAGCTTGTTTATGCAGTTGACTTGATCTTTCAAAGATCATAGCAGCCCTGCTAAAGTAACTGTGGTCCATTTTCTTATTAAGGCTTGATCTTTCAATTTTCCAGGTCTTTTCTTTACTCATGCAGTTCCCTCAAGAAACTACCCTTCGATTGCCATTCACCTAGTCAACCCTGGTGAAGTGTCTAAAGTATTATGAAAGCAAATAAGAACCGCGGAAATAACGAAGAGGGAAAATCAATTTCATCTAAAAGACCTGATAAAGTCCTCATGGAGGATATCAGATATGATATAAAAATGAGTAGGGTTGGGGGTGCAAGGGTAATTCAGTGGTAGAATTCTTGCCCGCCATGTGGGAGGCCCAGATGTGATTCCCAGCCTATGCACGTCCTAAACAAGCAAACAAACAAACAAACAAGCAAAAAAACCAACGAAACAAATTCAACAAATGGTGCTGCAATAAGGGGATACCCACATGGAAAAAGAATTAAATACGACCCCTGCCACACAGCATACAAATAAATAAAATGAGTGAGATTGAAGGGAAAGAAAAGAAGAAAGAATTATTTTAGGTGGGATAAATATTATGAGGAATTTCACTGTAACAAGACAGAAGCTAGTGCATAGAGGAACAGAGAAGTAATGCATGTATCCATGTGCCCTGATGTGAGATTGTGAGACGGAGAAAACAAGGTAATAGGTAAGGTGCAGGCAGACCGTGGATTATCTGGAGTACAAAATAAAGAAAATGGATTTGTTGAAAAGTAATGAGGGGCCATTAAGAATTCTTAAGGAGAATTTTTGAATATCATTTTTGTTCAATCATTCAACAAATATTTAGCTAGTACCAAAAAGTGCCAGGTACTATTCAATGGATTAAGAATATAGGAATGAATAAAATAGATTTAAAAAAAACCATCCCTCTTATCCTATGTGTTAATCATAGTGTGGGAAAAGGATGATGAATAACTAAAAAGTATTTTGAGAAGTGATTATTATATGAAGTATAAGATAGAGTAGGAAACTGAAGGAGCATCTGAGTGACCAGAAAAGACAGGTAAACAATCTCAGTAATTCATATATGGGCCTAAATAATAGTATCAGAGTTATTTCAAAGATGGCTTTGTAAGACACAGGGACAGATTCACTCACAGGGTGAAGAAGTCAGTGACCCTAGCTAAACCTACCACATCTTTTAGTCTCCTCCTCACCAAATCATAATTCTTTCATAAACCAAAATAATCCCACTTCCTACAGTATGTGGTTAAAGAAGCCCAGACTGTTTTCTGTCAGTTTTAGATTTTATGAACAGAACAGTGAACAGGATTGTAAAAATGAGATCTGACACTTCAGGATCAGCAATATCATCATATCATGGTGACAGTCATTTCCATTATCCACAGTGTCTCTAATTAATGCCCCACGGTTTATATGTTTCAAGGACCAAATGTCTCCACAGAAATAAAATGATGACATTGCAAGTAAATCCCTCTAGGATTTGATGAAAAATATATTTTGAACTACCTATAAAAAAACTATATTTATTAATAGTGACCTAGACATAATTTCCTAGATGTTCATGCTTTAATATCAAATGTTTTAGAGACCAATGTTTGTATTTCCTTAAATCTTAATATCATAAGACAAGAAACAAGCTGCAACAAAAACCTTCTCTGTGAAGTCTAGGTAAGAGAAGTACTCTATTTAATTTTGCTTTTCATAATAACTTCCATGAGTATTTATTTCTCTCAATTTGTTTATCGTTTTTTAATTGTAGTTAGATTCCAACTCCTTTGTTATCTTTCTAGCCTGCACTAAATTGAAAACTGTGGAAACTATGATGAGGAACAATACTGAAATTACTTTTATGATTATAAAATAGAATTTTTAAATGTACATTAATGTCAGAACACAATCCTATAAATACAGGCATGTACATTGAAAGTTTATCTGAATGATTAAATGCTTTATATTTAATGTTTAAAATAAATAATAAATAAAGTTTCCACCATGACCATTATATTGTCATTTTGATTATGGAGAAATTAACCAGGTTGTCTAAAGAATTTATATGATTAACATGTTCCTAGAATACCTCCTAATGTATCTCTTAATAATGAGTGATGATAGCCTTTTAAAGCAAAGCAAAACATATTCTCAAAAAATCCTAGTATAATTTAAAGAATTTTCTGTTTTCTAAGTATTAGAAAACTGAGAATAAAGGCAAGCTTACTTTTATAAATTAATGTATAAACTATAAAAATGTACCTTAGAAAAACTTATAAATATCCAAGGAAGCAGAAAAATAGTAAAATGGGTTGATTCACATAAAAGAAGGACACATTTTTTAAATGATGTGTTTATAATAATCTCCTTTGTAGACTCTTCTTCGGGATTAAAAATATCAATTTGCCAATAATATCAATTTGCCAATACCAAAGAAGTGACTTAGTATCTTTGGTTGGATACTGAATACAGGTTCACTAACAAAGGTAATCAGAGTGAGGGTAGGAGTTGAATCATTTTGACTTTTTCATTGTACAGATCTTTCAAATAAATACGTCATCATTAATTGCAAATGCTATGATTTAGTAAGGAAAATTATGCATGGATGTATGAAAAATCACTGTAATTATTCTAGACTTTTGAGTGTATATACATATGCTTGAAGCTTTGGAAAATGGAGATCAGTGTTTTCTAGGGCATTTAAAATCTTAGTAAGTAGCATTATATGTAAACTATGTTTCAGATAATGGCAAATTATGGATGCAAATAATTTCAATGTTTTGAAAAAGAACAACAGAAATAACAGCATGGGCAGAGTCAATGTTTGTGCAAATTAATGTGGTATTTGTGATAGAGGAAAGAGAAAGGTAAGCATCAGTGAATAGAATGACAAAACTGGTAGAGATGTTTGGGAAAATGAAAATGAGAATGGAGGTATGCAAGTTTAGAGAAAACTTTAAATGCCACTGTAAGGAATTTAAATTTATCTTAAAGGCAGCACAGTTTAAAGTTGTATGAACACAGAATTTTGCTCCTCTCAATGTCAGAAAATTACGGCCACTAAATTCCAGCAAAGACAAATGGATCTGGAAATGATCAAGGAAACATGAACCTCAATAAGTAATCAAATCATTGGGAGCACTTATGTGCTAAGCTAAAATGTAAGAGGAGTCTCTATGTAACAAGTTGGAAAGAGAACTTGTAAAATTTCATATTTTTTTTTTTACCATTACAAAGGTATAGTCTCAAATTGAATAATATTAAAACATCAAGGTGTCCCTTAAGCAAGAATTGCATGTATAAAGATAAATGGAGAGAAAATGATATTTTATTTACAAGCAGTATCAGAGAATTTTCTGCCAAGACAGGAATAAGTTCCGCGATAGGTTTTTATAAATACGAAAGCAATATTTACAAATTACTTATTAAAGGAATATATGGAGAATTATTTCCTGAGCTTTCTAAGGTAGTTTTATTAAATATTAGCAGTTCCATTCTGCATCCTTTCTAAATTTTCTACATTTCCTAAGATATATAAACTAACATAGATATTGGATGTCATTTTTGAACATTAATTCAAATGAGATAGTCTGTGATAAATATTTGTTCAGTGTAAAAAGAACATATATAGGAGAATTGCTTTTAAATACATTTAAGGATATTCAATAGAAAAATGGAAACAGATTATTTGGAAATACTGAATGAAACATTGCTATCCTAGATTTGTACACTACCATTGCATAAATTCATACAGTAAATTTTTACTGCTATAAAAACTTCTTTTGTAGTTGTTAAAATGTCCCTATGGGGTGAGCCACAGTGACTCAGCAGACAGAGTTCTCGCCTGCCATGCAGGAGACCCGGATTCCATTCCTGGTGCCTGCCCATGTAAAAAAAAAATGTCCCTATGAATCCTGACTTCACAACTTGATGTGATAGAGCTGAATTTTAAGGGGATAAATATCCCCTCAAACCATGTATACCTGTGTTTCAAAGACAGCAGAAGACAGTTGAAGAAATTCATAGGGAAAAATAGGATACATTCTAAATTAGATCTTCTTTCTCCATAATCCTATTTCAAGAGAGAAATCGGAGATGCCTGAATATAACCACTCCATGGCAACTGAATTTACCCTCATAGGATTTATGGATCAACCAGAGCTGAAGCCCCTTCTGTTCGTGGTGTTCTTTGTCATCTATCTGATCACCATGGTAGGGAATCTGGGTTTGGTGGTACTGATCTATATGGAGCGTCGTCTTCACACACCGATGTACATCTTTCTGGGCAACCTGGCTCTGATGGATTCCTGCTGTTCCTGTGCTATCACCCCCAAGATGTTACAGAACTTCTGTTTAGAAGAAGGAACAATTTCCCTCTATGAATGCATGGCACAATTTTATTTTCTCTGTCTCGCTGAAACTACAGACTGCTTTCTTCTAGCAGCTATGGCATATGACAGGTATGTGGCCATATGCAGCCCACTGCAGTACCACACCATGATGTCAAAGAAACTCTGTGTTCAGATGACCACAGGGGCCTACATAGCTGGAAACGTGCATTCCATAATTCAAGTAGGATTATTGTTTAGGTTAACTTTCTGTGGTTCTCATCAAATCAATCACTTTTTTTGTGATGTTCTCCCTTTGTACAGACTTTCTTGTGTTGACCCCTATATCAATGAACTAATGATACCCATCTTATCTGGGTCACTTCAAACCTTCACTATTACCACAGTCATAATCTCTTATCTCTTTATCCTTTTCACTGTTTTTAAAATGAAATCCAAAGATGGAAGAGGCAAAGCCTTATCAACTTGTGCATCCCACTTTCTTTCTGTCTCAATGTTCTATGGCTCTCTTCTTTTTATGTATGCTAAACTAGGTACAGTTATAGAAGAAAAAGATTATATACCAGTTGCTGTTCTTTATACTCTTATAATTCCTTTATTAAACCCTTTTATTTATAGTCTAAGAAATAAGGAAGTAATAAATGTTGTGAAAAGAATTATGAAGAAATATTGCATAACATTCTGAAATAAATATCACTCTTTGTAGAAACTGATTTTAATAGAATAAAAACTTTTCAAAGTCAAGGGATACTGAGAAATTGTTAAATGGCCATTTTTATATAAAATATTAAAACAGTGAAATATTATGATGTTTAATCCGAAGTATATATAAATGTGCATATCTGTTCCTAGAGGAGGGATACTGAGATGTATTGCTATATCCAAACTAATAGAGTCTGTCAGATACGAGTAAGTTATAACCCCTGAGATCACAAATTGTATCAGGGTGTAATTAGTTTCGATGTTCAACTAATTCAACAAATATCAAAACAAATATAAGATAGTATTTAAATTTAATACATTTGGTAAATATATGGAACTCCTAATCTTATGACTTCAGAACACTCCATGTTGTCAAATATTAATCCCTTCTTAAGTAACACCGTCTATCAGATTTAAACTGTGCTTTTAAATTTGATTCTCATCTTTTTATTATTTGGGACATTATGTTTGAACATGGATTCATGCAGAATATGGAAACTCAAATTAAGAACGTGTTCATCTTTAATCATAGTTATTTATCCTATGTTTGACAGGTCAAACTTGCTGAAATAGTGTCTTCTGCTGTTTTAAATGATGCTACCTACATAGAAATCCCTATGGATTTGAATATTTTCATGTAATTTGATAAGATGTCCATAATACATGACAGTTCATTTCTGAACATATAAGTTAAATCAATGGTTTGCTCCACTGATGTCATTACTAGTTTTGTTTGCTATTAAGAATACCACTAATTTACACTGCTTCCCATATAAATTATTATATTCATAACATTACCTGAAATAGTGATATACTATGCAAACATTTAAACAAAAAATATTTATTGTTCCTCTTAAATGTGCAAAATGAAAGAAAAATTAACTTACCGAAACCCTATTCTGCTAGGAACTAAACTAGAACTTTCACATGTTATTTACCAATGAGAGAGGCATTATTTCCCATACTTTACTTGAGTAAAATATTGTAATATTTTGTACCTTACTCAAATTCATCTAGGTCACCTGCAAATAGAACTGGTATTTGGATAAATGTAACCTCTCCTCCTAGTATTTTAAATCTTCATTCACAGTAGTTTAAAACACAGTTATTCTCAAGACATTACAATATAATGAATAAATAAAACATAAATATATGATTAATAAGCATCGTAGATCATCCCAAACAATCATTGATTATTTTGAGTGCATATAACAATAAATATGCCCTCAATAAACATTTCCTGATGCCTGATTAAAAAAAACTAATGTAACTTTTATATCTTTGATTTCTAGTGAATTTAAACATTTTTTCATGTAACTATTGACCACTTTTATTTTTTTTGAAAATCATCTCTAATGTCCTTTGCCTACATTTTCATGGAGCCTTATAATTTCTTGTTATTTATATAGAGAATTTACATTAAGAAGCGACTTTTTAATTAATTTATTTATTTGGCGCATGGGGCAGTCTCCGGGAATCGAACCCCTATCTCCGTCATGGCAGACAAGAATTCTGCCGCTGAGCTGCCATTGCTCTAACCTTTTATTCTTTTTTTATTGTTACCACTGAACTTTTATACATAGCTGTAGTTCATTCATTCACAATAATTTGCTTGCTTTCTAATTTTGCTTGTAATGTGTGATATGCAGAAATTTTCCTTTTAAGGTATTCAAATGTAATAATGATTATTCCCTTTGTAATTCGTTGTATTCTCTTCCTTTCTCTTCCTGCTGAGAAACTTCTTATACTGAAATCTCTTAATCATTGATATTTTCAGGTACTACCATTTTTCATTTTTGAATCATGAATTATTTGGAAATATATTTTTGGTGAATTATCTAGAATGTAACACTAACACAAATTACATAAATTTTTCATGAATTAGTGAGAGCTTGATGTAATTCTAATCAAAATATCAGATACAGTTTATGAAAAACTAGGTAAAGAGATTCTAAAATTTATCAGGAAGATAAGCCAAGAAAATATTGAAAGACACTCTTATCATATATCAGATATTAAAATATGTGTACAATAATTTAAACAACTTAATATTCATGCAAAAATTTGTATACAAATTGATAACAAAATATTGTCCGGAAGCTAACCTCAGGACATATTAAGAGTATCGTGACAATCTCAGAAAATAAAGAATTATTTTATTTCCTATTCTAGGGCTTTTGTTTGACTATTTGGATCTTCTTTCATTGTAATTTTTTTACATTATTTATTTAAAGTTTTAGTATGAAAAATGACAAATATAGACAAAATGAATCTCCATCCATCACTGAGCTTCAATAACTTTTATACTGTTATATGTCAGCATGTAATCGTTTTATTAGTTTACTTTTCAAATTTATTAATAAATCAATGTTTTAATTTCTCAGTTATTATTTCTAATATAGGAAATAATGATAGACCAAAAAAAACATTATTTGGGGTCCTAAATAATTTTTTAAAGTATAAAGGAGTCCAGAGACCAAAAAGTTTGAGAAGCTCTGAATTAGATGGATGTTGTAAATCTTGTTTCCACCCTGTATTTGGCGAATACACTTAGTTGTAAGCTTTGTATCCATTGATTCCTTTCCCTTTTCAAAGACACCATGATTTTGTTATGTATTTCTGAATTTCTGCCCCCAACCCTTATCAACAGTCATTACCTGGTATTATTGAGGAATAAATATGTTACTGGTTTGAGGCCAGTGAGAAGGGAAAGGTAATTGTCTAGAAGTTTCTGATTTATTTTGAAAGACATACATCAAAAGGGCAGTCATTCTCCTGCTTGAATGTATTGTGTACGGATGTGAAGTGCGGCACCACCTGCACCAAATCTGCCATCAAGGATGAAGCCACTATGGGATGAAGTAAATAAACAATGGAGGCTACAACTGAGGGAATCATAGAGAAACTGCTCCAGACTCACCGGAATAAAATACTTTTACTGGTGTTCTAACCCAGAAGATTTTCTTATTCTTTAACTTATTGAATGAATTATTTGCCTCTTCTCCATTTTTTTATATGTGCAATCATTTATTTATAGCAATGAGGATTAATGGATACTTATTTTATACTATAACTCATAATCCAATTGTTTATTAACTTAGTTGCTCAAATTATTCCAGTTTTGGCCATTGGGAGCTAATTCAATTTTCTGCTGTATTCTTTTGGAGTATACCTATCATGTATGTGTTTTTTTTGTTTGTTTTGTTTTTTTTGTTTTTTTAGCATTTGCTTAATTCCTAACACAATAAGATGCTCCAGGCTTACCTTGTATATTTCCTGGCCAAGTCCTGGAGTCAGCCATTTCTCCAAGGTTTTAATTCCTTTTGTTTGGAAATGATATTAGAAACTAAAATCTGTCCAATAGGTGTTCTTATTCTCATTGGGGTGTCATTGCTTCTAGACCTTCTCAGACAGCATAGCAAGGAGTTCTATGTGTGTGCCTATTGTTTCACCAACAATTGGTATTGTCTGTTTTTTCACCATTCTAGCATATATCTCATTATTGTTTTAGTTCACTACTCTAATGGCGAATGTTGACCTGCTTTTCATATGGTTGAGTGAGTTAGCATGGGCTAGGAGGCAACTTGTCCATGTATGTCTAAAGCAAAACTCATTTGTACACATTGAAATCACACACACATCCCTGAGATAAATTATTTGAAACAAGTTATCTGGGACTTTCTGACCTATTCAACTCTAGGATATTCTGACATTCTTTGAACCTAGGTCTTGACTTCCCCAAATGCTGGACAATGTTAGGAGTGAATAAGTCTTGTTAATCACTATTTCATCCCCTAATAAGGTGTGCTCTTCTTATGTTTTTGCCTAACCAATCAAATTTTTCATTTGTGTAATCTTATTGTAATTACTAATAAGCTGCTTTTTCCTTGGGGCAAAGTGGAGCACCGTTGTCACAGCATCGAACATTTCCCACTTTAAAAATTGTCTCCTTTTAACAAATAAATTATCTCTCTTTTCTAAATTTCAAAATTTTGTCTTTTATTTAACAATATGCTCACTTTCTTTGGTGAGACATCTGTTGTGATCATTTGCTTATTTTTACTTGTGTGCTTATTTTGTACCTGGCATTCAGTGCTTAATCAGTGCTACTAGTTTTCTGGTGGATTCCTTGGGATTTTTTTTACCCAGTAATTCAGAGAACAATGTTTATTTCCTTTTAAGCATTATTATTCCTGAGGAAATACTGACCTGAGTCTCAAAGATGGTGCCCTGCACCCCCAGGCATGAGGACAGCTGGAACATCAAGAAAATAAATAAATAAAAATCACATCTTTGGGCAATGCATCCCTTTACAAACAAATGAGGAGGATATTTTTAAGCTGAGAGCCCTCCACTTTCCCTAGGATAGTTAAAATAGGACTTGATGGAAAAAATCTTACTTGCTAGGGTTTTAAGTACTACACGTGCCAAGTCAAGTGAGCATGCAGGGGACTGGAACTCCATGGAGTAAGTGGTAAGGGAGAGGGACGGGACAGGCTTATTTATCTCAAGCCTGTCACTGGGAAGGAGACAGATGAAAAACAATTCATGTGCATAGGAACACATCTAATAAGAGCCCTTGGTCTGGTGTGGTGATGGGACTTGTTTGCTTTATTGTTTTCCTGGAGCACAGACACGGAAATAATAGTAAAGACTGATTGATCTTCAGCACTGCATCACAAGACACTGTCCACAAAAGGTGTAAACACAGGTGTGGATGGATGAGAAAACAAGACCACTTTATGGAAGTTATAGCAGAACAAAGAGAACTAATTATCACTAGGAGAATTTTCTGTGGTCTCTTGATTCTGAGAAATATCTGGAGCTACCTACAAAGAGTGGGCTCCTGCTGTGGGAATTCACCTGCCAGACAAATGGTTCCAGAATTTCCCCATCCCAGCCACTCCAGGCTGCCCCAGCTCAGCTAGCCTTGCTGGTGGAGGAGGAGGGCTATGTGCAGGGTGTGTCCCTGCCCTGCAGAGGGAGCCCTGGGGAAGTTGCCTCAAGGAGGAAGTTTCTGGATGCTGAAAAGCTAGTAGCCTATTTTGATTTCTGCCTTTCTCTGGTGTCTCCCTTCCATTTCTGGGTTACTCCAGACTTCCCATGATCTGCTTCCAAGTCCCTGTAGACACAAAGTCTTTTTAATTTCCCAGGGTGCTGCCCTCCTTGCTGGCCTAGAGATGCCTCAAGTGCCTGGGGAAGCCATGCACTCTCCAGGCTCCAGCTATGCAGTGCCACACGAAACCTCCAGTGCCACACGAAGCCCGCAAAAGCAAGCCTACATCTCTAACCAGTCAATGATGACTCTGCTGTCAATGAAGTTTGGTGCAGACCTGCTCCTCCTTTCCCTCTATTCAATGGAAAATCTCTGTTTCCTTGGGATGTTTATATAAAGGATCATGTCATCTGTAAGCAGAGATACTATTACTTCTTGATTTCCAGCTTGGATGCCTATTTATTTCTTTTTCTTGCCAAATTGTTCTAGTTAAAACTTCCATTATTGAATAGCAGTGATGAAATAAGGCATTGTGGTCCTATTCCTGATTTTAGGGAGAATGCATTCAGTATGTCATAATTGAGTATTATGTTAGCTGTGTTTTTTTTAATAAATGGCTTTTATCATATTGAGGAAGTTACTTACTACTCCCTGTTTTCTGAATGTTTTCATCATTAAATGGAATTAGATTTTGTCAAATGCCCTTCTGCATAATTAAGATGATAATATATGTTTTCTTTTTACTGTCATTCTATTGATGTGGTATACTATATTAATTTTTTGTTGTTGAACAAATTTTACATTCCTGGATTAAATCTCCCTTGTTCAAAGCGTGTAATTCTCTCAACATGCTGAATTCAATTTGCTAGTATTTTGTTGAGGATTTTTGCATATATATTCATCAAGGAATTTGGACTGTAATTTTTGTGTATGCTCTTATCTTGCTTTGGAATCAAGGTAATTCTGGCCTCATAGGATGAGTAAGAAGAATTTCATCCTCTTCATTTTTTAGTAGATTTGAGAAGGATTGGTTTTAAATCTTCTATGAATGTTTCAGGCTCAATACTTATGACTTCAGTGAAGTCATCTGATTCTAGATTTCTTTTTATGGAAAATTTTTTACTATTCCTTCAACCTCTAAATTATCTGTTGAGATGTTCTGTATCTTCTTGAGTCCCTGTACATAAACTACGTGTTTCTAGAAATTTATTTATTTTATCTAGATTATGATTTGGTGGCAAAATTTGTTCATGTTATTTTCTTTTCTTCCTTTTAATTTCTGAATAATCAATAGTTTACATCCCCACTTTCATGTTTTATTTTAGTTATTTACATCTTCGATCTTTTCTTTGTTTATCTATCCATGAGGTTGTCAGTTTTATTGATTTTTTTCAAGAGCGAACATTTCCTTTCAACGTTGACTGGTGAAGTCACAGGCACACTCATTGGCCATCTTCCTGCCCTCAACTAACCTAAACTTCTCCTGTCCCACTCTTGTTTATTTGCATGCAGGTGTCTGGTATTTCTTATATGAGTGTTCTATGATTTAGCAAATAATTTTTCTGTTTACTTTTAAATGACTCATTTTTATGGATTATCAACAACAGATAATTAATTCTATTTAGGCAAGGAAGAGGAGATACTATAGTCCCCCAAGTTATTAGTTTTGAAGTATACTAGTCTGTTAGTACATTGATTTGCCATTTGTTTAATAGGGTATTCATCTTTGAGAATTTAGTTGTGCTTTTAGACCTAGTAATTTTCTTTTGTTTCTATAGCAATTTGTCTAAGTGGAGGTCATCAAAATACAGCAACTATGATGGAGATTTACATGTATGATGTTTATTCTAAAATGTTTTCAGGCTCAATACTTATGGAAGGGTATAAGAAGTAAGATTAGGTAGAGGAATGCATTGAACTTCAATGTAGGCATGACAAGATCTTAACCAATCCTATCAGGAAATAAAGATTTGGGAGTTGACTGAGCTTTTCCATGTTTTATGGCCAGTAAGCCTAGAATATGCAACTATCATGGAAAAGTAACTGTATGCAGGCTGCCACAATCATAGTCTGTGATATTGATGAGGCAACTATATTTAACCAACACTAATTTCTAGAGAGAGAATCAGTTGCTACTTTCAGTTACGAGTGCACTAACTGCTAAGGAAATAAGATAGAATCTAAGCTGTGAACCACATATCCACCAAAGCTTACCTCTTTCGCTGTTAAAAACACTTATTTCTTATAATAAACTCAGGAAACAGACCATTAGAGCTCTGGTTCCTCTCTTGTTCTGGATGGTAGTAGGGACACCTTAGAGCTGCCACTGTTACTGCTAGTCTCTAGTCCACATTAACATTCGCCTACTTCCTCTTCTTGCTTCCCCCAAGCTTTCACTGCTGTAGCTGGCAGTCTAAGTCACTCACATGGTGATCTCCCTGAGAGATCTGATACCCACGACAGCATGCCATTGTTAGTACACGGTGGTTACATTTGTCTATTTGAGGAAGGGAGAACCAAAGATGCCTTTAGATTACCTGAATGTCAGCATATTCTTTACTGACCCTATTGCATGACATCGTTATTTCCTCTTATCGATATTCTGCGTCAGTTACCCATGCAAGCCGCATGACTTCTTTTGTTGACTGCTGGTTTCTTACTACACAACCAAAGTGAACAGATCACAATTTTAGTTCTAAACACAAAGGAATTCTCTGTGTTCTCTGGCAAATTCATTTACACTCTTAGAACCAGAACATCTAAACACATTCAGCCAGAGAAGAGTATATAGAAAGTATACATTTTCCATGTGGGTCACTGGGGATTAACCAGTCCTATGTATTCAACCTACTGAGGACATGGTATTGTATAAATTATGTTCGTTGATTTTTTTGTGTGATTATAGGATGTACAAACACATTTATTTTTGTATTATTGAATGCAGAGAATAGAATACAAAGCTCAGCACTTAAAAGAAAACATTAATCTTAACACTTTTAAAAATACATTTATACATATTGACCAATTCTGCATATCTGCTTAGTTTTACAAACAAATATAAAGCTCATTCCAAAATTTTCATTCTGAATACTTCAAATCTGAGTTGTTTTAATGCTCTCTATTCTAAAGCCAGTTCTGTTTTTGTTTTTGCTGTATTTGCAACTATTATGATTTATTTTGCTTGCATGTAACCTAAAAGCAAAACTCAGCAAGCTGACCCTGAAGCAGCCAGTTAATCAGGAATTTTAAACAGCTCTTTAATTTAAACTCTTTATTTTAAGACAGGAGCTTCTGGGTGATGTGGATTATGATAGGACGGGTGATTCAGTCATTACTGAGTGCCACATCTCCTTTTCTGTAAAGTGGATTTCCTGATCTAATGCAATGCTATGCACCATCCTGTCAGCCCTCAGATAGTGGTGCTGCTTGAAGGTTTGTAGATTGGAAAGATAACCCACGTCTGGTTTATATGTTAATGCCAGTAAAATTAATTTTCCCCCTTCAGGGTGAAAGGGGCTTCATATATTGCTGCCAAATAGCTAACTCTTTGAGACATAATGACATATTGTGACAGTATGTTGGTCTTCGCTTCTGTCAAGTTGGAAACTTGCCAGCAACAGTGGTTACATAAGCCTTGAAAAGCAGGTGTCAACACTTTAGACCATACATCTCTCCATCTCAGCCAAAATAGCAACTTTGTAAATGTGCCCATTTAGCAACACTTGCTTGGCAGATGAGCTAAACTGGGTGATTCATCTGACCGAATCATTCTACTTGATTGTTTAGTGCCTTTTCCAGCTCTCTGGTGGGTATTAACATGATATATATATATATATATATATATACACACACACATACACACACACACACACACGTGTATATATATATATATATATATATATACACACACATATATAAATATACACATTTTTTTATTCATAATAATAGATCCATCCATATATTCTTTCACAGATCTCCTAGTCACTGACCTTTAAATCTTTCTCTTCTGGACAGGCTATGGTGGCTCAGCAGGCAGAGTTCTTGCCTGCTGTGCCAGAGACTTGGGTTCAATTCCTGGTACCTGCCCATGCGAAAAAAAAAAAAAGTAAAACTTTCTCTTCTGAGTAGTAACAACATCCAAGATATTTGCCACTTCCAGAATTTATACCTTCTTACCTTGGACTATATCTTTTTCCATTTAATAAAAATGGATGAGCAATCCATTGCTTCAAAGGAGGATTTGCTTTTACTGATGCCTCTCAAGGCTGTCCTATGTGGGACTATAGATACGCACCAATACATATCAGTTTATACCAAATTATCCAATGGAACATTTTATAACCAAGCTTTTTTTTTTCTATCAGCTGTCACAAAGGAATCCCTTTGAGAACAGAAGTGTGACCTTAGAGATGTCAGTACAATGAGGCAGAAGACATGGGTTTCTGAGCATCTGCTTGAGTGTGGCTTCTGGTCCTCCTTGTCCCTAATCCTGGCTGTTCTACTTAAATTGAATTGCTCCTGGGCCAACAGAATTTATATTTTGATGGTCTGACAAATCCCAGCTCATATAGGGAGGCTCTAGCTTTGCTGTTAATACATGTCCCATGGTCAGAATCTCTGACTCTAGTAGGATTCATAACACACCAGGAAGTTATTCTTGCCCAGATTTTAATCCTCTGCTCTACATAACAGGGCCTTGCTCTCAAACCATTGGGGTATATATTGAAATTCTCATATTGGGAATTTTCAAAAAGTTACCATACACTTCACATCTTTTCCCAGATAACTTAATATGATAGGGCTGCTAAGTCCTAGGGCCCAAATATCAGGATTGCTTGCACCAGAGCTTGAGCCCACCACAGTGTACATTCCTCTTCCGGGACTAACTCAAAATTGGCATTCTTTTCTCATTTGGACAGATGAATCTATGTTGTATCTTTTTCAACTGTCAGGCATTTAGAAATGTTGGGTTACAAATTTGTACAAATTTTTGCAGTGCCCACTATATTACTAAACTGAGTTTAAAAATATTGTCTTTATCTTATTTCTCTTTCTGAATATAACAGTATTGTTGTAATTATTTTTATTAATAATGGTGTGATAGTCAAGTTCAGGTGTCAACTTGGCCAGGTGATGATGCCTCATTGTTCTGTTACCATGGAACTTAAATCATCAGTATGTGAAATTCATCTATGGCTTAATACATCTGCAGTTAGCTAAGGAAAGTGCCTTCCACAATGAGTGATGTTTAATTTAATTAGCTGGAGGCTTAAAAGAGAGAGGCCAGAAGAGAGCTCAGTAGCTCTGCATACCTCATCTCAGCATTCAGAGCTAAGACCCAGATGTTTGGAGAGGCAGAAAGAAATACCCCAGGCAAAGCCATTTGAATCCAGGAGCTGGGAGAGAAGCCGAGCAGATATCCACTGTGTGCCTGCCCATGTGACAGAAACCCAGAGGAAAGCCAGCTGCCTTTCCTCTGAAGAACTATAAATTTGTAGCTAAATAAATCCCCTTATTAAAAGCTGATCCATCTCTGGTGTTTTGCATTTTGGCAGCTTTAGCAAACTAAAACAAATGGTGATGGTGAGAGGAAACAATGTCTTTATATCATAACATGAAAATATTTAATAATATTTCTTCATTTAATCTCATTCTTTTTTAATTTATATTTTTATGGTTTATAACATTTAAAATATCTTAGTATAGTAGTATATCGTTATAATTTGGAGGTAAAATTTGCATAGATTTGCAATATACATCAAACAATTTATTGATATGAATGGCAACCAGAAAAGTTTAGCGTCTTCTTATAGTCAAATCACCAGAAGATGGATGATAATTGAAAACACAGGAGTAGATGAAATAATAAAGGGAAACTCTAGAATAAAAAAAGAGGGAGGCAAAGTATAGAACTGAATGAACACAAGCATCATTAAGGGCAGAGAGGCACACAGAAGACAGCATAGAAGACTGAGACAGGGCAATCAGGAAGAACGAGCCTGAGTGTTATAAGAGTCAATGTTATTGCAAAGATTGTAATAGTACCAGATTCCACGGCTTAGTTAGGAAGATAATCAAGAGCTGTCCTTTAGAATTAGCATTTGTAGTTCATTTTAAAACTTAGTGAAAGAGAAGGTTCAGTGAAATGGTTGGGGTAGAAAAAAACAATATCATGGAGCAAAATAAAGCACTTTTGAAACTAACTCAACACACCCCCCTAAATCTCTTATACGTATCTATTGGTATGAGAGAACTTTAAACTGTAGAAAACTTAGAATAATATTCATTTTTAGTAGGACTTTACTCTTTCAAACTTGCAGACCTTTACTCATGTTGTTCCCTCAGGCTACTGCCCTTCCATAAGCTCTCTGCCAATTAAAATATTAGTAATCCTGTAAGGCTCATCAGAAATGACATTTCCATTGAGAAATCTTTCTTTTTCCACTTGTTTACCAATCACTTCTTTCTGTATCTTCTGATACAACATATTTACACTTGCATTTACCATATTCTGCATTATACTTTTGTTCATAATATATCTTCCCTAATTAGATTATAATCATCTTTTTGAGAACTATTTCGAATAACTAAGAAACTTTCAGCCACATCTTGATTATACCCTGTGCTGCCTCTATCCAGGGTCTTGTCCATTGCCCTGTATACTGTAAGTGCTTGATAAAATTGAGCGGCACTAAAATTCTAACAATCAATGAAGTAAACGTGGAGTACATAGCTTAGCATTCTATGAGGACAAAAAAAGATGTATGATATGATCCTTGACATAAACATTTTAGTCAATATATATAATTTATATGGTCATATCAATCACATCTGGTGTCATGGTTAGGGACAGGTGTCAACTTGGCCAAGTTGTGGTACCTGTTCATCTGATTGGGCAAGCGCTGGCCTGTCTGTTGCAATGAGGACATTTCATAGGATTAGGTCATGATCACGTCAGCTACATCCACAGCTGATTCCATTTGTAATCAGCCAAAGGGGAGTGTCTTCTGCAATTAGTGATGCTAAATCCAATCATGGGAAGCCTTTTAAGGAGGACCCAGAGGAGACAGGTTGCATTCCTGCTTTGGCTGGTGAGCCTCTCCTGTGGAGTTCGTCCAGGCCATCCATTGGAGTCATCGGCTTCGCAGCCTGCCCTGTGGATTTTGGACTCTGCGTTCCTACGGTCACGTGAGACACTTTCATAAATTTTATATTTGCAAGTGTTCCCTGTTGATTCTGTTTCTCTAGAGAACCCTAACTAATACACCTGGTTTAATGAAAAATGTGTTATGAAGGCAGGTAAACACTGTGCAGCTCAAGAAGAGGAATCAATTTAGTCCAGAGGGCCTGGGAAAGCCCTCATGTAGGAAGTCAGATGAAGAGGACTGGGTGGAAGGACAGGCTGAAGGAAACGTTTTAGTTGGGGAAATATTCTGAGCAAATTCATTGAGCTGAGGCTGAGTCAAGTGCATAGAGAAGCAGTTAAATGGCTCACACAGCCAAGTGCCCTGAGGTGAGAGGAGAAAGCAAAGTGATAGATGAGATACAGACTGTGGAGTATTTAGAATACCAACAAAAGAGTGTGGATTTCATCTAACAGGAATGAGGAACTATTAAGAAATTTTCTGCAGAGAATTCTTGGGCATCATTTTTTATTAATTTAAAAATTATTTATAACTCACCATAATGCAATGTGCCACACGCTATTTAAGGTGTTGGAAATACAACAATGAGCAAAATAAAGTCTTTTTCCTCTTAAGATTATATGGCAATGGGAATGGCAGAGAGGAGGTAGATAAATTGTACATGCACAGCAAGTAAGTATGTAATATGTTGAGGAGTGATTAGTTGTGTGAAGGGAAAAATCAATAACAAAAGACATCTGAGGTGAAAAGATGGAACAATTCTGTAATTCATATATTGATCTAAATAATAATATCATTGCTTTTCCCATGAAGGTTTTCTAGAACGTGTAGACAGATTCAACACAAAAAGTGAAGATATCTTTGACCCTGACTGAACCCATTACAGCTTTCAAGTTCCTCTCAACCAAATCCTAATTTGTTTTCCAACAAATTTCTTTTCTGTTAGAGTATTTTTTATTTCCAGTATTTCCTTTTGATTCTTTCTGGGAGTTCCCATATCTCTGTACCTCTGCTTAAGTTGTCATCTGTTCTTATGTGTTGTCCAATTTTTCCATTAGAGTTCTTAGCATATTAATTGTAATTCCTGGGGTCTGATAATTCCAAAACTCTGCTAATGTATGACTTGTTCTGTCTCTTCAGACTGTGTTATTAGCCTTTTAGTATGCTTGTGATTTTTTGTTAAAAGCCAGTCATGTTGTACCAGATAAAAGGAACTTGGCATGTAGGCCCTTAGTGTGATGTTTTATTTTCTTCTAACTAGGAGTTAAGCAGAGTTTACTCTTCCTGTAGTCACAGGTGTCAGAGGCTAGCATTTCCTCAGGTATCCTTGTTTATGCGTTCTCCATTGTTTTGGGGTTTCCTTCAAGTCTTCTTCTTAAATATGGTCTGAGCCTTGCAGTTCTTCCCATTATAATCTCAGTTACTGGTTCCAGTGGAAAGCTTCTTCTCCTGGGCTTCTGTTCCAAGTAAGCTGTGATTCAGTTTCCATCTCTTTCTCCAGTTTTCAGGGGAGTGGCTTGCCCCTGTGACCTTAGTTCTCCAATGGATTTAAGAAGAGTTTGTTTTTCAGTTTGTTCAGCTTTTTCTTCTTTTTAGGATGGGAGTGACAGTTTCCAAGCTGTTTACATGTTGAAGCAAAACCCCACAAATTTCAAATAATTTTTGAGTCCACTTTCTTTGTCCATGATGCACTTAAGTTAGTAGTCGAACAAAATGAAAAAAAATTATATCCTCATATTTCAGGAATTAAAATACGTATTAAACAACATATGAGTCAAAGAGGAACTCATAAATAGTATTAAAATTGAATTGAACAATGAAAATGCTACATAATCAAAATTGAAAGATTAAGTAAAACAAACTTAGAAGTAGAGCCTAACATGTGCCTATTAGAAGAAAGAGACTGATAATTCAAATTAAGAAGTTAAAAAAAAACAAAACATCAGAATAGATCCAGAAGAAGTATAATAAAGGAATTAATAGAGATAATGGTAGAAATTTATGATATGGAAAATAAAAATGCACTAGGAAGAATTAAAAATGCTGAAAAATTAGTTATTTGAAAGGTCTAATAAAATGTGTAAATCTGGTAAGGCTGATCATGGGGACAAAAGCTTGAAGGGTATGGTATGAAAAATTAGGAAAATGGGATAACTAAATTATTTTTATAATTTTTTAATTTTATAAAATGGGATAACTAATTATTTTTAATAAACAATATTATTTTTAAGGTTTAATAAGCCACTTTCTCCAGTAAGTCCTCAAACTAGCCCGAACCTTGTTATACCCTTTTTTGATACTCACAGAATGGTGAACAGAATTGTAAAAGTTAGGTCAGTTACATAAGAATCTTCAAGAAGCTTATGACACAGACTTAAGTGAGGGAAATGTGCTTTTTCCTTGGTGTCTCAGAGAGTATCATTAATGATATATTTTGGGTACTGAATCTCTCTACAGAAATACACTGAAGTAAATGCAAGAAAACCCCTTTATAACTGTTCCAGGAAAGTAAAAAGTTAATTTACTCAATGGGAGAAAATATTCAGAAACAACATATCTGATAAGGGTTTACTATCCAGAATATATAAAGAAATCCTACAACACAACAACAAAATGACAAACAACCCAATTAAAAAATGGACTAAAGACATGAATAGACACTTCTCCAAAGAGGAAATACAAATGGTTAAAAGGCATATGAAAAGATGCTCAACTTCACTAGCAAGGAGGGAAATGTAAATCAAAACCTCAATGAGATACCACTTCACACCTCCTAGAATAGCCATTATAAAAAAAAAAAAAATTCCAGAAAACTACAAGTGTTAGAGAGGATGTGGACAAATAGGTATAATTATTCACTGTTGGTAGGAATGTAGAATAGTGCAGTCGCTCTAGAAGGAGTTTGATGGTTTCTCAGGAAGCTAAGTACAGAATTGCCCTATGATCCAGCATTCGTTACTAGGTATGTGCTTAGAAAAACTGAAAACAGGGACATGAATAAACATTTTATTTGAATACTGATATTTAGAGCAACATTATTCATGATTGCCGAAAGATGAAAACAGCCTAATTTTCCATCAACTAATGAGTGGATAAACAAACTGTTGTATACACATATGATAGAAAATTATGCAACTGTAAAGAGGAATGAAGTCATGAAGCATATGCAACACTATGGATGAACCTTGAGTACGTTATATTGAGCAAAATAAACCAGAAGCAAAAGAACAAATACCATATAGTCTCTCTAATATGAGCTAATTATAACGAGCAAATCCTGAGAGTTAAATTTGAAAGCATAGATTAGCAGGAGATAGAAAGAGGGTAGTAACTGGGCAATTGATGCTTAAGCAGTACAGAATGTTTAATAAGGTTGATTTTAAAGGTTCAGAAATGGATAGTACAATATTGTATAATACAGCACAATACTGTAAGTGTAAATAACAAGCAGAGTGTGAGTATGGTTGAAAGAGGAAGGTTAGGTTTGTGTATGTCACCAGAAGAAAAGCTAGAGGTTAAAAACTGGAACTTTATTACTCAGCAAAATATAGAGTGGATGATGATGGTGGTTAATTGTACCAATACAAGAAAGTTCTTACATGAACTAGAACAAACGTGCATTACTATTACAAGGTTAATAATAGGGTGGTATATGGGAAAAATACAATTAAAGCAACTAAGGTCTATAATTGACAATAATTGATTATAACAAAGGCACTATACTGAAGTTAGTGTCATAATAGGGAATTATTAGGGGTATGTTTTTTGTGTGGAAGAAATGAGAATGCTCTTATATTGACTGTGGTAGTATACGCATAACTATGTGATTCTACCAAGAGCCATTAATTTTACAGTTAAGATGGATTTTATGGTATGTGAATAAAAAAATTGCTAAAAAAAAAAGAAATTCCCTTTAGGATTTGATGGAAACTATACTTTGCATTATAAGGATCATAATTATTGGTCCTGACCTATCACTTGCGTAATGGATGTTTATATTTTTAATGCAATATTTTTCAGAGACAAAGGTTTATATTCTTAATTTCTATCAGTCTTAATATCATATACATACAATAACTATTGCTGCAAGGATGTTTTGTGGCTGGTTGATAAACCAGAAGGCTGGCTTATTAAATCATCAATCAGTTGATTGCAGCTGTGGCTGATTACCTCTACAATCAACTAAGGCTGCATCTCCTGCAAAGAAGACAGTCATATCAGCTCAATTTGATCCAATCAGTTAAAGACTTTTAAGGAAATCTTTAAAGAAGAGAAAATTTTCACTGCTTCTTCATCAAGCAAGCCTCTCCAGTGGAGTTTCCTTGAGAATCTTCATCGGATTTGCCAGCTTCACAACCTGCTCTATGGATTTTGGACTCTTACTATGCCATGGTTGCGTGAGATACCTTTATAAATTTCATATTTACAAATATCTCCTGTTTGTTCTGTTTAGAGAAGGCTGACTAGTACACTAGGTAAGAAAAGTATTATAATTTATTTTTATCCTTAATCATAACATGAATGAATTTTGTTTCTCCAAATTTATCATTTTTCATTTCTTCTTACCTGAACTCCTTATTTTTTACAATTTTTCTCAAAATTGAAGCCTATAGGGAACTAGAATGAGAAAAGAATGCAATTCATCCTGACTTTTCCTTCGTGTAATATAGAATTACAAAGTGTGCATTAAGTCACAAAATAATTCTATTATAATTGAATGCTTTGAAAGTAATTTCTATTTTAGCTGAATAAGTAAATGGCTTATGTTTAATCATTTTAAATAAAATAATAAATAATCAGGCAGTGTCTCCCTCTTGATATTTTGTTTATAGAAAAATAAACCCTTTGTGACAATAGAATTTATGTTTCATATCTTTAGTCAATATGTCTTAATGTATCATTAATAATGAGAAAATAAAATTTCATAGTGAAATATTTTTTTCTCAAAACTCCTAATAAGATTCAGAATGCATTCTCTTTTTCTAAGTGCTAGAAACCTGAAGTATGAAACAACCATAGCTTTTAGAAATGATTTATAAACTATTTGTACATATTTCAAAAAGTGTTATAATTTCTGAAGAAACAATAGTAGTAGATGCATCAACAAATAAAGGAAAGATACTGCATTTTAAAAATTGATGTGCTTTGAATAATTTCCTTTGTGGACTCTTCTTCTGAGTTTAAAATCTCAATTTTCAAACATCAAAGGGGTGACTCAATATCAGTGGCTGGATATTGAAAACAAGTTCACCTGCCCCAGATCACCAAAATGGAGCTAGAATTTGAATCCCCTCACAGGAATATCAATCACGGTTAATCTCAAAATCCTTATAATCTAAAAGGAAAATATGCACACACATATAAAATAAAAAGCAATGTATTTCTCCACTGTTACTGTTATATAAAATATGCTTGAGAGTTTTAAAAAGGAGATCAAAGTGCTTGTAGTTATTTAGTTAAAATATTATTATGTAGCATATATGTAAACTACGTATTAAAAAGGATAAAAGGATTTAAGTTTTTGGGCAAAGAACAACAGGAATAAGAGCATGGGCAGAAACCGTGTTTATGGATTTAAGCACGGCCCTAGGAAATAGGTGATAAGCAAACAGAGTGGCGAAGGTGGAAAAGCTGTTGGTGAATGTTTGAAATAAGGATAGAGGTTGACCTGGTTACAAAGACCTTAAATGCCATTTTACGGAGTTTGAATTTATCTAGATGGAAGTCTTCCTGGAAGCAAACTGGTGCTATGGTCAGGATCAGGAAATTATAGACACTGAACCCCAATAAAGATGAACAGATCTGGTAATCACAAAGGCAAGGTGACCATAAATTATCAGAAAGTGGGAGTTCCTGTGTGACAACGTAAAATAAAACAGGACGTTCTGTGTAATGACCTGGAGAGGTATATGATGGATGTTTATCAAACCTAATAATATGGTTTTAATTATGACAGATCGTTCAGCAATTCACGTTAATGTTAGAACATTAAGGAGCTCTTTCAAGCTACAAATTGGAAATATCCAGAAAAACTAAGAGAATATATATTTTATTTGCATTAGCCTCAAAGAATTTGCTCTGCCAAAGCAAGAATGGGTTCTACATACACTGACATGTATATGAAGATATTATATTTAAATTGCTTATTAATGAAATCTATGGATATTTTCACAAGCTGTATGAAGCAATTTAAAGGATAAATGACCTCCTTTACTCTTGGTGATATTGTGCATTTCCTAAGATATAAAATTAGCATGTCTAAAGTTTGCTGTTTTAAATCATACACTCTACTAGGATAACGTGAAAAATGCTCAGTGAAGAAACATTCAATATATTTACACAGGAACATTGATTTTTAAGTAAACCATAAAAATTGTCAATAAAAAAATCTAGGAGTTCCCTAGATTTGTACACTATCCTTGCATAAAGTCATAAAGACATTCCTTTACTACTATAAGTATACTCCTTGGAATTATTAAAATATCCTTGTGACTCTTAGCTTCAAAACTCTAAGGATGGAAGCTGACACTTTACAGGACCTAATATCCCCCAGAGGTAAGTGTGCTTGTGTTCCATATAGAGTAAAGGAAACTTGAAGAAGAAATTTCCTTGTATACTGTACAAAAAGAAATTTTAGGGAAAATTAGCACACTCCAAATTAAAATCTTATTTCTCTGTAATTTGTATTTCCACAGAGAAGATAGAGATGGCCAAGGATAATCACTCCTTGACAACTGAAATTGTCCTTATCGGAATTATAGATCAACCAGATCTGCATCCACTTCTGTCTATGGTGTTCTTTGCCACCTATTTGACCACCATGCTGGGGCATCTTGGTTTGGCGACATTGACCTATTTGCAGCGTCCTCTTCACACACCAATGGATATCTCTCTGGATTACCTGGCTTTAATGGATTCCTCATGTTCCTGTGCCATTACCCACCCCCCACCCCTGATATTACAGAACATTATTCAAAAGACAGAATGATTTCCTTCTATGAATGCACAACTTTGTTTTCTTTGCTTTACTGACACTGAGGACTGCTTTCTTCTGGCAGCAACAGCCTATGACTGGTGTGTGGCAATATGCAGCCCACTGCAGTAGGATATCAAAGGAACCCTGCATTCAGATGACCACAGGGGCCTCCATCGTCCTACCATGATTCATGTAGGGTTTGTTTACTGTGACCTTCAGTGGATCTCATCAAATCACTTTTTTTTGTAATGTTCTTCCATTGTTTGAACATTCCTAGGTCAATCCTATTATCAATGGACTGACGATAATTGTCTTTTCAGGGTCAATCAAAGCTTCACTATTAACAGTCTTAACCTCTTTTCTTTGCATTCTTTTCAGGATTTTCAAAGTGACATCAGAAAATGAAGAGCCATCACCTATGCATCCTACTTTTTCTCTGTCTCAATAATCTGTTATTTTCTCTTCATGTATAGCCTATCAAATACATTATCAAGAGAGGAATGACATACCAGTTTCTGGTTTTTATACTTTAGTAATTTCTGTATTAAATATTTTTATTAATAGTCTAAAAAATAGGGAAGTAATAAACGTTACCAAAGGAATTATGAAGCAAGGAAAAATTCATAAAATTTTGAAAAATAAAATTATCCACTGTGACAGTGATTTTAATTAGCTAGCCTGATTTTCAAAGTCAAGGGATACTGAGAAAATGGAAAATGTCCACTTTGTATATAAAAGATTAAATCACTAATATAGGATTATGACTAAATCATATCATGAACAAATGTATAAATAAGTGCAGAAAGCATGTATTCTGCTAAAATGTATCAAAATCTATGCTACTTCTTGGTGTCTGCCTATACAAAAAAAATTTTTTTGATACTAGAGTCCATCAGGAATGGATATATTACTCCTGAGGTCATACATTGAGTAGTTACAATTTTCAACATACAACTAATAGTATATACAGAAGTCAGAACATAAAAATAGTTTCCATTTAAAATTAATACTAAATTTTGGAAGACCCTAACAACAATCTTCAAACCTAGGTACATTCCAAGTACTCAAATATTAATCTCTTCTTTAGTATCAGTATCTATAGAATGTAAAGTATGAGTTTGAAATTTATCCTTAAGTTTGTTTAAGGTTTTCCAAGAGATTATAATTGAATATGGATTTATGCAGAATAGGTGTCCTTGTATCAAGAACATTTTCATCCTTAATATTAGCAATTTTTCCTCTCAAGTTCTCTGAAATAGAGTATCTTCACAATGGAATCTTATTACTCTGTATTTGAAAATGATGCTATTAATTGAAATCTATAGATTTGAATGTTTTATGTAGTTTAATTAGTAGTCTGTTATGCATGACATGCAATGTCTATATATATCAATTAAACCTAAGTTTTCTTTTTATATATACTTATTTACTTTTGTTTTGTTTTCAGGAATACCATTGACATGTACTAATTCCAATATAAATTATTGATATAATCATGGCTGTCAAGCTTAAATGAGGTATATAATAGTGAAAATTTAAAAAAAATAAAATATATTCATTGAATATTTAAATATACAAATATGAAAAAAAAATTCACTAAGAAAGTACTATCCACAAGGTAGTAACCTACAATTTACATGTATATTAACTGCCAGTGAATTAGGCATTATTTTATGCCTTTTCAGAGTAAAGAAAAACTCACATTTTGAAATATGATCAAATTCATACAAAGATGTTGCCAGATTGGGATCAATACTGGCTTTTGCCTATAGCCTTTTGCTGCTCCTTTTACAGAAACATAAGTTAGGATGACTCCCTCAATACTTATAATAAAATTGGACATATGCATAGAAGAAGCAATACAGATTATAGACAAGCAATTCAGATTGTGCTGAATAAATAAAACATGTTATGGGTGTTCAGACAATGAAGATCAATCTAGCCTTAGATGTTTATTATATAGCCTCTGAAGTAAATTGTGCCTCCATATATTTCGGGGAAAAATAGTAATACTACTGTGCCAGTTTGAAAAGATTTATGTACCCTTGAAAAGCCAAGTTTTAATTGGAATCACTCTTGTGGGAGCAACCGTTTCCTCTAATCCCTATTCAGTACTATAGGTTGGAAACTTGATTAGGTTATCTCCATGGAGATGTGGCTCAATCAATTGTGGGTATTAAACTTGATTAGGTGGAGCCATGATTCCACCCATTCTAAGTGGGTCTTAATTAGTTCAATGGAATCCTATAAAAGAAGAACTATTTTGGAGAAAGCTTCAGAACACCGCAAAACCATGAAGCAAGGAGTCCATGAATCAGTGACTTTTGGAGATGAAGAAGATAAATGTCTCCTGCGGAGTTTCATGAATGAGGCCTGGAGAGGAAGCTAGAAGACATTGTGTGTTTGCTATGTGCCTTTCTAGTGGAGAAAGAAACCCTGAACTTCATCAGCCTTCTTGAACCAAGGTATCTTTCCCAGGATGCCTTAGATCAGCCATTTCTATGGACTTGCTTTTGGACATTTCTCCGGCCTTAGAACTATAAATTAGCAATTTATTAAATTTCCCTTTCTAAAAACCATTCCATTTCTGGTATATTGCATTCCAGCAGCTAACAAGTCAGAGCAGCTACCATGAGCAGATTAATGTTCATGGAAATGAGTGGAATACTAAGGGTGGGGATGAAGGTGATGAACAATGGATGGACAAGGTGATAAAGCTGGCAGAGTTGTGGGTGAGAGGATTTGGGGTATGTGGGAAATAAGGATGGAGGTGGATCACATTATTGAGAATTGTAATGGCACCCTAAGGAATGTGAATTTGTCTTAGATGCATCAAATATTGAAGTCTTCCTGGCAGCAGAGTAGTATGATTGTATCTTTCAGAAAACTGATCTGACATTTTATTGGAAAGAGAGATTATAATCAATGAGATTAACTGCAATAATTATAATAAAATTGGTGATAAGATGTGAAATTGTGGAGACTCTAAGAAACAGAGAGGTACATAGATATAGGCAACATTTTATGAACAAATAAGTAAATTTTAGCCTTTGTATAAAAGAAATTTAGTCTTGTGAGTAGCAAAAATTTCATAATCTGATCTTATATTATCAGCCTTTAATACTGTGCCTGACATGTTTGGGCATCAAATCACTTGATAGTGTTATTTTCCTACTTTTCAATGAACCTTATAATTGTTCATGTTATACATATACGTATTATGTTAAAGACTATTAAAATTTTTGAAAATTTATGTTTATTTCTTTCTCAATAATTTCTTTCTCTTCTAATTTGTCTTATGATGGTTTGTAATGACTAGAAATTTTAATTTTAAGGTACTCAAATCTATAATTTCTCCCTTGGTATTTCTTGTTTTTTCCTTTGCTGCTTAGCAGCTTCACATTTTGATATCTTAATCACATTTAATTATGAATCATTCTAAGATGAATGATTTAAAGTAAATCTCTAACTTTATTTTGATGAATATAACAGAATTCCATTCAAAATATCAAAAGAGCTTTGGAAAATTTGGTAAAAGATTCTTAAAATGCTCTGAAAGTTAAGCAAATAAAACACTGAAAGAGACTGATATCAGATATTAGAGTGTGTGAAAAGTCTTAATAATTTACACAACTTCATATTAGTACAAGATTTAATATATAAATAATGGAAAATTACAGTTTGTCCAGAAGCCAACCCAAGTATATGGTTAGGAAAGCATCACAAATAATTAGAAAAGAAAATATGCTTTTATCTCTGGTCCTGGGAAACTTTTATAACTATTTGAATATGCTTTCATTGTGGCTTGTTCTGAGAGATTTACCTAAACTTTTAACATGAAAAATGACATCAACAAAATGTACCTTTACGTATCTATCACTGAGCTTCAATATGTTTACAATGCAACTATAAATTAGCATGTAATAGGATTATTATTTTCATTCTTTAATAAATTAATAAATAATTGTATATTTCTAATTCTTATTATGGTTAGTACTGATAAATGAAATATTCATAAACAAAAGATCTTTTGGGTCTTGACTTTTAAGAGCACAAGCATTCCAAAGATAAAAATTTGAGGAACTCTGAATTAGGTGGATATTTGTACTTCATGTTTCCATCCTCGATTTAATGGACATAACTTAATTGCATCCTTTGATCCCCTGTCCCTTTTCTAAGGCCCGATTTTGTGTATGAATTTCTGCTTCCCTCTCCCCAACCATTAGCAACAGAGAATACTACAGGTTGTTGAAGGATAAGTATGCAGCTTCTTTGGGGACTATGATACAGAAAACATAACTTTCTGGAAGTTTATAAAAAAAAGTTTATCTTAAAAGAGATCCACCTAAAATGTATTCATTCTCCTTCATAATGCATAGTGCATGGATGAAAATGTAGCACTGACTTCACCCATTTATCTGTCAAGAAGGATGGCAGTCTTGGAATGAAATCAATATACAATGAAAGACATAGCTAAAGTAAACTTTAAGAAACATAAGCAGAGTTTCCAGGATAAAATAACTTTTCTTATTGTATAATCCAGGAGATTTTCTTACTGTTTAATCTCGCTTGGTAAAGATTTTTTACAAATGAATAAATACTATCTGATACATCGTTCCTCTTCATCCTTTTATTTTCTATTTTAAATTAATCCTTAGGCAACCTTGTATCAACACATAACTTTTCAGTTGCATGTATTCCACAATTACAGCACAATTATTGACTCTTACTTTCATTAAAATATTTTATGTTGTAATAACTTCCCCTTTTGAAAATATTGAAACTACAGAGAGGTTATTATTTAATTTGTGCACAGAAATGCAAAGCGTGGGGCTGAGGAATCTAATCCAGGCCATTTGTCTTCAGAATCCGTGTTTTTAATCCCAACATCATATTCAACAAAACGTGAACAAGTAAAGGAAGCATGTCAAGAATAATCTTTTAAGAGGCTAAGATATGACGCGGGCAGACAAATTAGAACAGGAATTCAAGAAAGATGTGGATCATCATCACACAGTTGTCTTTATTTATTTTTTTAACTTTTTTATTGTATAGTATAACATATATACAAAGCAAAGAAATAAAAAAGCAATAGTTTTCAAAGTACGCTTCAACAAATAGTTACAGGACAGATCCCAGAGTTTGTCATGGGCTGCCATCCATGTAGGATTCATTGTCTTTAAGTCATACAAACATCATATCAGGAGTACATTCTATCAACATGCCATAATTTTTATGAAGATCTTGAACTCTTGCCTGAGGTTGTATTTGCCAAGTTTCTCCACTCTAATATGATTGCTTTCCAGCTTTTCAAACCATGTATTTTGAGAAGTATATAAAATCAGAGAGGAGATATACTTCTTGTTTTCCTAAATAATATTTTATAAATTATGTAAATTTTTATGTAAGGAATATTGATTTCTACTCCATCCTTTATATATTTAATAATTTATTTATATCAGTATAGATTCATGGATGTTTATTTTATACTTGACTTAAAATCCAAGACCGCTTTATTAATTTAGTTGCTCAAATTGTTCCAGCTTTGGCTATTTCAGTTTTCTGCTGTATCATTTTGGCCTACACTCAGCACTTTGTGTATACGTTTGTCTTGGTTTTGTTTTCTTCCCTACACCTCTTTATTTTCTGGCATTCTAAGATGCTCCAGGATCATCTTGCATATTCCCTTCCCCCTTTCTAGAATCAGCCATTTCTCTGAGGGTCCTGATTCCTTTGATTGCGGAATGATATTAACAACCAAGATCTGTACTATAGGGGCGTAAAAGCTCCTGGGTGCCATTGCTCATCTGGTAGAGTGAGATCTATGTGCTTTCACTTTACTCCACATGAAAACCAGAACTTATTATTGCAGTGTTTGGAGTTTTGACCATTCTAGTAGAAATCACATTATTGTTCTAATTTGTAATGTTTTAATGACAATTTCCATTCACATATTTTAATATGCTTATTTGTCATCTTTATGTAGTCTTAGGTGAAGAGTTTGTTCAAATATTGCACCTATTTTTTGCATTCATTTGTATTAAAAATCTATGCTGAATTTACTAGCACTACTAGTTCTTTCATGGAATCTTTGAGATTTTCTATATAAAAGATCATGTCTGCATGAACTGAGACACTTTTACTTCCTTTTTACCAATTTGCTTCATTTTTATTTATTTTCTAACCTTATTGCACTCACAGGAATATCCAGTGCGGTACTGATTAGCAGTGGTTGAAATGGGCAGCCTTTCCAGTCCCTGATCTTAGAAAGATGTTTTCAGTATTTCACCTTTCAGTATAATGTTGGCTGTGGATAGTTTATAAATGAATTTTATCATCTTGAAAATCCTCTATTCCTAGTCTTCTGAGTGTTTTTAAAATAAGCAGTCTTAGATTTTTCCAAATGCTTTTTCTGTATCAATTGAAATGAACATGTGCATTTTTATTTTTCCTATGTTCTGTTTATGGGGTTATTACATTCATTGCTTTCCTTAATTTGAACCAAAATTGCAGGCTGGGTAAATCACACCTGGTTGTGGTATCTAATCCATTTAATATGCTATTGGATTCAATTTGCTAAAATTTTGCTTAAGGTTTTTATATCTATACTTAGAAAATGACCTGCAATGTTCTTTTCTTGCACTGTCTTTTATGACTTTGGGATTCAAAGTATTGTTGGCTTCATAGAATGAGTTAGGAAGAATTCTCCAGTTTATTAGAAAATTTTGTGATTAATTGATGTTAGTTTCTCTTTGAATGTTTGGTTGAATTCACCAGGTATGCCATCGGGTCCTTCTTTTTTTGGAGAAGATTTTTATTACAATTTCAATCTCTTCACTATTCCAGTGACCTCTCTTTCTTCATAAGAAGGTTTGGCTAGGCATGTGATTCTAAATTTTTTTTTTATTTTATCCTTATTATTTTATGTGTTAGCTAACAATTCTCCAAAGTATTTCCGAATATTGCTTGTAATTTCTGAATAATAGTAGTAATGTCCCTACTTTCATTTTTTACTTCAGTTATTTTCGTCTTTTCTCTTTATCAGTCAACCTAAAATTTCATCAATTTTGTTGATCTTTTCTAAGGAACAACTTTTTCTTTCAAACAATTCTCTCAATTGTTTTCTATCCCCAATTTCATTCATTTTCTCTCTAATCTTTATTTTGTCATTCCTTCTACTAACTTGAGGTTTAGTTTGCTCTTTTTTTTTTTTGCTTTTCAAGATGTATAAGTTAGATTATTGATTTCCAATCTTTCTTCTGTTTTAAAGTGTGCATTTACACTTACAAATAACCCTGTCAATTTCTTTTGCCATATCACATAAATATTGTTGTGTTTACCTTACTCATACCTAAGACTGTTCTGATTTTCCTTGTGCCTGTTTCTTTAGTTCAGTGGTTGTTTTAGAGTGTCTTGCTTAATTTACACATATTTATGGATATTCCAATTTTCCTTCTGTTATGGATTTCTAGGTGCATTCTAGGGTGGTTGGAAAAGATGCTTTATATGAAACAGTTAATTTAAATTTAATGTGTCTTGTTTTATGACCTAATATGGAGAACCTATATTCAAGGACAAGCTATGTTCACATTAGAAAAATGCATATTTTGCTGCTGGTAGTAGAATGCTCTGCTCTATATATGTCTGCTAGGTCAATCTGGTTTGGAATATTATTCAAGTCCTCTGTTTCTTGTTGATCTGTTTAGATGTATTATTCATTACTGGAAAGGGTGAACTCAAGTCTCCAACTATTGTTGCAAGACAATTATTATTATAAATTATCTCTTTTCAATTATGTACATTTCATGTATTTGGGGATTGTATTGTTCAAATCACAAATATTCATATTTGACATATAAATATATATGAAAAAAGAAGTGGGGTCAAAGTAGAAACAAAGGGGGCACAACATTACTAGGGCAAAGAAAGAGCTCAATGATAGACTGAGATAGGAGAATCAGAATTATAGGAGAAGTGAGTGTTATCATACAAAGCAGTGTTACCAGAGACTTTTCGTGCTACCGAACACTACATGTTTGTTGGGAAGAGAATTAAAAGGTGAACATTGGAGTCAGCATGTAGAATTGTTGCAACATTGGTGAGAGAGCAGATTCAGTGAAATGGTGGGGACATAAAAAATAAATGGAGGGAACCAAAAGAACAATTTCCAATCTAACTTCAGTTCACGCTTCCATTTCTTTTAAGTATCCCCTTATGTCATGGATTCTTAGGTTTTAGCCACCCTCACTAAACATCTGTGGTAGGTCAAAGCAAAAATCATTTATGCAAAAAAGAAAAAGACATTCTATATCTCCATCCACATTTTCTTCAATGTGATGTCACTTGTAAATAAGATCTTTGAAGATGTATTGTCAAAGTGTGGACTCAATTATAATTAGTGCCTTTTAGGTTTAAATACTATTTGGTTGTGAACAAACTGAATCAGAATGCTCCATAATTTGAGTTACTGGAGGACTTAAAAGAGAAGCAGTTCAAAAATAGTCAGAGAAGCCACATATTTAGACTTGTTTTGTGAGCAAACATTTGGCCTATCCTGGAGAATGATCCATGTGCACCCAAGGAAAAAAAAACATAGATTTGCCATTACTTTTTATGAATTTGCATTTTTGATGTGTAGGAGGTAAGAACTATTATTACATAACAAACAATATACTGTAATTTATAATTACCCAAATGATGAACTTTACCACAAATCTTTATTTCTTTATGCCCCTGTGAACCACTGTTTATTGTCCTTTGCTTTCAGCCTGAGGAACTTATAGCGTTAGTTGTAGGGCATGGCTATTGGTGATGGACCCCTTCAGCTTCTGTTTATTAAGGAATGTTTTACTCTTCCCCTCATTTTTGAAAGAAAGTCTTGCCGAATATAAAATTCTTGGCAGGTTAATAAAAAATTATATTTTTGCAACTGCTTTCTTTCAGCACTTTAAGTATTTCAACCCACTGCTTTCTTGCCCCCATTGTTTCAGATGAGAAATTTGCACTCAATCTAGTTGAGATTGTACATAAAATGTTGCTTCTTTCTGACAGATTTCAGGACATTCTCCTTGAACTTTGCATTTGATAGTATGATTAATATATGACAGGGTATATTTTTATTCATGTTTATCTTGTTTTACTATTCTCTGGAATCTTGAATATGCATATTATATCTTTTACTAAGTTTGGAAAGTTCTCTGTCATTGTCTCTTTGAATATTGCCTTGGGGTTTAGCTTGTTTGTTGTTTTGAAGTTCCTCTGTTTACAGAAGTTTGGTTGTCCTCAGTTTCACTGGAGACAGACCTCCCTCTGCAGGGTATTTGAAACTACATAGTCTATGTCCCAAACTGTCTACTTTTTTACATACCTTTCATTGTCTCATGCTGCTGTTACCTGGAGGAAAAATTCTGGGAGGAGAGAAGCCCAACAGAGGACTTTCCCATGAAGATTTTACATGTCCAAACAAGGCCAGGGACCTACAAAGGGGGTGTAAATCAATTCCAAAATGCCCTGGGGAGGGGGTAAGGAAGAGTGCCAAATTCTTCTGCCATGGCTTCCCAAAGCTGAGCTTTCCTGGCCTTCCCAGAAAATGCAAGCTTCAGCTAAAAGTACACCACATACCTGTTGAAGCATAGCTTCTTAAGTCTCCTTTGCCACAGCCGTTGACAGTGACAGGTTGAAGCAATGGCCACCACTACTTTTGTCCAGGGCTGATTGAAACAATGGTCACTCTCAGAGCCTGGTCACCAGCAATCTGAATTCACAATTCAAATGTTATATTCAGTGATCAGCTGTGCCCAAACCTGGTCTATGGGAAGAGGTTTTATTTGTTGTTTTACGTAAGCAGCAAGCTATCCAGGGGCTGGACCCTATGGCAGCCTGCCATTAGAGTGGGGGATGAGTGGCAATAGCCATGGGTGGAGAGAGCATTTTATGGTTCTGAACAGGTATTTTTCAGTGTCTTCTTGCTGTAGTTCATTGGATGCTGTATAGTGTTTTTTTCCTGGGAAGATGGCAGACTACAGTGAAGTGACTTCACTCCTGCTCCATGAAACAAGATAGAAGATGGGAAGAAAATGCCCAGGACTGCAGGTCCCAAGGTGATAGGAGTTCTGCTTCGGTCGTCTGTGTAGTAATCAGCTATTCTGCCACTGGAGTACCCATGCACCCTGGCCTACCTTATAATAGATCCTTAAGTTGAATTGTATCCCCTACATGAGATCTGGACCTAGATTTGGCACAGAATAACCAACAAATAAAGTGTAAATGGAAACATTCAACAAAAACTAAGTAAGTATGAAACTTTAGAAGAATGAAGGAAAACAACTTGCATGATAACCATATCAAGATAATCAAATGCCCAGAAAATCACAAAGCACATGAAGATCCAAGTAGAAAAAGCCAAATGACAAATGCAAACTTTCAGAGGGGACACAGAATATAGAACAACTGCTCAAGGACATTTATAAAGAAATAAAGGATATCAGGAAGACACTGAGAGCATAAGAAGAATTTGGGAAGTTAAATAGAAAAATGGCAGATCTCACAAAATTGAACGATACTGTAGACCAAATAAAAAAATAGACTCAAGACACATGATAGCAGATTCAAAGAAGCAGAAAGAAAAATAAGTGAGTTAGCAGATAGAGCAATAGAACTAGAACACACAAAAGAATAAATGGCAAGAAAAATGGAAAAAATTCATCTGGGTCTTAGAGAAATGATGGACAACAAGAGGTGCAAAAATATAAGAAGTATTGGACTTTCAGAAAGGAGAAGAGAAGAGTAAAGGGCTGGGAAAGTTAGTTGAAGATATACTTGGAGAAAACTTCCCAACCCTTATAAAAGACATGAACAGGCACATCAAAGGGGCCCAGTGAACTCCAAATAGAATAGATCTGAACAAGCCCACCCCAAGACATATACTAATCAGACTGTTAGGTACTGAAGAGAAAAAGAAAGTCCAGAAAGCAGTGTGAAAAACAATCTGCTACATACAATGGAAAGCACATAAGGCTGACTTCAGACTACTTCATAGTCATGATGGAAGCAAGAAGGCAGTGGTACAATATTTTTTAAATCCTAAATGAGAAAGGCTTTCAATCAGGAATTCTTTATCTAGCCAAGTTATCCTTCAAAATTGAGGGAGAGATTAAAATCTTCAAAGATAAAGAAATATTGAGAGAATTAGTCAACAAGAGACCAGCCCTACAAGAAATACGAAAGGGACCCCTGTCAGCTGATAAAAAAAAGACAGGGGAGGGAGGTCTGGAGGAGGGCACAGAATTGAAGAATATGGGTAAAGGCAATTGAAGAATATGGGTAAAGGAAAAGACTGAGAGAAGGAAAATAATATACAGATCTGACAAATAAGAACTAAAGGACAAGATGGTAGAATCAGAACTGCTTTTACAGTAATTATTTTGAAGTTAATGAACTAAGCTCACCAATTAAAAGATACAGACTGACAGAATGTATCATAAAACATAATCCATCCATATATTGTTTTCAAGAGATGCATCTTAGACTCAAGGACACAATTAGATTGAAGGTGAAAGAATAGAAAAAGATCTATGCAAGTTGTAAACAGACAGTTCCTGCCTGTTTAATTGTCGTTCTGGTGTAAGGAATGAATCCTGGATCTCCTTACTCTGCCATCTTTCCACAATACTCCTTTCTTCTTTTTTAAGTAGATATTTACACCTACAAATGTCACTACATTAACTGTCTTTCCTGCATCACATAAATATTACTAGGTTGTGTTTGAATTTTCATCCGTATTAAAGAATGTTTTGATTTACATTGTGCTTCTTTCTTAGAGGTAGTGTTTCTTTAAGGTATTGCTTAATTTATACATATTTATGAATATTACAACTTTCCTTTTTCTTTTTTTTTCACTTTCTAGGTACATTCCAGAGTGATGGAGAAAGATGCCTTAAGATTCAGTTAATTTAAATTTAATGTGACTTGTTTTGTAACCTAACATAGTTTATCCTGGAGAATAATCCATGGGCACTTCAGAAAAATGATAGTAGATACCTTATATATGTCTGCTAGATCTCTTTAGTTTGTAATATTGTTCAGGCCCTCTGGTTTTTGTTTAGATGTGTTATCAATCAATGAAAATGATGAACTAAGTTCTTCAACTATTTTTGTAGAGAAATTATTATTATAGAATTGTCTCCTTTCATTTTGTCAATGTTTGCTTTACATATTTGGAAACTAAGTTATTCAATACACAAATGTTTATAATTGTTATATATTTGTGGTGAATTAACACATTTATTAATATACTATTTCCATTCTTATCTATTATAACACTTTTGACTATGAAAAGATTTTTATTTAATCTATGGACGTAAGTATAAGGGGATTTGTACTATGTTTTCTCATAAAACAGTTTATCTTCTGAATGCCAGGGCCTGTAGACACATACAACACAGAGACGACAAGAGAAAGGGCGAATCTCCCACATGGGTGATTGGGGAGTTCCTGGGCCCATGTGTTCAATGAACTAAGGATGAGGCACCATGCACCCAGTATTCATTGATTTTTGGATTATACAGCACCATAGAGGATTACACCCCATCACAGCAGGTCATCCAATCCCTGAAGCAAGACAATTATATCTTCTAAATGCCATTCTATCTTTTTAAGCCATAAGTGGACTATGACAATTGAAGTGATCAGTTCTTGCTAATGTTACATCTCCTTTGCTGTATGTTAGATTTCTTGGTTCAACGCAATATTATGTTCACTTTGTCAGACTCAGATAATGGTACTTCTTGAGGTCTGGCAAATAAGAAAGATAACCCATACATAGATTATCTGCCAAATCCTAATTATCTTTCATATACCATATTCTCACTTCCTATGCTAAATGATTAAACCATCCAGAGACAATATTCTGCCCATTTTAGATATTATGAACAGAATGGTGAACAAGATTATAATAGCAAGATCCAGTTACATAAGCACGAGCAATATCATCAAACAGAATTTAGTGAGGGTCATTTCCATTAAACTCAGTGTCTCACAGAATGTCTTTAATTAATGCACACTTGTTTATATATTATTGGAAACAATCTCCCAACAGAAATAAAATGATGACAATGGAAGTAAACCCTTTTAGAATTTGATGGAAAACATTTTGCACTGTAAGGAATGTAAGTATTAACACTGACATTTTAGTCATCTCATAAATGTTCATTATTTAATGTTTTAGAGAACAAGGTTTATATTTTGAAATTCTATCAGTCCTAATGCCATGAGGCAAGTGATGAGCTGTAACATAGGCCTTTACTATGATATATAGAAATGAGAAATATTATCTTTATTTTAGCTTTCATATAACATCTAAGAACATTTACTTCTCTTAATTTTTAAATATTTTTCATTGTTCATAGATTTCAATGCTTATAAATCTTCCCTGTTTTTCTCTAAATTAAAGGTTTTACAGGATAGGACTACATAAAATACTACAATGACTTTTTCTCATTATAAGATAGAAAACCAAAAAGTACAATAATTCTATTAAATAGTATATGAATATTCATTGAAAGCCATTTCTAATTATCTGAATGATTAAATGCTTTATATTTAAGTTTTGAAATAAATACTAAATAAAATTTCAGTTGCAGCACTTATATTAAAGTTTTCATTATGGAAAATTCATGAGTTTTGACTATAAAAGTTACATGATTTACATCTTTAGATAATACCTCCTAATGCATCACTTAACAATCAACTTGAAAGATAGCTTTGAAAAGAAATTTGGTCTCAAATATCCTAATAAGATTTAAGGCTTTTGCTTTCTGTAATTATTGGAAAATATTAATAAAGGCGGGCACATGTTTACTTATTAACTTATAAATGATAGTGAAATATAATTCAGAAAAAGTTATAAATATCCAAGGAAGCAGAAAAAATGGGAATGACTCATTTCTGATAAATGAAAGGTAGCTACCTTTTTTGTAATGATGTGTTTTGAATAATTTCCTTTGTAGCCTTTTCTTCAGAATTAAAATTTCCATTTGTAGGGGCGGGCCGCGGTGGCTCAGCGGGCAAGAGTGCTTGCCTGCGGTGCCGGAGGACCCCGGTTCGATTCCCGGCCCCAGCCCATGTAAAAAACAAACAAACAAACAAAATATAATAAAACAAGAAAATGTTTAAAGATGTTTCCCTTTCTTCCTCCCTTCCTTCCTTCCATCCTTCCTTCCTTCTCTGTCTTTCCTTCCCTTCCTCCCTCTCTCTAAAAAAAAAAAATTTCCATTTGTAGACTTAGAGAGGTGACTTCTAACTTTGGTAGAATATTAAATACAAATGTAATTGTCACAAGTTAGAAAAGTAGAGCGAGAATTTGAATCATTCTGCCTTTCTTAGCATTTTATATATCTTCAAAGCAGTATGTCACTATTAATCTCAATGCTACAATCAAATAAGGAAATTGAGCATGATATATAAAGAAGAGCAATATAGATTATCTTAGATCATTTTGTGTATAAAAATATGCTTGATGGTTTGAAAAAGTGGAGATCAGTGTGGTCTGGAATATTTAGTTAAATTTTAGTAAGTATCATTATATGTAAACTATGCCTTAAATAATGGATGGAAATCATCTTGATATTTGGACAAGAACAAGAGGAATAATAGCATGAGCAGAATCACTGTTTACTGAAATGGACATGGTACTCAGGAGGGAGGTAAGTGAGCAATGGGTGCGAAGATAGACAAAGATGGAAGAGCTGTTGCATATGAGAAATGAAGATGCAGGTGGATAAAGTAAAGAGAAAATTAAGGGCCATAGTAAGGAATTAAAATTGATCTTAGAGGTGCCAAAGTTAAAATTTTTCTGGAAGAAGACTTGTATCTGCCAAATCAGGGAATGATGGCCTCTGACTCTCAGTAAAGACACCCAGATCTGAAAATGGTATTGAGAAAGTGAGCTTAATTGAATAATCAAATAGCAGGAAACTTTTTTGTGATAAGCTAAAAATGTTAGGATGAATTTCTGTGGAACAAGTTGGAAGGCTATACAATGGGTATTTAAAAATCACATTAATTATTTTCCATTTTGAGATTATGTTCATAATCCTGACAATTTTAGAGGCCCAAGGAGACATTAAAAGCAAGGAATGTGTTTATTCAGAAACTTGAGGGAAAAATAACTGCATCTCTGCAAGTCATGAATAGGTTCCACAATGGGTTGATATAAATATGAAGGTAATATACAAATTACTTAGTAAATAAAATGTGGAGAGTCAATTTATGAGCGTTCCAGTATGTTTCATTAAAATGTATGGTCCCCTCCTTCATCCTTTATTATCTTTATGCAATTCCTAAGATTATATGGTGGTTTGAAGCTATGTACCCCAGAAAAACATATTCTTAAAATTAATATATTCATGAGTCCATTCAGTTAAGGAACGGTTCAATTCAAACACAATGTGCACTGATCTATTACTAGTGCTTTTTTGGCAGAATGAAATTTGGTAGATAGAGATCCAGAGAGGGAAAAGCCAGAGGTTGAATAAAAATGGAATCCAAAAGATAACTGAGAAGCCAGGAAAGGTCATCAGGTGCGTTGGCACATGACAGAAGTGTCAGGAACAAACATCACTGGCAGATAGCCCAAGAATGCAAGTCTTATGAAGAAAGCATGGACTTGATGATGCCATGACTTGGAGTTCTCCTAGCTTTGAAAGTGTAAGTCAATAAATTCTATAAGTTGATCCATTACACGTTCTGATGTTGGGTGGAAGGCAGAATTTGAGAGTAATGAATTTGAATATTTAGCTGAAGAGTTTTCCAAGCTAGGTGTGGAAAGTCATTCTCATTTCTCCTTGAACCTTAGAGTAAAATGTGAGAAGAAAGGAGTTAAACTAAAAACTGAACTCTTGAACACAGAGTAACCAGAAATAAATGGTTTGAAAAATTCTGAGCCTCTCCAAATAGCATATTCTGAGACTAGGGCAGAAACCACTTAGGGACATCCCTGAGCTTGCAGAAAATGAGTTTCAGAAGATAGGGTTTTCCATGTGAGGGTTTAAATGAACACAGATAGAAATAGGCATTTCACTATCCAAGTCTGGATAGGAAATACAATTATGCAGGAAATATCTGTGGACAGTTCTATTGTTTGATGGTTTTGACCCCTGTGAACTGCAGGCAAAGCTCACAAGCGTTTTTAAAAAGGTTCATGAAAAAACCTACCAGTCAGGATTGAAAGATACAGAGAGGGGTCAGATTGAAGTAAGAATGATGTCAAGGGCAGAACCATGAAGCTGAGGAATGGACAGAAGAAATCTCCTAAGAACCAAAAGCACAGGCCCACCCATATGCTCGTGGAAAGAACAGGTCCAACCACATGCTTGGAGTGGGAAGCCACCTGCTTTTGTTCATGAAAAGGGTGGCCCTTATTCCCTGTTGTTCAGAAAAAGAGCTGCCATCCCCAAGCTTGGAAATAATATGATCTGTGCACTGACATTTGCAGAAAGCCTGGCTTCACAACCCCAGTACTTGGAGAGGGTATCACCTATGCCCCAGGGTTTGTGGAGAGCCAGAAAGCCTTCCTGATATTCAGAAAGTAGTTGGAAGGGCTGTGGCTGCCACTCCATCTATAGATGACTCTCAGATTTGAAACTTAATGGAGTTTACCATTAAGTTTCAGAACTGTTTGGGATCCATGATCTTTGTTTTCTTTCCAATTACTCCCTTGTAGAAGGGAAATGTTTACTCATTGCCTGCTTCTCCATTGTATATTAGAAGCAAATAGCTTGCTTTCTGGGTTTCACAGGTCCACAGACAGAAGGGATTTTTGCCTGATACATCTGTAATGTATTTTGATGAAACTTTGTACTTAGCATTGTCTCTGAAATGATGTAAGGCTTTTGGGTCATTGTGATGGAAAGAATCTATATTTTCAGTAGAAAGAACATGTCTTCTGGAGGTCCAGAGAATGGAGTGTAATGATTAGAAAATAGGTAACCTCGAAAAACATTATGCTTCAAAGTAATCTACATCTGTGAGTATGAACCCATTGTAAGTAAGACCTTCTAATGGGGTTCTTTAAGATGAGCCCAAATTGAATTAGAATGTCTTACTCTAATTACTGGAGTCCTTTATAAGCAGAATGAAATTCAGAAAGACAGAGAAAAAGTAACAGAGTGAAAAGCCAGAAACTGAACATCAACAGAAGCAGAAAAAAGAAGGAAGAGGTAGCAGAGACTGCCACATGCACTGCAATGATGAAAGGTGCTCAGGACTACGGATCACCTATAGTCAGCCCCAAAACACCAGTCTTCAGGGAGAAAGCATAGCCTTGATGATGCATTCAGTAGAATTTATGCTAACCTCAAGTTGTAGCCAATTATCTTGCACTGTTTAAGCCAAGAAATTGCATTGTATTTGCTTGAACAACCGAGGAAATTTAAACTGTATATAGGCTGGAGAGTGGGGTGGGTGGCAGTGGTGGCAGCTCCAGGTCTGGCTGTGTGGTGTATATGACAGTATATCAGAGCCACAAGAATTTAATTCATTTTCAACCTTCAATTCCATTCCAAGGGCTCTAAGGGTATGTCAAAAATCCTAAAATTCCCTTCCAATGCAGTATATAATTTTAACTTCTATCCATTAAATGTGGGTAAGTACAACCCTCAAGGCAGCTTTGACTGCATCCAGCAAACATTCTCCAGCTCTGGAGTTTCCCAGCTCAATTGCCCAGGATTTATACAAGATAAGATAACAGTTTGTGCAACAAATGACTTATATCAGATGACAGGAGAAAGAACGGCCCAGACAGAGGAGGAATTCCACAACCATAGCACAAAAGTTATCATACTTTACATATGTAGGTAAAGGAGTGCAAATTGGGAAAGCACCTCAAGCTGTTTCAGATGCAGTGCCTGAGAGGAAAAGGTCAACTACCAGGAACCCTGCAAATACAATTCAAAAGAGCAATATAGATTATCTTAGATCATTTTGTGTGGAGATCAGTGTGGTCTGGAATATTTAGTTAAATTTTAGTAAGTATCATAATATGTAAACTATGCCTTAAATAATGGATGGAAATAATCAATTCAAAAGACAGACAGCAGCAGCAGTGTTTCTGAGCAGCCTATAGGAACAGAGGGATTCACTTACTGGCACTGAAGGCCTTCAAGAAATCTGAGATGTTTGCTTGATTGCAGAAAAGATGGCATCGATCAAAAAGTCCAGAACACCCTTGGAGCAATTCTGCAGCAGGTAGCCAATCTGAATCTTAAGGATCTCTCATATGCAGTAAAGGATTATGTTTTTAAAGAGCTTCAGAGAGACTGGCCTGGATACAGTGAAATAGACAGATGGTCATTGGAGTCAGTGATCTCTAGAAAATTAAATCCATCTCCGAATGCTGCTGGCACCAGCCCTTCAGAATCTCCTCTATGTTCTAGTTGAAATGCTGCATCTTCTCCTTCTCAGAAACAGTTATTAGATTCAGATTTCATTGATCCTTTAACGAATAAAAAAGCTTAAATATCTCACCTGACACACAAAGTACCATCAACATTAAATGGTCATTTGAATCCCTCTAGTGAAAATTCGGCGGCAGGTCTCCCACTGCCACCTGCAGCTGCTACCGTCTCCACCCCTCCACCACTACCTTCAACCCACTTGCCTGTTTCATATCCTCCTCAGACTGTAAATTCTAACTCCAAATCCCCTAACACTCCAGAAGGCGGGGGGAGGGGGGTGGGGACTCAAGTCCTACCTGTTAACAGTTTTAGTGAAAACCAGCAAGACAAATATACCTCTAGGTCTTCTCTGGAAACTTTACCCCCTGGTTCAGTTCTACTAAAGTATCCAAAGTCTATGAAAGAATATCATTCAATATCTCACAAAAAGTCCAAAAGGAAATCTAAAAAACACAAGGAAAGGAACCATATAAAAAACCATGGTATTGAGACTATTCAGGAAAAGGTGGAGGACCTTGAAAAAGAAGAGGAAATTGCCAAGCTAAATAACTCTAGTCCAAATTCCAATGAAGGAGTTAAAGAGAATTGTACTGCCTCTACAGGGCCTTCCCCAACAATTGAACTCCCAGATCATTTGACAAGATATATTGCTATTGTCTCCTATGAACAATGCCAGAATTACAAGGATGACTTCAATGCTGAGTATGATGAATCTAGAGCCCTGCATGCCAGGATGCAGACTGTAACTAGAAGATTTATCAAATTGGATGCACAACGAAAGCACCTTTCTCCTGGCTCAAAAGAGTAGCAGAATGTTCATGAAGAAGTTTTATAAGAATATCAGAAGAACAAGCAGTCTAGTCCCAATTACCATGGAGAAAAATACACAGGCAAGTATCTTTGTAACAAGCTGGTGTACATCAAAAGACTAATAGGTGAGTTTGACCAACAACATGCAGAGTAATGGCACTAGAACTCTGCTGGGACCAGAAGATATGAATAAACCTAAGTTTACTTATTTAAAATTCCAAATGACTTGCTCTAAGATTTTAAAAAGATATAGCTTTGCCTGTTGAACATTTCAGCATTAGTAAATGAGTTCTTTTTTTTTTTTTTTCACTTTACTTTGCTTCCTTGCATCTTTGAAGCTGATTTTTCTGGTCTTTTTTCCCCTTAGACTTGTATTTGTCAATGAGAACTACTTTTTTTGGAATGATATTGGAAATCCAGTATCTATACTTCAAATCATTTTTTTTTCTTTAAAAACTTGTGTTGTCATTAGAAATGATTTTCTTATATTGGGGACACATTTCCACACTTCAAAGTTGTGTGCATTAAAAAAAAATACAAACAACCGTAATGTGCAAAGTGAAATGTTTTTGGATAAACATAAGCCTATTTTTTTATCTTTCTTAATGTGAATTCTTTGCCTTAAATGGTAGAATATTTAGAAATTTGCACAAAGTACAGAAAAATTTAAAACAATGTTTTGGAGGGTTAATAGAAAAGCATATGTGTACATCTATAGATATACATACACATAGATATACGCAAACTGACTTGATCAAGAACAGTGAATGTGCCCTGCAAGTTAACCCCCCATTGCAATGGTTGCCTTAAGGTGTTTGCTGGTTGTGGACATAGTGTGGTTGATCATTACCTACACTGCTTCCCACTTGATTAGAGCAACTGGAAGCACACTGTGGCCTACCAGCCTCTAAAGTGTGTGCTCAATCTGTGTGTGTGTGCAGAGGTTGTGTGGATGTGAGCATGCATGAAGGGAAAAAGAGTTGCTACTCTTAGTAGGTCAAACACTCAGGTTAAACAACTGACGAGTGTTACTGTAGGTTGTTTTTTGTTTTCTATCAAATTGCTACTTCTATTGTGGAAGACAAAAGCATTTCCAATTTTGACAGTTTGTCAGCTTTATTAATGTTGGGTAAAATCAAAATGTTATGAAAATGAAACAGATCTATAGTTTTGGGGCAAAATTATAAAATTAAACATGTAGGTAACCTATTTATAACTATATTTATATACTTACTGCTATAAAGTATTTTTTGAAGAGAGATATGCAAAAAAGCTATAACATACGTGAAATGCATATTTAAAGATTTTTTTCATCCTGTGTGCCAGGAATGTAAGAAAAGCAGATATATTTATCCATACAATATTGCGATTCATCAAATAGCACAAACTTTCACTTCATGGAGTTTATATATTGACTTTGATTTCAACTGTCACTTGTTTTATCATGTGGGTACATAAGTTATGTGGTAAAAAAATGTAAGGATTTTGAACTAATGTAAATTCAAGTTGTGTTGTTTCATCGTATTGTCTTTTCAAAGTGCTGCCAGTTGAAAAGGGAAGCATTATGTTTACAAATCTGTTCTGAAATTTTTGCAAAATTTTTGGTAGTATCTTTAATAAATATGTTTTTCTCCAGGAAAAAAAATTATATATAAAGTGAAGTACTTATTGTGTGCCATTTTTAAACATAATTCCAACAGGATATAGTTTATGAAAATTTTATCAGCAGAAAAAAAATACATGTACAAGAAAATTGCTTTTAATAAAACTAGAAAGGTATTCAATGCAAAATTTGCTTCAATATTATTTAGAAATACTGAAGCAAAAATGGGTAACAGATTTGTAGACAACATTTGCATAAATTCATACAGAAAAATTCTACTGCTATAAGCCTGTAAATATTCTTATGAAATCTGACGTCTAGTTTGAGATCATAGAACTCAAAATTAGGAAAAATAATGCCCCCTAAAAGATTGCGTACCAGTATTTAAAAGACAAGGAAGGATGATTAAAGAAGCTCCTCTGCCTATTGTACAAAAGAAAATTCGGAAGGAAAATTATGTACATTCTATATTAGAATCTATTTTTCCATTATTCCTATCTCAATAGAGAATCTAAAGTTGGCCAAACATAGCCACTTCACTCAAAGACAAATGAATTTATAATCATAGGCATTAAGGATTGACCAGAGATAAAGTCACTTCTGTTTGTGGTGTTCTTGGCCATCTATCTGATCACCATGGTGGCAACTTGATTTGGTAGTACTGAACTATATGGATTGTCACCTTCACACAGCAATGTACATCTTTTTGGGCAACCTGGCTCTAATAGATAACTGCTGCTTCTATATTATTGCCCTCAAGATGGTAGAGAAATCTTTTCAGAAGATAGAATGATTTTCCTATATGAATTCATGGCACTATTTTATTTTTTCTGCAATCCTGAAACTGTGGACTGCTTTCTTCTGGCAACAATGGCCAATGAGTGGTATGTGTCTTTTTCATTTGCAAGCTGCTGGAATGCAATAATACCAGAACTAGAAAAAAAAAGGGGGGGAATTTAATAAGGTTCAAGTTTACAATTCTAAGGATGTGTAAGTGTCCAAATTAAGGCACCAACAGAAAGGTTACCTTCACTCGAGAAAGGCCTGTGGGTCAGGACATCTCGATCAGCTGGTGGTCACGTGCCTGGCATCTGCTGGTACCTTGCTCCAGGCACTGTTGCTTTCAGCCTCTGTTCCTGTGGAGTTTCCTCACTTCACTTCTCCAGGGCTGACTTTCATCTGTTGGCTTCCCTTGGCTCTCTCCATGTTCTGCTTGCTTAACATCTTATGGCAACATCTGCTGGGTTCCAAGCGTCTCCAAACATCTGTGTCTCTGTTCTCCATGTGTCCTCATCTCTGTCAGCTCTGCTGTGATGATTCTATCAGCTCTGAAGCATCTGCCGTTTCTCTAGACTTGCCATTTCTGTGGTTTCTTAAGAATTTTTCCTCTTTGTAAGGATTCCAGTCAATTAATCAAGACCCACCTAAAATGGGTGTTGTCACATCTCCATCTAATCAAAAGTTAGTATGCACAACTGGGTGTGTCACATATCCATGAGGATAATTTCATAAAAAGATTCCAGCTTACATTATTGAATCAGGATTAAAATACATGGCTGTATCCACAAGATTGAATCAGGATTAAAAAATGGCTTTTCTGGGGTATATAATATTTCAAACTGGTGCAGTGGCAATATGCAGCCCACTGTAGTACCACATCAGGGTGTTGAAGATGCTCTGATTTCAGATGATCCCAGGGTCCTACATATCTGGAAACCTTCATATTGTGGTTCATTTGGGTTACTGTTCAGGTTGACTTTCTGTGGATTTAATCATATCAACACTTTTTTTCTAATGTGTTTTCATTGTACTGACTTTCTTGTGTTGACCACTATAAAATGAACCCATTATGTAGGTTCAATTCAGTTCTTTACTGATATCACAGTTCTTATCTCTTATCTCTACATATTTTCAGTATCTTCAAATTGATATCCATGAAGGAAGAGGCAAAGCCTCCTGTACTTGTGCTTCCCCACTTTCTCTCTGTTTCAACATTCTATACTTCTCTTCTTTTTGGATATATTCAACCAAATTCAGTGAAAGATGAAGAAATACCAGCTGCTGTTTTTACACTCAAATAATTCTTTCATTAAACCACTTTATTTATAGTTTAAAAAATAAGGATGTAATATATGTTGTGTAAAGAATTATGACATATAAATCTCATAACATTCTGAAACAAATATAATCTCTCCTAGCAAATTGTTTTTATTTGATATCAGCTTTTTTAAAGTCTAAAGATATAGACAAAATGGAAAATATCCATTTTAAATGTAAAATATCCAATTTGTAACTATCATGGTGTGTAAATTAAGTAATATATAAATGGATAATTATGTTCATAGGAAGGTTTCTACTGAAATGTATTTCAAAATATAAACTGAGTCCATAAGATAAAAGTAAATGATTACTCCAGCATGTACAATTTGTGTCAGAGTATAATTGGTTGCAATTTTCAACGAATTCAAGAAATCCTCAGAAGAGAAGTCCATAAATAAAATAATATGTTTGGAAAATGTATGGAATCCCTAATGATCAGCTGTACTCCAAATTTCCAAATATTAATCCCTTTACAAGAAATAGCATCCATCAGATGTAAACTGTGCTTTAGAATTTGATTCTCAAATTCACTTTTGTTTTCAATATCATATTGCAATGTGGATTCATGTAGAATATGTATTCTCAAGTTAAAAAATTGTCATCTCTCATCTGAGCTATTTATTCTTTCAAACTGTCTGAAATATACTATCTCTAAAATTATATTTTGTCATACAGTATTGTTAAAAATGATACAACTTATTTAGAAATCCCTATGAATTTGAAAGTTTTCATATATATGATTAGTTGTCCATGAGGCATGATATTACAGTTCTTGAATACATCAATTAAATCAATGGTTTGTTCCCCAATGTCATCATTTGTCTTACTTTTATTAGGAATATGATTAACCTGCACTCTTTCCAATAGACATTATTGTTATAAGCATATCAATATACTTATACTGAGGAAGATGGTGTGCAAGCATCTGAAGAAAAAAATATTTTAGATTAGTTAGTGTAAAATAAAAGAAAGATAACTTACTCTGAGTTTACTATCTATGAGACACCAAATTAGAACTTTAGCATAAATTACATACTAATGAATTAGACATTATTTTTCATGCTTTTCCAGAATAAAAATTCACACTATGAAACATTTTGTAGCTAATCCAAGTTCATTTAGGTCCCCCAGGAAGATGGCTGAGATTTGGATAAATACATCCATTTCCACCTGGCATTTTACAACTCCATTGACAGTACTATATTATGTAGCTAATTCAAAATTTTACAAAACGATAAGCATATTGAATAAAATATATGAATAGTGAGCAATGCAGATTATACACAAGCAACTGTAGATTGTTTGGGGTGTATGTAACATGCTTGGGATTTCCAACAATAGGGATCATTAGTCTGGGGTATTTAGTTAAAGTAGAATTAGAAATAAATGCAATTTAACGAATGAAAATATATTGATAGTTGGTGGAAAACAGGAATAATAACATAAGAAGAATCGATGTTTATGGAAACAAGTTTGGCCCTGGAGGTGAGGAAAGAAGGATATGAACAACGCTTAGACAAAGTGAGAAAGCTGGAGTAGCTACTGGTTAGGGCTTTTGGAGAATGTGGAAAATATGGGTGGAAATGTATCAGATTCAAAGAATCTGAATTTATCTTAGATGCATCAAACATTGACGTCTTCTTGGGAGCACAGTAATATCATTATATTTTCAGAGATCTGATCTGGCTTTTAATTTGAGAGGTTAAAATATATGAGAATAACAATAAATTTCACATAATAGGTGTGGAAAACAGAAATTGGGGGAGACTTTGTGAAAGAAGAAAGGTGCATAGGTATAAGCACATTTTAAAGGAAGAACAAATAGCAAATCTTAACTTTTGGATAATAAAATAAAGGCTTATTCTGTTATTTTGCATATTATTGATGATATATTTGATATTACATTACCAATATTTAATACTAAATACAAAATATTTAGGTATTTTGAAAGCATTTCCTGAGTACATGATGTATAAATCATGTTGTTAAATCTTTGATTGCTAGTGAATTTAAACATTTTTTCATATATTATTGACCGGTTTTATTTTTGCTTCCAATCATTGCTCATGTCCCTTGCCCAGTTTTTCATTGAGGCTTATACTTTTCTTGATATTTATGTATACATTATACTTCACAAGGGTATTGAACTTGTGTATGGTTGTGGATCATTTTATTTTCAATATTTTTGCCTTTCAATTTTACTTATGATGTTTTGTAATGTACAGAAATTTTCCTTTTAGGTATTCATATCTATAGATCATTCCCTCTCTAATTTCTTTGATTTGTTGTTGCTTAGAAACTTCCTATTATGAAATCTTATATTCATTTATATTTTCTCATACTTCCATTTTTCACCTTTAACTATTGAATCATTCTGTAATATATTTCGTTTCATTATCTAGAATAACATCCTAATGCTAGTTAGATGATTCTTTAAATAAATTGAGAGTTTGATGGCATTGCACTCAAAATACCAGAGGTTGGTTTTGAAGAAATGTGTAGACAGATTCTAAAATTTGTGCATAGATAAGCCAGGAAAATATCGAAAGAGACTGATATCAGATACTAAAATATGTGATAAATCTACAATAATTTTAACAACTTCATATTAGTTCAAGAATCAATATGCAGATGTTGCAAAACAAAATGCTGTCCTGAAGCAAACCCAAGGACATGGTAAGAATAGCAACACAAATCAATCTAGAGAGAAATGACTCTTTATATCCTGTCCTAGGACTCTGTCCTATTTGGATAATCTTTCCTTGTGTTCTACTCTATATTGTCCACTTAAAGTTTTGTACTTGGAGAAGTAGAAATAAAGACAAATTGGATCTACAGGCTCCTATCAAGTAACTTTAATAAAGTTTTAATAGTTATGTAAGTTTTCACATAATAGGTTTAATTTTTCAGATAATTAATAAATAAATGTTTTCATTAGTCCATTTTAATTTGTTATATAGGAAATACATACAGATAAAATCCTCATAAACTAATATTTTCAAGTCTTAAATAATTTTTAAGAGCATAATGGAGTCCAGAGCTCAAAATGTTTGAGATTCTCTGAATGGGATGGATGTTGTACCTTTGTTTACACCCTCTATTTGGTGGACAATGATCCCCATTCCTTTTTGTAAGGCATCATGATATCTTTTACATGTTTCTGATATATTGGTTACATCAGGATCAGCACTATCAAGTAGATTTCAGTAAAAGTCGGTTTATTAACTTTAGTCTCTCACAAAACTTCTTTAATTAATACCCCATGGTTTAAATGTTTTAGGGACTAAATATTCCCATAGAAATAAAATGATGGCAATGCATGTAAACCCCTTTAGGATTTGATGGAAAATATATTTTGAATTGTAAAGAATATAATATAATATGAACACTGACCTATTAGCCATTTTCTACATGATCATCCTTAAATTCCAAATGTTTAAAGACCAAGATATTCATTTTGAAGTTCTATAAGTACAATACTAATACCCTAAAGCAAGTGAAGAACTATGACAAAAAATTTCCCTGTGAAATCTTGGTAAGAGAAATATTCTCTTTACTTTTACTTTTTATAATACCATCCATGAATACTTTCTTCTCTATATTTATTCAACATTTTTTCATTGTTCTTAGATTTAAACTCATTATTTTTCAAGCTTTGCTCTAAGTTGAAGACTGTGGAGACTAAGATGAGATATAATACTGCAACTTTTTCTGACTATAAAGTAGAATTTCAAAGTATACAATAAGATCACATAGTAATTATTTTAAATGGTAAGGACTATTCACTGAAAGTTAATTTTATTTTATATAAATCATCAAATTGTTAACATTTAATGATTTAGAAAAATACCAAATAAAATTGCATCAAATCTTTTATATTGAATTTGACATTGTGCAAAATTAACCAGTTTTTACTAAATAACTTACAGGATTTACATCTTCGGATAACTTCTAATGTATCATTTAATAATGTGAGAAGAAAGGCTTGAAAAGCAAAACACAATTTGTTCTCTAAAATACTAGTTAGTTTAAGCAATTATGTTTTTCTAAGAATTGGAAAGTTAAACTGTGCTTAATTTTTTATATAAATTTATAGGTATGGTATATACTTTCAAAAATTGTATAAATATACAAGGAAGCAGGAAAAAAGTAGTAATAAATCAAATCAAATAAAAGAAAAACACATTTTATGATATGAATTTTTTGAAAAATTTCCTTTTTATTGTCTCCTTCCAAGTTAAAAATTTAAATATTCAGACATCAAGAAGGTAAGTTGCTATTCTTGGTAGAATACCGAAATCAAGTTCATTTGTCTCATGTGATCAGAATGGAGATGGCATTTGAATCATTCTGCACTTTTTGTCATATTTTGAAAGTATTTACAAAGATTTATGTGGCAATTTTTCTCAAATGCTGCAATCTGATAAGGAAATTGAGCATAGATATATAAAAAAAAGCAATATAAATTATCCTAGATTGTTTTGGGTATATAAAACATGCCTGAATGTTTAGAATATGGAGCTATTGTTTGGTCTGGATTATTTAGTTAAAATTTTAGTAAGTGGCATTATATATAAACTCTTCCTTTATAATGGATGGAAACAATTTTGATATTTTAATGAGAATAAAAGCAGGGTCAGGGTGTTTGCGGATATGAGTGGTATTCAGGGTGGGGAGAGGATGTAGATGAGAAATGATTGGACAGAGTAATAAAGCTGGAAGGGCAGTTATTAAATGTGGGAAATGAGGAAGTAAAAGGATAAGGTTGGAGAGAACTTCAAATGACATTTAAGGAATTTGAATCTTCTTAGAGATACTAAAGCATAATGCTTTTCTGGAAGCAGACTGTTATTTCTCCCAATACCAGGAACTAGGTCCACTGCTTTTAGATAAAAATAAATAGATCTTCAGATGATCAGGGGAAGGGGAGCTTAAATGAGTTATCAAATAATAGGGAGCTTTATGTGATAAGCTAAAAATATCAGGTGGAATCTCTATGGAATAAATTGGACAGGGTAAATGATGGGTATTTTTTAAAACCTCATAATTTGTTCATGTTATGAGAGTATGCTCAGAACTTAATAATATACTAACATCAACAAAAGCCTTACAACAAAGAATGAATATATTCAGATAAATGGAGGAAAAAATGTTGCTTTATTTATAAATAGACTTAGAGAACTTGCTCTCCAGGGGCGGGCATAGATTCCATACTGTGTTGATCTAAATATGAAGGTGAAATATACAAATTAATTATTTAGTTAATATGTGGATATTTATTTCCCAATTTTCCAGGTATGTTTCATGAAAGACCAATGGTTCTCCTTTTCCTAATTTTATGTATCAACTTGTGCCATTTTTAAACATAATTCCAATGAAGTAGCATAATAAAAGATTATTCAGTGGAAAAAAATGCATGTAGCAATCATTGTTTCTAAGGACATCATAATGAGCTTCAATAGTAAATTGACATTGAGATTATTGGAAAATGCTGTTCCATATATGAACATCCTAGATTTGTAATCTAACCTTCCACAAATGTGTACAAAAAAACTACTACTGTAAGGACTCTCTTTGAAACTATCAAAATATTCTTCTGAATGCTGACCAAATAACTTGAAGCCATAGATGTGAACTATAGGGGAAATAATATGTTCTAGAATAAGTGTGAATGTATTAGAATGCCAACAGAAGATGATTGAAGAAACTCCTCTGCCCGTTGTATGATGGCAAATATGAACAGAAATTAAGTCATTGTAAATTAGAATCTTATTTCTCCATTATTTCTATCTCAACATAGAAAAGGTCGGAATGACAGAAAATAACCACTCCATAACGACTGAATTTGTCCTCAGTGTATTTACTGATGAACCAGAGCTGAAGCACCTTCTCTTTGTGGTGTTCTTTGCCATCTATCTGATCACCATGGTGGGGAATCTTGGTTTGGTAGTTTTGATCTATATTGATCGTCGTCTTCACACACCAATGTACATCTTTCTGGGCAACCTGGCTCTGATGGATTCCTTTTGCTCCTGTGCTGTTACACCCAAGATGTTAGAGAACTTCATTTCAAAAGACAGAACGATTTCCCTCTATGAATGCATGGCACAATTTTATTTTTTCTGCTTTTCTGAAACTGCAGACTGCTTTCTTCTGGCAGCAATGGCCTATGACAGGTATGTGGCAATATGCAGCCCACTGCAGTACCACACCAGGATGTCAAAGAAACTCTGCATTCAGATGACTGCAGGGACCTACATAGCTGGAAGTATGCATGCCATGATTCAGGTGGGGTTACTGTTCAGATTAACTTTCTGTGGCTCTCATGAAATCAGTCACTTTTATTGTGATATGTTTCCATTGTACAGAATTTCTTGTGTTGACCCCTTTATCAATGAACTGGTGCTACACATCTTGGCAGGTTCAATTCAGATCATCACTAATATTACGGTTCTTATTTCTTATCTTTACATAATTTTCACTATCTTCAAAATGAAATCCAAAGAGGGAAGAGGCAAAGCCTTACAAACTTGCGCATCCCACTTTTTCTCAGTCTCAATATTCTATGGTTCTCTAATTTTTGTGTATGTTCAACCAGGTTCAGTCAAAGAAGAAGGTAAAGATATACCTGTTGCTGTTTTTTATAGTCAAGTAATTCCTTTAATAAATCCTTTTATTTATAGTCTAAGGAATAAGGAAGTAATAAACGCTGTAAAAAGAATTGTGAAGAACAAATCTTAGAATATTTTGAAATAAGTATCAGCCCCTGTATCAAACTGATTTTAATATGGTAACTTTTTTCAAAGACAATGGATAGTGAGAAAATGTAAATTGTCCATTTTTGTGTGCAAAATATTGAATTATTAAAATTAGATGATATGAAAGCAAGATAATCTTTAAATAGATATATACATTTAGAAAGGAGGGTTTCTACTGTGATGTATTGCAAACTCTAAGCTAATAGAATCCATCAATTACAAGTAAATGATTACTCTGAATTCACAAATTGTGTCAGACTAATAAATTTCAATGTTCAATAAATTCAACACATACTAAGTAAAGATCACATTATATAAATATAATAATGTTGCTAAGTGTGTGGAATCCCTAATCATACAAACTCAATCCAATTTCAGAAATATAAATCCCTTCTTAACAAACAACGTCTATCAGATGAAAACTATCCTTTTGAAACTGATTCTCTTGATTTAGTTCTAGAGATTATGTTTGCATATGGATCCATTCAGAAAATATATTCTCAAGTAAGAACATTTTCATCTCTTCTCTTAGTTATTTATCCTCTCAAACTGTCTGAAATAGAGCATCTTTCAAAGGGAGATTTGTCACTCTGTTGTGTGAAACGATGAGATTTATAATGAAATCCCTATAGATTGAATGTTTTCAGGTAGTTTGATTAGTTGTTCATGATGGATAGCACTGCAACTCCTGAACATATCACTGAAGTCCATTATTTGATCCCCAATGTCATTAATAGTCTTGTTTACTGTTAGTAATATCATAAACCTGCACTGTTTTCAAAGTAAATTGTTATAGTCACATCATTAGGAGGAAGAGGGAGCTGCTGTGAAATCATCTGAACAAAAAATATTTATTGATCACTTAAAAGTACTAAATGAAAGAAAAAAAGCTTACTCAGATCCTACCATATGCCAAACACTAAACTAGAATATGCACATATATCGCCGGCCCATGATCTGATCATTAATTTTTCATGCTTTTCCAGATTAAAACTCACACTATTAAACATTTAGTAGTTTACCCAACTTCATCTAGTCACCCTTGAATAGAGTTGGGATTTGTTTCAATACTTTGTTTTATCCAAGCATTTTATTATTTCATTCACAATTAATGTAAATTATTTATCTCAAAGTATTTGCATTGTAAGATATATATTGAACACATACATATGAATTAAAACCAATGCAGATCATGTGCAAGCAATCCTCAAATGTGTAGGGTATACATAACATAATTGTGGGTTTAGGTATTGGAGATCAGTCTTGCCCAGGGTATTTAGTTAAAATAACTACAGAAGTAAATATGCTTTAATAAATGCAAACTTTTTTGGTATTTGTGGAAAACAGGAGTAATAGCATGAACAGTCAAAGTTAATGGAAATGTGTTTGGTCCTGGATCAGGGAAGTGAACAACAGGTGGACAGAATGAGAAAGGTGGCAGACCTGTTGCTGAGACTCTTGGTGGATGTGGGAGGAAAAGATGGAAGTAGACTAGGTTACTTAGACTCTTAATGCTATTCTAAATAATCTTAATTTGTTTTAACTCATCTAAAAAGCATCAGACATTGAGTTCTTCCTGGCAGCAGAGTTATATAATTTCAGAGCTCTGATCTGGCACTTTATTGTAAAAGAAACTCTATAATCAATGACATTAACCACAATAATTCTTATAATACATAAAAAAATGTGAAACTGGAGAAGACTCTGCAAATGGAGAAGGGTGCATTGATATAAAAATATTTTAAAGAAGGAAAAATTGTAAACTGCAATTTACTTTTTGACAATAAAACGAAGGCTTATTTTCTTCATTTGAGTATCGATGATGTATTTGATCTGATGTTAGAAGGATTTAATACAGTGTCTGAAATATTTAGGCATTCAATAAGTATTTCCTAAGTACATCATGTATAAACTAATATGAAATTATCTTTGATTAATGAATTTAAAATTTTTTCATACATATATTGACAATTTTAATTTATACTGGAAATCATTCGCTTTTGTCCTTTTGCCACCTTTTTGAATGAGTCTTCTGATTTCTTTGAGGCTGTTGCACTTTTATGTAACTATGTGTCTTTTTTTCTCAATTGCTTATTTCCCTACTCAGTTTCCTTATAATGTTTTCTGATGTGCAGAAAATTTCATTTTAATGTATTCATATATATTGATCATTCCCATTCTAATTTCTGTGTCTCTCTTCCTGAATAGAAACTTCCTATTCTGAAAACTCATATTCATTGATATTTCCAGATGCTTCTATTTCACCTGTTAATTATTGAATCATACTGAGATATATGCTGCTTGCTGTTCTAAAATAAGTCTATGATGCCAATGAGATGTTTTATCATAAATGAAGTATCATAAATGAAGTAAATTGATGTAACTACAATAAAAATATCAGAGGTGGCTTATGAAGAACTAGGTAAACTATTCTGAAATGTGTCAGATAGATAAGCCAAGAAAATAGTGAAAGAGCCTGATATCAGATGTTAAAGTGTGTGATAAATCTATGTTAATGTCACCAAATATATTAGGATAAAAATCAATGCACAGCTTATAGAAAGAAAATATAGCTAGAAGTAAACTGAAAGATATAGTAAGAATAATATAAAAAATAAACCTGTAAAGAGTGAACACTAAGTTAAAGCATGGGCCATAGTAAATAGTACAATTATAAAAATGTACTTTCTTCATTTGTAACAAATGTACCACACCAATAGGATAGTACAAAACTCTGTATTTTATGCATGATAAAAATGTATATTTAAAAAATATGTAAATAAAGTTTTTTTTTTTATGCCCCAACCTAAGGGTGTTTAACTATTTGGAATTTCTTTTTGTTTTGTTTATTCTGCTCAGGTAAAGTTTTATTATGGAAAATTACAAATATAAACAAAATTTATCTCTCACCAGCTTCAATAAATTTTTAATACAGTTATTTAAATTAGCATGTAATAGGTTTGCTATTTTATCTTTAAATTAATTAATAAACAAAGATTTTTATTACTTAGTTTTAACTCCTATTAAAAGTAATAAAATTAGACAAAATACAGTAAACAAACATTTTATTCGGTTCAGAATAATTTTTAAATACATGAAGAAGTCTGAAAACCAAAAAGTTTGAGATTCTCTGAATTGGATGGATGTTGAACCTCTGTTTCCATCCTCTATTTGGTGACATTGTTTTCGTAAGCCTTACATCCACTGATCCCCTTTCCCTTTTCTAAGGCTACATGGTTTTCTTTAGGTACTCATGCAGCCCTGCCCCATTACCTATATTGAGAATCAAAATTTGTAAATTGTTTGTGGCCAATAAGACAGAAAAGGTGACTTTCTAGAAGTTTACCATACATATGTTTTATTTATTTAAACGATACCTAAAAAAGTGGACTCATTCACTCTGAATGCATTGTGTATGGCTATGAAATCTGACATTATCTTCATCCAATTTACCTTCAAGGGACAAGCCACTCTGTGCATGAAATCAACATGCAATAGAGGATGTAATTGTGGGAATCAGTGAGAAATAACACCAGAGTAATAGAAATAAAATACCTCTTTTAGTGAAATCCAGTTGATTTTCTTACTGCTTAAACTATTTGAAGAGATGTTTAATTTGCAGCTGAAAGAATATTATCTGATACATTCATGGTTCCTACTTTATGATTTAGCTTTATTTTTTGCGTTCCATATAAGTTAATCCTCAACAATCTATTTTTACAAATAATTTTTCAGTTGTATCCATTTTGACATTAAAGCATGTTTGAGTTTGCTAACTGCTGCAATACAACACACCAGAGACAAATTGGCTTTCAATAAAAGGGGATTTATTTAGATGATGTATAGTTCTTCAGAGGAAAGGCAGCTAATTTTCAAGTGAGATTCTTTCTTAATGTGGGAAGGCACAGGGCGATCTCTGCTGGCCTTCTCTCCTGTGCGTTCGGACAACTTTCCCCGTGGTGATTCCTTTCTGCATCTCCAAAGGCTGGGCTGAGCTGCAAGTGCTGAGAGAGGTATGCTGAGCTGCTTGGCTGTGCTGCATTGAACTCTCTTATTTAAACACCAACCAGTTAAATCTAATGTCATTCACTGCAGCAGGCATGGCTCCTAGCTGACTGCAGATGTAATCAGGAACAGCTGAGGTTCACATGCCACTGGCCCATGTCCACAGCAATAGAACTAGGGACCTTCACCTGGCCAAGTCGACACATGAACCTAACCACCACATAGCATATCTATTGAGTCATTTATTTTTATTAGTATATACTACTTTCTAAAACTCCATTTAAAAAAAATTAAGGGACAAAGTATCATTTTAATTTGTGTATATACATATCAAGGTGTAACTCAGGCATCAACCCAAGAATCATCCTCTTTTCTAGAACCCTTGATCTTAACCACTAAGCTTTCCTATGCATAGCATGAGGAACTGAAAATAAGATGAAAGGATAAGCTTTCACTAGGCTATGATGTGGTGTGTATGGAGGAAAGGAGCAGAGATCCAAAAGAAATGTGAATCAATGACATTTTTCCCAAAGTATGGTTTTAAAAATATTAAAACCTGAAAAGAAAATTTTAAATAATTATAGAAGCAATACCATGTGTATTTTTTACCAAGATTAAACAATGTTAGCAATGCCTTTTTCTGTCTCCATCTCTGTCTGTGTGTGTGTGTATATATATATGTCAGCTACAGGTGCTGACCTCATGATATTTACCCTGGAATACTCCAACATATATCTCAAAAGGACAAAGGCATTTCCTACATGATCATAATATCATTATCATAACCAAGAAACTTACCATTAATTCAAAAGTATGTATATTTTGTGTTCAAAATTTTCCAAAAAATTGTCTTCAACGCGTACTTAATCTCCATCAAGGTTTCAGATAAGGTCACTATTTTTTTTTCTGTTAGCATGACTCATTAGACACCTTTAATCTAGAAGTCTCTTGATTTATTTTTCACTTTAATGACACTAAGCTTTTAAACTGTTCAAAATAGCATACCCTGTATACATATTCCACAATCTGCATTGTTTGATGTTTCCTCACCATTAGCTACAGTTCAAAATTTTTGGTGGAGTAGCTATGCTATGTTTCCTTTTTGCATCACAATGAAAGACCATAACTTCATAACCGGAGATGCAAATTTTAAAAACTAGTGCCTCAGATGGCAACCAGATCATTCCATGCTAAAGATAAGGTATTATAATTAAAATAAGCCCAGTCTGTTAATACTTGGAAACAACGTGAATTTCCCGATTCCCAACACCTTCCTCAGTGTTTTAAGTATCCATTTACAATCGTCACATGATTCTATTATTATACAGAAGGTGTAAAAATAGTGCCATATCTGATTTCTACCTAAATTCATTTGGAAAAAAATAGCTTTATCTTTAGGTCATCTAAATTTTTTTTCAAATGAACTTAAAAATTTAAAAACAGTTTTATATTTATAGAAAAAGTATGATGACACTACAGAAAATTCCTATAGGTGGCACACCATTTATTCTCATTATTAACAGTAATCTTACAGTAATGTGGCATATTTGTTACAATTAATCAGCAGAACAGATTCATTATTATTAATTAAACCCTTGATTTATTCTGATTACCTTAGTTTATTTCCAATGTTTTTGACTTATTTCAGGATCCCATCCAGGCTACAACGTTACATTTAGTCATCATGTCTTTTTAGCCTCCTCTTGACTGAATGTTTGTCAGATTTTCCTTGTTTTTATGAACTTGTCAGATTGAGGAGTATTTGTTTAATGTTTTATTGAATGTCTCCCTGTTGAGATATGTCTGATGTTTTTCATCATTAGACTGGATTTATGTTTGAGTATGTGAGAGGTGGAATAAGATCAAAAATGTAAATTGACATTCTAATAACATCTTATCAGTAGTATATACCATATCATAGATTGCAACAGTTGAATATAACATTAATCACTTGCTTGAGGCAATATTTGTCAAGTTTCTCCACTGAAAAGGCACTATTTTCCATTTCCATACTGTACTTTTTGGAAAATGTCACTTTGTGAAATCCCCATAAGGAGTGGAAAGTTATGTTAGCATCTCCTTGCAGGAATTATATCTACCAGAAATTATTTACAATTCTTCTGCAGGGAGTATTTGTCCCTTTTTGCCAATTTATATCTGTATACAATCATTTATTTACATCAGTATGGATTCATGTATATCTATTTTATACATACATGTATTTATACATATCTCCACCTGGAAAATTATACATTGATGTGCACATTATTCACAACCAACACATTGATTCTATAGTGTACATGGGATGGCAGATGAGGTAAATGAAAAGGAAGGACAAAGTTGAGGGACTTACACTATCTGATTTCAACATTTATTTTAAAGTTTATAGTAAGCAAGACCGCATGGAATTGTGGAAAGTATAAACACATATTTCAAGGAAACAGAATAATCACCGGATGTAATCCTCCCCAAGGGAAGTGTGTGATCTTGGTGAGGAAGATCCCTTTAACCAAGGTTAAATTCAAGAGGCTGACTCAGTTGGTACTGTCAGCAGCCAGTGACCTCACTGCCAAGGGAATCAGGTGGGATCCCATCTGTGAACCACAGATCCACTGAAGTCTATATTTTTCATTGTTCAGACCACTTGTTTTTATGAGTTCAGAGAATAGCCCCTTGAGAGTTCTTGTTCTTCTCTTGTCCTGGATATCCTATAAGAGGAAGGTTATCCTTGAGTATCAAAGGCTGCAGACAGTTTTTAACCATGCTTGTAATCATCTACTCCATCTTCTGAATTCTCCTCATCTTTGGCTATTATGTCTGCCAGCCCAGGTGGCTCACATTGTGGGGTGATACTGACATCAGACCCTTGGAACTTCTGAGGCCTATGTCACCATGCAATTTCAGAACAAGTCAGTTTCCCTTATATATTGAGTGTCAAATTTGAGGAAGTGAATACTAAAGATACCTGTTAATCACATGAATGCCAAATATCATCTTTGCTAATATCATTGTGTGACATCATGCTTACTTCTTTCTGGTTATTGGGTCAATAACCCCTTAGAGCCTTTTATTCCGTTATCATGCCTACTGGCCTTGTGCCACAAACCCGAAATGACCAGATTGCATCTGTTGCTTTAAATACACTGAGATTCTTGATGTGGTCCTGGATCTCATTTACACGCTGAGGATCAGGACTTCTAAATACATGTATGATCAGACATGATGGGACAGGCAGTGTAAATTTCCCCAGTGTGTCACTAGGGAATTCCTGTTCCCATGTATTTATCTATCCTATAGAGGATATGTTTCCATGTAAATGGCGCTCATTCATTTTTGGAATTAAAAAATTCACAGAGGAGGCAGCGCCATCATAACAGTGCATCCACTACAAAATTATGACTCAGTTGTGACTTATAGTGGCTAAACAGAAATATTTTCAGCCAGGTGTTCCTAAGAAATGTCAATTATGGTGAAGGGGAGTGTGCTGGTTTGAAAGGAACTATGCCCCCTAGAAAAGCCATGTTTTAATCAAAATATCATTTTGTAAAGGTAGAATGATCTCTATTCAATACTGTATGTTTGAAACCTTAAGCAGATCATCTCCCTGGATGATGTGATTTAGTCCAGAGTGGTTGTTAAACTGGATTAGGGGACGACATGTCCCCACCCATTTGGATGGGTCTTGATTGGTTTATTGGAGTCCTATAAAAGAGGAAATATTTTGGAGAATGAGATTTGGAGAGAGCAGAATGACACTGCCATGAGAAACAGAGTCTAGCAGCCAGCAACCTGTGGAGATGAAGGAGGAAAACAGTTCCCAGGGAGTTTCATGAAACCGGAAGCCAGGAGGGAAAGTTAACAGATGACACCTTGCTCTCCATGTGCCCTTCCAGTCGAGAGAGAAACCCTGACTGTGTTCGCCATGTGCCTTCTCACTTGAGAGAGAAACCCTGAACTTCATCTGCCTCCTTGAACCAAGGTATCTCTCCCTGGATGCCTTAGAGTGGACATTTCTATAGAATTGCTTTAATTGGGTCATTTTCCCAGCCTTAGAATTGTAAACTAGCAACTCATTGAATTCCTCTTTTTAAAAGCCATTCTGTTTCTGTTATATTGCATTCAGGCAGCTAGCAAACTAAAACAGGAGGCTAGTAGATCAGAAATTGTTGAATGTCACACATTTCTTTTGTTCTAAAGTAGATTTCTTGATCCAGTGCAATGCTATGCACCATTTTCTAAGCCTTCATATAGTGGTGTCACTTGTTGATTTATAAATAAGAGAGATAAGCCATACCTGAATTATATGTTAATGAAAGTCAGATTGTTCATCCATCAGAATTAAAAGGGGGTTATGGTAACCAAGTTGGTAACAAGTGCCATTGAACTCTTTGAAATATATTGTCATATTGGAACACTACATTGGTCTCCTTTCCTATAAAATTTGTACATGGCAGTAACAGCAGTTTAATCAGCATAAAAAGTTGATGTCCATGCTGTTTGGCACAAACATGCTGTATTATTCAGTGTTCTGTAGAGAAACAGAACCAACAGAATATATCTGTAAATATGAGATTTATAAAGTTGTCTCACACAACCTTAGGAATGGAAGAGTCCAAAATCTACAGGGAAGGCTCTGATGAAAGGTCTGGTCAAATTCCACAGGAAAGGCTCACTGACTGAAGAAGCAGCAAAAATGTCTCTCTTCTTCCTTAAAAGTCTTCAACTGTTTGGATTATCTCATTGGTGAGAGTCACGCCTTAGTTGGCCACAGGTGTAATCAGCCACAGGTGCAATCAACTGACTGGTGATTTAATACACCAGCTTTCCAATTTATCAACCAGCCATGACATCTCCTTGAAGTAATGGTCAGGCCAGTGGTTGCCTGATGAGACAATTGGGCATTATCATTGGCCAAGTTGACAACAGAACATAAACATCACAGAACACTCATTGTCATGTGTTTCATCTAACAATACTCAACTGTCCTGTATACAACTGGAAACAGGATACATCTCTCCAGAATAGGGTACAAGTCCTTAGGTAACATTCGATGTTAAATTTCATATAACATGACTTAAATACTATAACATAAGCAATGCAACTTATAAGAGGAAAACAAGATACTTGCTAATGTACAAATGCAAACATACTCACAATAAAACAGAGAACAAGTATTCATAACATCACAGTCCTTGTTTCTATAACTGGTCACATGTGCTAGTTTGAAAAATACTATGTACACCAGAAAAGCTATGTTTTAGAGCAGCTGTTTCTTTTAATCTTGATTCAATACTCAAGGCTGGAAACATTTGATTATATTATCTCTATAGAGATGTGACACGCCCAATAGTGCGTGTTAACATTACATTAGGTTTGAGTTCACCCACTTTGCATGTGTCTTGATCAGTTTACTGGAATCCTTCAAAAGAAGAAACAAATTGGAGGGAGCCAGAAAGATGTATGGAGATGCTTGGAGCCCAGCAGACATCGCCATGAGATGTTTAACAAGCCAGAAATTCTAGGGAAGCCAAGAGATGCAAGCCAGGCCAGAATAAGCAAAGTGAGGCATCCCCACAGAAACAGAGATGAAAGCAATGGAGTCCAGGAGCAAGGGACCAACAGATGACAGCCACATGACTTCCTAGCAGACAGAGGTGTTTCTGACCCATTGGCCTTTCTTGAGTGAAGTTACCCTCTTGTTGGTGCCTTAATCTGGACACTTTCACTTTCTCAAAACTGTCAAGTTGTAACTAACCTATAACTTATTAAATTCCGCTTTTGAGGGCAGGGCATGGTGGCTCAGCAAGCAGAGTTCTTGTCTGCCATGCTGGAGACCTGGGTTCAATTCCCGGCAGCCCATGCAAAAGAAAAAAAAAATTCCCCTTTTGAAAAGCCAGTCTAGTCCTGATATACTGCATTCCAGCAGCACTCAAACTGACACAGCACTTAGTCATAGTTCATATTCATCATCACCTTCTTCTACTACCCATTCAATGTTCCTTTCACCCTCAGCAAGCACTTCAGCTGGACTTGGTTCTTTGCCAGGAGGGGTTACATAAACCTGAACTTTCTGGGTCGTTGACAGTCCTGCCTGGATTGGGTTGTTACAGTTTTCCATTGACTTTAATCACAGACTATGGTAGTATTAAGAAATGCCCTAGGGGATCTCCTGTATTCCAGGAAAACTCTTCTTTACTTCCATTGTGAGGTTACTGCACTATTTTCTTTTCATAGTCAGGATCAATCACCCCAGACAGAAAAGTAATTCCCTTTAATACCCATTGATTCAGTGGCATGCCCAGATGTCAGTCTTAACTTCCAGTTCAATGGAATCATTGTTGTGTCTCCTGGCAGGAGCAATCCTATCTTTGGAACTAAGACCTGTAGACCACCAGAGCTTAAGGTTTCAGGGTCAGGAAGCAAAAATTTCCTAGTGGATCACTGCGGGTATTAGTAAGTGATGCCACTCCCATTTCCTCTCCTTGATTATGTGATCCATGAATATTGGCTATGGGAGAAATAACACCACAGAGTGAATGCTGATTCAGAGCACACACAGCCTCCTAGAAAACATTGCCCCAGCCCTGCAAGGTATTACCACCTAGGTGGCACTGTAATTGGATCTTCAAAAGGCCATTGCACCATTCTATCAACCCAGTTGTCTCTGGATGATGAGTACATGGAAAGACCAGAGAATTCCATGAGCATGTGTCCATTCCTGCACTTCATTTGCTGTGAAGTGGGTTCCTTGATCAGAAACAATATTGTGGAAAAATATGACAGTGGATAAGACATTCTGTAAGTCCATGGATGGTATTTTGTTGAAGAATTGTATGCAGGGAAGACAAATTCATATTCAGAGTATGTGCCTATTCCAGTTAGAACAAATCACTGCCCCTTCCATGATGGAAGTTGTCCAAATTAATCAACCTGGCACCAGATAGCAAGCTGATCACCTGAGGGAATGTTGCCATATTGAAGACTGTGTGTGTGTTGCTGCGCAATAACCAATGGTGTAGCCAACCAGCCATGATGAGTGGAAGTGCTGCTGAACCCATCTTGAACCTCCAATCCTACTACCATGACCACTTTGTTCATGAGCCTATTGGGCAATGGCAGAGGTGGCTGAAGAAAGATGATGACTTGTATCCACACGACGGGTCATCTTATCCACTTGATTATTAAAACCTTCCTCTGTTGAAGTTAACCTCTTGTGAGCATTCACATGGGACACAAATATCTTCATGTTTTTTGACAACTCAGAAAGGCCTATCCATATACCTCTTCCTCAGATGTCTTTGTCACCAATTTTCCAATCATCCTCCTTCCAAGTCCCTGCCCATCCAGCTAACCCATTAGCGGCAACCCATACATTAATGAGTGAAAGGGATGGGCTTAAATCTTTTAACGAGAAGCTTACGGCACCGACTGACAGATATAGATGTTTCTGTGAGTGCCCTGAAGGTAAATCTTATTTCCTATACCTGTAGACTTGAGATCTCTGAAAATCAGACTCAAAAGCTTATTGTTAGAGTAGTAACTTTACAACATAAACTGAAATCTCAATCTTCCATGGTGTCTGCCATTAAAGTGAGTGCATTAATTGAAAAGGATTGGATCCCTGAGAAATGGGATTGTGACATATGGATCGATAATGATGTCAGGGGCGAGGTTGAAATCTTAGGCCATGCTGAGTCTTCTCTACTTAACCTTGTAATAGTCTGCCCTGAAGACATAGCTGTCCCACCTCTAGGCTTCCTTAAGGAGTTGGCTACCCAACCTCCAGTTGAAGGGATTAGCTCTAGAGTGCTTAATCCTGTTTCACCAGATGAAACTGAAAATGAATGCACTGAAGCAAATGGCTTGGAAGATATTTCTAATTCTTTTTGTGGCCCACCCCCACAAACCCTCATTTCGTCCAGTCCCAACAGGACCCTAAAGGTGAGGTACAAGGTATCACACATAAGGAGGTATGTAAAACCCCAAAAGAATTGTGTGAGTTTTCCAATTTATATAGACAGAAATCAGGAGAATATATGTGGTGATGGATTTTAAGTATGTGGGATAATGGTGGGAGGAATATAAGGCTGGATCAGGCTGAATTTACTGATATGGGCCCGCTAAGCAGAGATTCTGCATTCAATCTTATAGCTTGAGGGGTTAGATAAATCATTAACAGTTTGTTTGGATGTTTGGCTGAAATATGGAATAAAAGGTGGCCAACATTACCTGAGGTTGCAATGCCAGAACTGTCCTGGTATAATGTAGATGAGGGGATCCAGAGGCTTAGAGGGATTGAAATGTTAGAGTGGATTTATCATGAAAAGCCTGCTCTTAACCCCAAGAGTGTCCAGAGGATGCACCTTTTACCAGAACAGTGAGAAATAAATTTGTGAGACTAGCACCATCATCCCTGAAGATCTCTGTAGTTGCACTTCTCTGTAGGTCAGATATTACTGTAAAAACTGCTGTCACTGAACTGGAACCCTTAAACACAATAGGAATGATTGGCTTCTGAGTTGGCAGAAGTCAGATGGCAGCACTTAATCACCAGAGACAGTGTGCATGTGGCTATTATAATAGACAGCAAACTCAAAGCAGGAGTCAAAATAATCTGATTTGCAGAGATTTGTGGTGTTGGCTAGTAAATCATGGGGTACCTAGAAGTACAATAGTTGGGCATTCTACTAAAGTCTTATTTGAGCAATATAAACAAAAGAGTTCTAGGTCAAGTGAACAGAAGTCTAACCTGAATTACAAAAACACAGAGTCACAGCCTTGTGATCAATTTCCAGATGGAAGACAGTTTACAGACCCTGAGCCCCTTGAATAAAGGGAAGGTCAGGACCCTTTGGGGAAGAACCCTATTACCCTGCCACAAATCTATACTGCCAATCTTCCTCCAAGCTTTCCACAAGGAGACTAACAAACTTTTACCAGGGTAACTGCATTGGGGAAAAGGAAATGATCAGAAATTTTGGGGATTATTAGACAATGGTTCAGAAGCAACATTAATTCCAGGGGACCCAAAAAATCAGTCTGGTCCACTAGTCAGAATGGGGGCTTATGGAGGTCAGGTGATTGATGGAGTTTTAGCTTGGATCCATCTCACTGTGGGTCCAGTGGGGCACTGGACTCATTCTGTATTTATTTCCCCAGTTCCAGAATGCATAATTGGAATAGACATACTGAGCAATTGGCAGAATCCCCACATTGGCTCTCTAACTCATGCAGTGAGGGCTATTATGGTGGGAAAAGCCAAATGGAAGCCACTAGAACTGCCCCTACCTAGCAAAATAGTAAATCAGAAGCAATACCGGACTCCTGGAGGGATTGCAAAGATTACCGCCACTCTTAAGGACTTGAAGGATGCAGGGATGGTGATTCCCAACACACCCCCACTCAACTCTCCTATTTAGCCTGTGCAGAAAACAGACAGGTCTAGGAGGATGACAGTCGATTATCATAAGCTCAACCAGGTGGTAACACCTATTGTAGTTGCTGTTCTGGATGTGGTGTAATTGCTTGAGCAAATCAATATATTCCCTGGTACCTGGTATGCAGCTATTGATCTGGCAAATGCTTTTTTCTCAATAGCTGTTAGTGAGGACCACCAGAAACAGTTTGCTTTCAGCCAGTAAGGGCAGCAATACACTTTTACTCTCCTACCTCAGGGTATATCAACTATCCAGCCCTATGTCATAATCTCGTTCACAGGGACTTTGATTATTTCTCCCTCCCACAAAACATCATGCTTGTTCATTATATTGATGATATCATGTTGATTGGACCTAGTGAGCAAGAAGTAGCAACTATACTCTACTTACTGGTAAGATATTTGTGTGTCAGAGGATGGGAGATAAGTCTGACAAAAATACAGGGGCCTTCCACCACAGTGAAATTTCTAGGTGTCCAGTGGTGTGGTGCATGTCAAGATATTCCTTATAATGTGAAGGATAAGTTGCTGCATCTAGCCCCTCATATAACCAAAAAAGAGGCACAATACCTGTTTGGTCTGTTTAGATTTTGGTGACAACATATTCCTCATTTGGGTGTGCTACTCCTGCCCATTTACTGAGTGACCAGAAAAGCTGCTAAATTTTGAGTGGGACCCTGAACAAAAGGAGGCTCTGTGACAGGTATAAGCTACTGTACAAGCTGCTCTGCCACTTGGACCATATGATCTAGCAGATCCAATGATGCTGGAAGGTTCAGTGGTAAATAGATTTGCTGTTTGGAGCCTTTGGCAGGACCTTATAAGAGAATCACAGGGCAGACCATTAGGAGTTTGGAGCAGTGCCTTACCATCTGCTGCAGATAACTACTTTCCTTTTCAGAAATAGCTTTTGGCCTGCCACTGGCCTTAGTAGAGACCGAATGCTTAACCTTGGGCCACCAAGTTGCCATGAAACCTGAGTTGCCTATAATGAGCTGTGTCTTGTCTGACCCACTAGGCCATAAAATTGTATGTGTGCAGCAGCAATCTATAATAAAATGGAAATGGTATAAATGATATAAGGCCAGAGCAGGTTCTGAAGGCACATGTATGTTACATGAAGAAGTGGCACAAATGCCCATGGTTTCCACTCCTGCCACATTACCTTCTCTTTCCCAGACCAGAGCTATGGCTTTTTGGGGGGTTCTTTACAGTGAGTTGACTGAGGAAGAGAAAACTTCAGCTCAGACTTCCGGAGAAGATGGCGGCTTAGTAAGATACGTGGGTCTTAGTTCCTCCTCCAGAACAGCTACTAAAGAAACAGAAACAGTACAGAACAGTTTCCAGAGCCACGACAGAGACCGAAAAGACAGCATACCTCATTCTGGAATGGCTGAACCGGCTAGGAGAATCTGCTGCGGTGAGATCCCCGAGGGGCACAGGCTTCCCGGGGCCGTGGCGGCTGTGGCTGGAGCCCTTCCCTCCCTCCTTCCCGGGCCAGTTGGGAGATTTGGACAGGTGGTCCCCTCAAGCATGGATTCCCGGGCCGGCTGGGAGATTTGGAGTGGCACACCCCCAAGCCATGGCGGCCGGCCCCCCCCCACGTGTGGATTCCTGGCCAGCTGAGAGATTTGGAGTGGCACTCCCCCAAGCCGCTTCAGCTGGTAACCCTCCCCCACAGTGAGATCTTCCAAAGTTAAAGGAGCCACAGCATCTTTTACTGGTGGGACCTGCAGACAGACGAGCACCACATATTGGGCAGGATGAGAAAAACAGAGCCCAGAGATTTCACAGGAAAATCTTTCAACCTGCTGGATCCCACACCCAGGGAAATCTGATTAAATGTGCAGATGCCAGCAAAAATAATGGATCACGCCAGGAAAATTGAAGATATGGCTCAGTCAAAGGAACAAATGAATAGTTCAAATGAGATACAGGAGCTGAGACAACTAATTCTGAATATATGAACAGAAATGGAAAACCTCTTCAAAAACCAAATCAATAAATTGAGGGAGGACATGAAGAAGGAATGGGATCATAAAAAGAAGAAATAGAAAGTCTGAAAAAACAAATCACAGAACTTATGGGATTGAAGGACAAAGTAGAAAAGATGGAAAAAACAATGGATAACTACAATGATAGATTTAAAGAGACAGAAGATAGAATTAGTGATTTGGAGGATGGAACATCTGAATTCCAAAAAAAAACAGAAACTATTGGGAAAAGAATGGAAAAATTTGAACAGGGTATCAGGGAACTCAAGGACAATATGAACCGCACAAATATACGTGTTGTGGGTATCCCAGAAGGAGAAGAGAAGGGAAAAGGAGGAGAAAAACTAATGGAAGAAATTTTCACTGAAAATTTCCCAACTCTTATGAAAGACCTAAAATTACAGATCCAAGAAGTGCAGCGCACCCCAAAGAGATTAGACCCAAATAGGCATTCTCCAAGACACTTACTAGTTAGAATGTCAGAGGTCAAAGAGAAAGAGAGGATCTTTAAAGCAGCAATAGAAAAACAATCTATCACATACAAGGGAAACCCAATAAGACTATCTGTAGATTTCTCAGCAGAAACCATGGAAGCTAGAAGACAGTGGGATGATATATTTATACTAAAAGAGAAAAACTGCCAACCAAGACTTCTATATCCAGTAAAATTGTCCTTCAAAAATGAGGGAGAAATTAAAACATTTTCAGACAAAAAGTCATTGAGAGAATTTGCGACAAAGAGATCAGCTCTGTAAGAAATACTAAAGGGAGCACTAGAGTCAGATATGAAAAGACAGAAGAGAGAGGTATGGAGAAGAGTGTAGAAGGAGGAAAATCAGATATGATATATATAATACAAAGGGTAAAATGGTAGAGGAAAATATTATCCAAAGAGTAATAACACTAAATGTCAATGGACTGAATTCCCCAATCAAAAGACATAGACTGGCAGAATGGATTAAAAAACAGGATCCTTCTATATGCTGTCTACAGAAAACACATCTTAGACCCAAAGATAAACATAGGTTGAAAGTGAAAGGTTGGGAAAAGATATTTCATGCAAATAACAACCAGAAAAGAGCAGAAGTAGCTATACTAATATCCAACAAATTAGACTTCAAATGTAAAACAGTTAAAAGAGACAAAGAAGGACACTATCTACTAATAAAAGGAACAATTAAACAAGAAGACATAACAATCATAAATATTTATGCACCGAACCAGAATGCCACAAAATACGTGAGGAATACACTGCAATCACTGAAAAGGGAAATAGACACATATACCATAATAGTTGGAGACTTCAATTCACCACTCTCATCAATGGACAGAACATCTAGACAAAGGATCAATAAAGAATTAGAGAATTTGAATATTGTAATAAATGAGCTAGACTTAACAGACATTTATAGAACATTACATCCCACAACAGCAGGATACACCTTTTTCTCAAGTGCTCATGGATCATTCTCAAAGATAGACCATATGCTGGGTCACAAAGCAAGTCTTAACAAATTTAAAAAGATTGAAATCATACACAACACTTTCTCAGATCATAAAGGAATGAAGTTGGAAATCAATAATAGGTGGAGTGCCAGAAAATTCACAAATACGTGGAGGATCAACAACACACTCTTAAAAAACGACTGGGTCAAGGAAGAAATTGTAACAGAAATTTGTAAATATCTCGAGGCGAATGAAAATGAAAACAGAACATATCAAAACCTAAAGGACGCAGCAAAGGCAGTGCTGAGGGAAATTTATTGCCCTAAATGCCTATATCAGAAAAGAAGAAATGGCAAAAATTCAGGAATTAACTGTCCACTTGGAAGAATTGGAGAAAGAACAGCAAACTAACCCCAAAGCAAGCAAAAGGAAAGACATAACAAAGATTAGAGCAGAAGTAAATGAAATTGAAAACATGAAAACAGTAGAGAAAATCAATAAGATAAGAAGTTGGTTCTATGAGAAAATCAATAAGATTGATGGGCCCTTAGCAAGATTGACAAAAAGAAGAAGAGAGAGGATGCAAATAAATAAGATCAGAAATGGAAGAGGAGATATAACCACTGACCTCACAGAAATAAAGGACGTAATAACAGGATACTATGAACAACTTTACGCTAATAAATACAGTAATTTAGATGAAATGGACGGGTTCCTGGAAAGGCATGAACAATCAACTTTGACTCAAGAAGAAATAGATGACCTCAACAAACCAATCACAAGTAAAGAAATTGAATCAGCCATTCAAAAGCTTCCCAAAAAGAAAAGTCCAGGACAAGATGGCTTCACATGTGAATTCTACAAAACATTCCAGAAAGAATTAGTACCAACTCTCCTCAAACTCTTCAACATAATCGAAGTGGAGAGAAAACTACCTAATTCATTCTATGAAGCCAATATCACCTTCATACAAAACCAGGCAAAGATATTGCAAAAAAAGAAAACTACAGACCAATCTCTCTAATGAATATAGATGCAAAAATCCTCAACAAAATTCTAGCAAATAGTATCCAACAACACATTAAAAGAATTATACATCATGACCAAGTAGGATTCATCCCAGGTATGCAAGGATGGTTCAACATAAGAAAATCAATTAATGTAATACACCATATCAACAAATCAAAACAGAAAAATCACATGATCATCTCAATTGATGCAGAGAAGGCATTTGACAAGATTCAACATCCTTTCCTGTTGAAAACACTTCAAAAGATAGGAATACAAGGGAACTTCCTTAAAATGATAGAGGGAATATATGAAAAACCCACAGCTAATATCATCCTCAATGGGGAAAAATTGAAAACTTTCCCCCTAAGATCAGGAACAAGACAAGGATGTCCATTATCACCACTATTATTCAACATCGTGTTGGAGGTTCTAGCCAGAGCAATTAGACAAGAAAAAGAAATACAAGGCATCAAAATTGGAAAGGAAGAAGTAAAACTATCACTGTTTGCAGATGATATGATACTATACATCAAAAACCCAGAAAAATCCACAACAAAACTACTAGAGCTAATAAATGAGTACAGCAAAGTAGCAGGATATAAGATCAACATTCAAAAATCTGTAGCATTTCTATATATGAGCAATGAACAAGCTGAGGGGGAAATCAAGAAACGAATTCCATTTACAATTGCAACTAAAATAATAAAATACCTAGGAATAAATTTAACTAAAGAGACAAAAAACCTATACAAAGAAAACTACAAAAAACTGTTAAAAGAAATCACAGAAAACCCAAATAGATGGAAGGGCATATCGTTTTCATGGATTGGAAGACTAAATATAGTTAAGATGTCAATCCTACCTAAATTGATTTACAGATTGAATGCAATACCAATCAAAATCCCAACAACTTATTTTTCAGAAATAGAAAAACCAATAAGCAAATTTATCTGGAAGGGCAGGGTGCCCCGAATTGCTAAAAACATCTTGAGGGAAAAAAAAGAAGCTGGAGGTCTTACACTGCCTGACTTTAAGGCATATTATGAAGCCACAGTGGTCAAAACAGCATGGTATTGGCATAAAGATAGATATATCGACCAATGGAATTGAATAGAGTGCTCAGATATAGACCCTCTCATCTATGGACATTTGATCTTTGATAAGGCAGTCAAGTCAACTCACCTGGGACAGAACAGTCTCTTCAGTAAATGGTGCCTAGAGAACTGGATATCCATATGCAAAAGAAAGAATGGGGACCCGTATCTCACATCCTATACAAAGTTAATTGAAAATGAATCAGAGATCTAAACATTAGGTCTAAGACCATAAAACAGTTAGAGGAAAATATAGGGAGATATCTTATGAAACTTACAATTGGAGGTGGTTTTATGGACCTTAAACCTAAAGCAAGAACACTGAAGAAAGAAAGAAATAAATGGGAGCTCCTCAAAATTAAACACTTTTGTGCATCAAAGAACTTCATCAAGAAAGTAGAAAGACCGCCTTCACAATGGGAGACAATATTTGGAAAAGACATATCAGATAAGTTCTATTATCCAGAATTTATAAAGAGATTGTTCAACTCAACCAAAAAGACAGCCAACCCAATTACAAAATGGGAAAAAGATTTGAACAGACACCTCTCAGAAGAGGAAATACAAATGGCTAAAAGGCACATGAAGAGATGCTCAATGTCCTTGGCCATTAGAGAAGTGCACATCAAAACCACGATGAGATATCATCTCACACCCACCAGAATGGCCATATCAACAAAACAGAAAATGACAAGTGCTGGAGAGGATGTGGAGAAAGAGGCACACTTATCCACTGTTGGTGGGAATGTCAAATGGTGCAACCACTGTGAAAGGCAGTTTGGCAATTCCTCAAAAAACTGAATACAAAATTGCCATATGACCCAGCAATACCATTGCAAGGCATCTACTCAAAGACTTAAGGGCAAAGACACAAACGGACATTTGCACACCAATGTTTATAGCAGCATTATTTACAATTGCAAAGAGATTGAAACAGCCAAAATGTCCATCAACAGACGAGTAGCTAAACAAACTGTGGTATGTCCATATGATGGAATATTATGCAGCTTTAAGACAGGATAAACTTATGAAGCATGTAATAACATGGATGGACCTAGAGAACATTATGCTGAGTGAGTCTAGCCAAAAACTAAAAGACAAATACTGTATGGTCCCACTGATGTGATCTGACATTCAAGAATAAACTTGGAATATGTCATTGGTAACAGAGACTATCAGGAGTTAGAATCAGGGTAAGATAATGGGTAATTGGAGCTGAAGGGATACAGACTGTGCAACAGGACTAGATACAAAAACTCAAAAATGGACAGCACAATACTACCTAATTGTAATGTAATTATGTTAAAACACTGAATGAAGCTGCAACTGAGCTATAGTTTTTTGTTTGTTTGTTTGTTTGTTTGTTTGGGTTTTTTGTTTTTTTTCGTTTTCCTTTTTTTTCTTTTTTATATATTTTTTCTATTTTTTATTTTTATTATTATTTTTACTTTTTTTCTCTATATTATCATTCTATATCTTTTTCTGTTGTTTTGCTAGTTCTTTTCCTAAATCGATGCAAATGTACTAAGAAATGATGATCATACATCTATGTGATGATATTAAGAATTACTGATTGCATATGTAGAATGGAATGGTTTCTAAATGTTGTGTTAGTTAATTTTTTTAATTAATTAAAAAAAGTAACTGTTTAAAATATAAAGGGTGCCTTGGATCCTTTAAAAAAAAACAAAAAACTTCAGCTTAGTTTACATATGGTTCATCATGATATGCAGGTACTGCTAGAAAGTGGACAGGTACAGCACTACAACCTCTTTCTGTGGTATCCTTGAAGGTCAGTGGTGAGAAGAATTCCTCCCAGAGGACAAATCTTCAAACAGTGCATCTGGTTGTTCATTTCTCTTGGAAAGATGACTGGTCAGAAGTGCATTTGTATACTGACTGATGGGCTGTTGCTAATGGTTTGGCTGGATGATCAGGGACTTGGAAAGACCATAATTGGAAAACTGGTGACAAAGAATGCTGTGGAAGAGATATGTGTATAGACCTTTCTGAGTGGGCTAAAAACATGAAGATATCTGTGTCCCATGTGAATGCATACCAGAGGGTGACATCAGCAGAGGTAGGTTTTAATATTCAAGTGGATAAGATGACTTATTTTTGTGAATATCAGTCAGCCTCTTTCCCCAGAAATTCCCGTCATTGCCCAATGGGCTCATGAACAAAGTGATCATGGTGTTAGGGATGGAGGTTATGCATGGGCTCAGCAACATGGACTTCCACTCATCAAGGCTGACCTGGCTACAGCCACTGCTGAGTGCCCAATCTGTCAACACCAGAGGCCCACACTCAGCCCGAATGTGGCACCATTCCACGAGGTGACCAGCCAGCTACATGGTGGCAGGCTGATTACATTGGACCACTCCCTTCATGGAAGGAGCGGCGATTTGTCTAACTGGAATAGACACACACTCCGGATATGGGTTTGCTTTCCCTGCTTGCAATACTTCTGCCAGAACTAGCGTCTGTGGGCTTACAGAATGTCTTATCCATCATCATGGTATTCTACACAGCATTGCTTCTGATCAGGGAACACACTTCACAGCAAATGAAGTGCAGGAATGGGACATGCTCGTGGAATTCTCTGGTCCTACCATACTCCCCTTCATCCAGAAGCAGCTGGATTGAAAGAACGGTGGAATGGCCTTTTGACAACTCAATTACGGTGCCAACTAGGTGGCAATACCTTGAAGAGCTGGGGTAATGTTCTTCAGGAAGTTACGTATGCTCTGAATCAGCATCCGCTGTGTGGTGCTGTTTCTCCCATAGCCAGGATCCATGGGTCCAGGAACCAAGAGGTGGAAATGGGAGTGACACCACTCACTATTACCCCTAGTAATCCACTAGGAAAATTTTTGCTTCCTGTCCCTGCAACCCTGAACTCTGCCAATCTGTAGGTTTTAGTTTCAAAGGGGGAGTGCTTACACCAGGAGAAACAACAATGTTTCCATTGAACTGGAATCGAAGACTGCCACCTGGCCACTTTGGCCTACTCATGCTCCTGGATCAACAAGCCAGGAAGGGGATTACATTACTGGCTTGGGTGACTGACCCTAACTATCAGCGGGTATTAGGACTGCAACTACACAATGGAGGTAAAGAAGAGTTTTCCTGGAATATAGGAGATCCCTTGGGGTGTCTTTTAGTACTACCATGCCCTGTGATTAAAGTCAATGGAAAACTGAAGCCACCCAACCCAGGCAGGATTATTGATGGCTCTGAAACTTCAAGAATGAAGGTTTGGGTCATCTCACCAGGCAAAGAACCATGGCCAGCTGAAGTGCTTGCTAGGGTAAAGGGACCATAGAATGGGTAGTGGAAGAAAGTAGTGATAAATAAGAACTACAACCATCTGATCAATTACAGAAATGATGCTGATTGTTCATGTTATATTATTTAAGTTGTAAGATATGAAGCTTAAAAATGAATATTGCCCAAGCATTTGCACCCTATTCTGGAGAGATTTAATGTTTTTCTGGTTATATGCAAGACAGTTGAGTATTGCTAGGTGAGGAAAAATGTGTCTTTTATTGTTTTCTATTAAGAAAATAGGTATGGTTTAAGGTGATGAGTATAGCTGCCAAGTTGACAAGAGGTGGACTGTCATGGTCAGATTCATATGTCAACTTGGCCAAGTAGTGGTACCTGTTTGTCTGTCTTTTGCTATGAGGATATTTCATAGAATTAAACCATGATAATGTCGGTTACATTCACAGCTGATTCCATTTGTAATCATCTAAGGGGAGTGTCTTCTGTAATGAGTGATGCTTAATCTAATCACTGGAAGCCTTAAAAGGAGGATTCAAAAGAGACAGGTTCTCTTCCTGCTTCAGATGATGAGTCTGTTCTGTGGAGATCATCCAGACCCTCCAGTGAAATCACCAGCTTCACAGCCTGCCATACAGATTTGGACTCTATGTTCCCATGGTTACGTGAGACACTTTTATAAATTCTATATTTACGAATATTTCCTTTGATTCTGTTTCTCCAGAGAACCCTAAAAATACAAGAATCAAATACCAATTCTTAATGAGTTAAACACTCATTAACTCATGAATAGAAAGGGTCTCCATAAACATGTTAAAAATCACTCATGAAATACCCGCAGCTAATATCATACTCAGTGGCAAAAGACTGATATATTTCTCCTTAAGACTGACACCAATCAAAGCATGGGTTCTCTGCCTGATGCACTCAAATGCACAATTTCTCAGACACCATAGCTTGAAAGAGTCAAAGAGCTTATTTTTAGGGGTGAAGAAGGAGATGAGATGGCCTACTGGCTTAAAAATCTGACTCCCAAAACTGTACTAAATTTGATGGCTCTATAGTACCAAAAGATGGCAAGTTTAAGGATAATGAGCACAATAGCTTCAGATGATGATGTTAGAGATGGTTGAAATGTTGAGCATGTGCAAATTGATTACATGCTTAGTCACAAAATGTAAATAAGCAAATAGTGTCCTTAATATAATGATGAATGTGATTCTTAATATTATAACAAGGTATAGAGCACTATGAGTTTAAAATTTAAGCTACTACACATGTCAAGTGGGCCAATTTGGGTTAGATGCAGCTTCATCTAGCAAGATAGTTTTGGAATTGGGGTGAGTTATTTCTGAGTTTACTCAAGACCTTTCCCTGGCAATCACTAGGAGCTGTCTTTAGTGTCACAAGACTCAAAAGTTGAAAAACAGGATAAGGAATACAAGTGGGGGTCAATTAGAATGTTTTTATAATCACAAGTTCAGAACATAAAGGTTATGTAGTTATACAATGGTTATCAGAGATCAAGGCAGGTTTTTATAGTTCCTCAATTTCGGGTATTTCCCTCTGGCTATTCTAATGCACTAGAAGGTAAAAAATATATATATGTACAAAATGATTCCATAATCATAATCATTTGCTAAATTCTAACTTCTTGGTTACAGGGTCAAGAACAAATAAAGTCTACCCACTTCAACCACTGCTATTAAATAGTTTTCTGGAAGTTCTAGTGTGAGCAAAAAGGGAAGAAAAGAAATAAAACACAAACAAATTGAAAAGTGGAATTAAAACCATCTAAATTTATATATAACATAATCCTTTATCTAGAAAGCCCCAGAAATTCTACAAGAAAACTAATAGTATTAATAAAGATATTCAGCTAATCACTGAGGTACCAGGTGAACATACGATGTAAAAATGAATGAATGATCTAAACAGATTACTCAAAAAAGAAGACATCTACATGCAAATAAGCAAATGAAAAGATGGTGAAAATCAATTTTCATTGGGGAATTTCAAATTGAATTAACAATGAAACATCTATAAGAATGGCTAAAACCTTAAACTGCAAACTCAATTGCTGGATTGGATGAGGAGCAATGGGAATTGGGAAGATCTCATTCTGCTACCTGAGATGGCCGGGGAACAATGACTACTAGGTGGCTGCGAGCACAGCTATCATCCAGATTTTGGTTTTATTACTATTCCCCAATAAAAGGAATCAAGACCATTGGAGAAATGGTGGATTCTAGGATTGGGCAAGGAAATATACAAGAGAAGACTAGACCCTCTCACAGTGCCAGAAAGCAAGGAAGTGCCAGGAAAAAAACGACAAATGTATATGCAAAATGATGAGTCTACGGCAAAGAAGCATAACAGATAAGTGAATTAGTTCCCAATAGCCAAAGCTAGGACAATTTGAGCAACTAAATTCATAAAGTAGTCTTGGATTATAAATCAAAGTGTAACATAAATATCCAAGAATCCATACTGATATTAATAAGTGATTGAATACATATATAAAGGAGAACAAGAGATAAATACCCCATGCAGAAAAATCAAAATAATTTATAATTTTCTTTGCCTTAAATAAGGTGTTGTTTAACTCCTCACTCATTTTGTGGACTTCACAGTAGACAATACAGAAAGGGAGACAACAGTCATGTTAAGATGGGGAAACAACAAATATTATTTCAGGCAAGGGGTCAAATTCTTCATCAATAGTTATAAGACATATTAATTGAATGTAGACTTGATATGATGTCTGTAAGATATAATGCCAATTATATTATGATTATCCACATCTTTCTTGAATCTTTCCCCTCTCAAAAGTCTTTTCCATGTCACACTACATCTACTTCTTCATCCTAAGCCCAGTATGATGCTCTGGGTAAGAACATGGATTCCTAAGAAAGATGGCCTGGGTTTGATTCCTTGCCTTCATCTCAGCATTTCTATTTACAAATAAAAATAACTTCATTATCTCTCAAAATTTTTTTTAAAAGGCAGTTATTAGGAAATAAAATATGGTAACGAAAGGAAAAGAGTCAGAAATTGTGCTATAATTGTGAAAGGCATGCCATTGAAAAGTTAGGTGTTGAAACAAGATTGACTGAGGATTAATTTAGAATATAAAAGGACAAAGAGAAAAGATATGCCAGAGAGTATTCACTCAGTTGCAAGCAAAACATAATAATGTTTTATGTAGAAATTGAAATGTAATAATGTGGGCCTTATTTTTGTTGAAGCATTATGATTTCACAATTCAAGGTCTTGTATTTGTTTATAACCTAACATTTCTAAATGTCTGACATAGTTCAAAAGATATCACATAGGTTCATCTGTCCAAAATGGAGTGGAATGCTCCCAGAAGAGTTACCCAGGAAAGGCATGGTCTCTTTCATGTGTTTAAGCTGTGTTGCAAGCACTCCTGATATGCGGACTGTAGGAGCTAGTAGATGTGGGAAGACGTACAGAATAATGGACTGTTTATGAGAAGCCCCAATGGAAGATTTCATAACATAGAATTCTTTGTCTTTTGGATCAAGGCCCTTTTGTCTGCAGTAGAGAATTATAATCTATGCAAAAATAATTCCCTGATTTTCTATGACCCCTATTAGAATCAGAGCTCTTGACCATGGGTCATGTATTGACTGTAAGGCTAGAAGTGCACTACATCAGCAGGGATTTCTCAGAATATTAAATATAAGTCCCATTGGGTCAAAGAGTAATTCATTATAAGAGACAGTGGTACATTCAGGATAAGGCACAAGCAGGGACATATGACACAGTAATCTGCATAAACAGGTTTTCAGGCCCTCATGCTCTCCACCCTGCTGCATTGACATCTCTGCCTCAGATGACACTTCTGGGCTTGTAGGTATTATGCTTATACAACTGACAAAGGAGGGAAAAGAACTTTCTGATAGAGGAGGAAAAAGAGCATGTTCTATTCTAAGATGGTCCATTGAGTATTTTAGTATACGCTGAAATGCATTGGTGCAGACTTACAGCTCTACCCATGAGTGGCCTTAAAAGACATTAATAAGGGAAAATCCTCCATAAGATAGTGGATTGATCATCCACTTCTAGTGAATGAGAGACATGTAACAAGATAAGATGATATAAATTCTGAAAAGATAAATAGCTTGGATGTTTTTAGTGGCTTGAAGGAAGAAAGACTTAAGGTTCAGGACTAGAAGATCTGTGGAAGAGTATGGATGAATCTATAGAAATTGATATTAAGTTTGTAGATATTTATATCACATGATAATGACCACCAAGGAATATCTACCATGGAAGAAACACTAAACAACAAAGTACAAAGAATGGCCCGGCAAGTTGAGTTCACCCCAAGTTTTGTTCATCGGCCTATAGTGGTGGCTCAATGGGCACTTTTAGAGTGGCTATATAGGCTGGGATAGAGGCATGCTTGTGCCTAAGAGCATGCACAACCACTTTCCATGGCTGATCTAGCCACTGTTGCTGCCATGTTTCCAAATTGACAGAAACAGAGACCAATGCAGTGTTCTGATAAGACAATATGTTTCTAAGAGTCCATTAGCCACTTGATTTCAAGTTGACTACATAAACCCCATTCACTCTGATGGGCTAATGAATCTGATTGGAATTAATATTGCATTCAAGTATGGGTTTTCCTTCCTAACTATAAAGCTTCAAGTGATACTACTATCTGAAGGCTGAGAGATTGGTGCATAACATGGCATTGGATCCAAAAATCTATTTTACAGCCAAATAAATGTGTGATGTTCATCAATTTCTGATTAACTGCCCTCTGTCCCACACCCATAGTCCACCTCTCTTAACATATTTCTGGAATGGCCATGAGAAAACACAACTGAGAAGTAATTTTGCAGTAGATGCCCTGTTATAATGGGGCTGCATCCTCTACAGTGTGATATATTCCAAAAATCAATGAACATTATTTACATAGTAACATGTCCTCAGTAGTTTGAATACATGGGACTAGGTGACCATTTGGGAAATTTACACTTCCTGTCCCCTCATTTCTGAGGTGCATGTGTTTTAGAAGTCCTGGTTTTCAGAGTGTAAATGAGATCCAGGACTACATTGAGAATCCCAGTATATTTAAAGCAACAGATGCTTTTTGGTCACTTTGGGTTATGGCACAAGGCCAGCAGGCTTGATAAAGGGACATAAGTCTTTAAGAGGTTATTGACCCAACCCAACAGGAAAAAAGAAAGAATGATGTTGCACAGTGATGTTAGTAAAAAAAAAATATTTGGTATTCATATGATCCACAGGCATCTTCAGTACTTCCTTATTCAAATCTGACATTGAATAGATAATGGAAACTGATTTGTTCTGAAATTGAATGCTAACATGGGTTACAGACCACTCAGATATGTGATATTGTTATCGCCCAAAATGTGAACCACCTAGACTACTAGAGATAGTAGATGAGAATCAAGAAGATGAGAATCAAGAAGATGGAGTAGATGATTGCAAATTTAGCTAGACACTAACTGTAACAGCTGATGCTTGAGAATCACCTTCCACTTATAGAATACCCATGAAAAGAGAGGTATATGAACTCTTGAGGGGCTATTTCCTGAGTTTATAAGGGAGAACTTGTCTAAACAGTGAAAGAGGTAGACTTAAGTGGATCTGTAGTTCACACACGGGATCCCATCTGATTTCCTTAGCAGTGAGGATCTGGCCTATGACAGTAACAACTGAGTCAGTTTCTCAAATTGAGCTGTGGTTAAAGGGTGCTTGCTTATCAAGATCACATACCTTCCTTGAAGAAGCCTGCACCCAATGATTATTCTGATTTCTTGAAATACGTCTATTCTTTCTACAATACCATGCCATCTTGCTTTCTGTAGCTTTACAATAAGCTTTGAAATGAGGTAGCTTGTGCCCCTTAACTTCATCCTTCTTTATATTTTTATTATCTGCTATCCCATGTAGGGTATATAGCATTAGTCTGTTTGTGAACAATGCTGCTACAAACATTCATGTACAATGTTCTTGGTGGAAATATGTACTAATACATGTATGAATAAAATAAATATAAATAAATCCAAACTTATGTAAATAAATGATGATGTACATAAATAAATGGGGGTTAAGGGACAAATATTCCATGCAGAAGAATTCTAAATAATTTGAAGTAGATTCTATGCCCTCAAGGAAATGTAACATAACTCCCCACTCATTTTGCCAATTTCAGACAGTGATATTTTCCAAAGACTACAATTTGGAAGTGGAAACTTGTGACTTTTCAGTGGAGAAGCTAGACAAATACAGCCTCAAGCAATTGTTCAAGGTCATCATCAACCATTGTAAGCCATGATGTCAGTTTTTACTACCGATAAGTTTATTAAAATGTGAATGAACATTTTTGGTGTTCTTCCCCCCGCCACTATAAATCCAGTTAAATCATGAAATATCATCAGACAAATCCCAACTATGGGACAGTCTACAGAATATTAGACAAGTACTCCCTAATCTCACAAGGTCATATAAAACAAGGAAAATCTGAAAACATTCACAGTAAAGAAGAGGCTGCAAATACATGATATTTAAATCTAATATTGTATATTAGATGGGCTCCTGAAACCAAACAAAAACCATTATGTATAAAATAAGGAAATCTGGATAAATTAAGGGTTTAATTAATAATAACTAATCTGTTCTGTTATTAATTTCAACAATTATACCATCATAACATAAGATTAATGTTAATAGTGAGAGTAGATGGTGTGTTATATATGGGAACTCTCTTATATATTAAAATTTTTCTATAAATTTTTTCTGCAGGTTTAATATTTTTCAAAACACACTTTGGGGAAAAATATCATTCTCTGAGTTTGTACATTATAGTTAGTCCATATGAGTGAGGCATGATAATATTTGTCTTTTTGTTTATGCCATTTCATTCAACATACTGTCCTTAGGTTCATTCACCTAGTTGCATGCCTCACAACTTCATTCCTTCTTGCTGTCACTCAGTAGTCCATTGTATATATACACCATAGTTACCTCTTCCTTCCCTTGTTGTTGCACCTTTATGTCACACAAATGGACATTTGTGTCCCCACACTCAGGTCCTCCAGGTATATACCTAGCAAAAAGGATCATATGACAACCTTACCCCTAGCCTCCTGTGGAACCAACACACTGCCCTCCGGGGGGACTGTATCTTTTAGCTTCCCTACCAACAGTGGAGAGGTACATCCCTTTCTCCATATTTTCTCTAGTACTTTTTTTGTAACTCTCTTTTAAACAAATAAAAAATTTTCATAAACTTCCAGAAAATCACCTTTTCTGTCTTATTGGCCACAAACATGTCCCATACTTGACTTTCAACAAATTCTGATATTCTGTATTGAATATCTGTAGTTGGGAGCAGGAATGCAGAACTACATAAACAAAATTATGCTTGCTTAGGAAAGGGAAAAAAGATCAATGGATGTAAGGCTTACAACTAACAATTTCCATGAAATAGAGTGTGGAAAGAGCGGTACAATGTCTATCTAATTCAGAGAATCTCAACCTTTTTGTTCTTTGCACTCCTTCATGTTCTTAAAAATTATTTAGGATATATTAAAATGTTTGTGGGCATATTATCTAAATATAATACCAATATTAGAAATTAAAACTAGGTAATAAAAATTTTTATTTATTAATTATTTCAAAAATAAAACATAAACCTATTATATGCTAACTTAAATATCTCTATTAAAAATTCATTGAAGCTGGTGAGAGATGCATGGAGATGAATTTTGTTTATATTTATAATTTTACACAATAAAATTTTAAGTTAATAGGGTAAAACAAAACAAAAAGAAATTCCTAGTTGTTAAATGTATCCATTGGATGGGACATAAAAGAAACCTATTCACATATTGGTTTTTTAGATATTAATTTTTATCAGGCATAAAGTACAGAGTTCCTTATTATGAACACCTTGCATTGGTGTAGTACATTTGTTACAACTGATGAAAGTGCATTTTTATAATTGCACTGTCAACTATAGTCATGTTTCAACTGAGTATTTACTCTTTACTGGTTGTTTTTCATAGTTTTATTACTGTATCTTCAGGTTGAATTCTGGACAATACTTTATTTCTATAAACTATGAGCTGATTCTTGACAAAATAATATGATTTTGTTTAAACTATTGTACATTATCACACATTTTAATTTCTGATATCTGATATCAGTCTCTTTCAATATTGTTTTGGCTTATCTACCTAACATTTTTTAGAACAGTTTACCCAGTTATTCATAAGCCACCTTTGATATTTTTATTGTAATTACATCAAACTCTTCATTTATGATAAAATATCTGACTGGCATCAAACATTTATTTTACATCAGTAAGTAAAATAGATCCCAGAATTATTCAGTAGTTTAGAGTGAAAATAGGAAGCATCTGAAAATATCAATGAATATGAGTTTTCAGAATAGGAATTTTCTAAGAAGGAAGAGAATTAAAGAAATTACAAAGCAAATGATCAATGGATAAATTAAAAGGAAAACATCTGTACATCAAAAAACATCATATGGCAACTGAGAAAGCAAACAAATAATTGAGAATAAAATGAACCACTTGCATATGAAAGTTCAGTAGACTGAAATAACTTATAAGTCTTATTGAAAAAGCTGGCAAAGGGCATGAGCAGGTGATTTTCAGGAAAAATTGCAATGGTTCTTGTATGTTTGAAAAAATGTTTAATTTACAAGTCAAAGATATATATCACATTAGTTTATACATGTTGTACTAAGAAATATTTATGGAATGTCCACATATGTCAGGCACTGTATTAAATAATTGTAACAATATTCTATATGACATCATCAGACTGAAAAGAATAAGCTTTTTGATATTTTATTATTAAAATGTAAAAACCATATTACTCTGCTGCCAGAAAGACCTCAATGTTTGATGATTCTTAAAGATAAATGAAGATATCTAAGGATGCCATTAAGATTCCAAGTAACCTAACCTACTATTATCGTTTTTCCCACATTCACTAGTTCTCTCACTAACAACTCTACCACCTTTCTCACTCTGTCCACACATTTTGCATCTACCTAATCCAGGGCCAAAGTCATTTCCATAAATTTTGCTCATGCTATCTTCCTGATTTCTGAAAATATCAAAAAGTTTTGCATTCTTAAATATATTTACTTCTAATATTATTTAGTTAAATCCCTGGGCAAGACTGATCTCCAATGTCTGAACTCCAGTATGTTATATATAACAAGTACAATCGCGAATTGCTTGTGTATGATCTGCAATACTTTTTATTCATACATATGTGTTCAATATGCCTTATATTTTCAAACATTGAGATTAACTGTGACTAAAGCTACTGTGAATGAAACGGTAAAATGCTTGGATAAAAAGCAGTATTGACCCAAATGTCAATCATATCAAGGGTGATGTAGATGAACTTGGTTAAACTATTAAACATTTAACAGTGTGAGTTTTGCTTTGGAAAAGCATGAAAAATGATAACTAACTCATGGGCAATATATGTGCATATTCTAGTTTAGCACTTAGCAGATAGCAGGGCCTGAGCAAGCCAATTTTTTTTCAATTTGTACTTTTAAGCGATCGATTAATATTTTTATTCAGACGATTTCATAGCAGCTCCCTCTTTCTGCTAATGATGTGACTATGACAATTTATTTTGCAAAAGAAATACAGATTTATGATATTACAAACAACAAACAAGACTATTAATGACATCAGGGGATCAAATAATGGACTTCAGTGATATATTCATGAGTCACAATGCTATCCATCATGAACAAATAATCAAACTACCTGAAAACATTCAAATCTATACAAATTTCAATATAAGTCACATCATTTTCAACAACAGAGTGACAAATTTCCCTTTTAAATGTGCTCTACTTCAGACAGTTTGAGAGGACAAATAACAAAGAGAAGAGATGAAAATGTTCTTACCTGAGAATACATGTTCTGAATGAATCCATATTCAAACATAATCTCTAGAACAAAATCAATGAAAACCAAATTCAAATGCATAGGTTTCATCTTATAGATGGTTTTGGTTAAGAAGGGATTAACATTTGAATACTTGGATTTGAGTTTGTATGAGGGATTTCATATGTTTACCAATAATATTACACTTATATAATGTGTTCTTATGTGTTGAATTTTTTGAACATTGAAACTATTTACAGTCTGACAATTTGTGAATTCAGGAGTAATCATTAACTTGTACTTGATGAATTCTATTAGCTTAGAGTTTGCAATACATCTCATTATTCAACATATTTGTCCATTTTAAGACTGACTGGTTTTCATATCATCTAATTTTAATGATTTAATATTTTCCATGCAAAATGGCCAATTTACATTTTCTCAATATCCCTTGCCTTTGCAAAAGTTACCATATTAAAATAAGTTTGTTACAGGTGTTGATAATTGTTTCAGAATATTCTGAGATTTATTCTTCACAATTCATTTTATAGCATTTATTATGCCCTTATTTCTTAGATTATACACAAAAAGATTTATTAAAGAATTACTTGAGTATAAAAAACAGCAACATGTATATCATTATGTACTTTGACTAAACTTGGTTAAGAGTACACAACTAATGGAGAACCATGGGATATTGAGACTGAGAGCAAGTGGCATGCACAAGTTGATAAGGCTTTATTTATTAAAGAATTACTTGAGTATAAAAAACAGCAACATGTATATCGTTATGTACTTTGACTAAACTTGGTTAAGAGTAACAAATAATGGAGAACCATGGGATATTGAGACTGAGAGCAAGTGGCATGCACAAGTTGATAAGGCTTTGCCCCATCCTTCTTTGAATTTCATTTGAAAACAGCAAAGAGGATGTAAAAATGAGAGATTAGGACTATAGTAATAGCAAAGCTTAGAACTTCTCTTATAAAGATGTGTAGCATCAGTTCATTGATATAGGGGTCAACACAAGAAAGTCTGTACAATGGCAACATACCACAAAAAAAATGACTAATTTGATGAGAATCATAAAATGTTAACCTGAATAGTAACCAACATGAATCATGAATGCTCATTTCCAGCTATGTAGGCCCCTGTGGTCATCTGAACACAGAGTTTCTTTGACATCCTGGTGTGGTACTGCAGTGGACTGCATATTGCCACACACCAGTCATAGACCATTGCTGCCAGAAGAAAACAGTCCATGGTTTCAGCGAAGCAGAAAAAAATAAAATGGTGTCATGCATTCACTGAGAGAAATCATTCTGTCTCTGAAAGGAAGTTCTTTAACATCTTGCAGGTAATAGAGTGGAACATCAGGAATCCATCAGAGCCAAGCTGCCCAGAAAGATGTACATCGGTGTGTGAAGACCATGCTCTGTATAGATCAGTACCAACAACCACCAAGATTCCCCACCATGGTGATCAGATAGATGGCAAAGAACACCACAAAGGGAAAGCGTTCTGGCTCAGGATGATCAGTAAATCATGTGAGAATAAATTCAGTTGTCATGAAGTAGTTATTGTTTGTCATCTCCATTCTCTGTTGAGGTAGAAATAATGGAGAGATGAGATTCTAATTTAGATGTGTCATAATTTTCACTCAAATTTCCCTTTTCTTCAACAGGCAGAGGAGTTCTGCAATCATCCTCTGTAGGCCTTCAAATATATTCACACATATTCTAAGGGATGTTTTCCCCCTAATGTTCAGCTCTATGACATCAAGGTATTTGGTAAGGTTCATAGGAATATTTTCATAACTTTAAAGAGGATCCTTAGAGTAATATGTTTTGTGTATAAATTTATGGAAGATTGGTGTACATATTCAGGATATCCATATGTGTTGCATTATTTTCCAACATTCTCAATGTCAGTTTCTTGTATTGAATTTCTTGCAGTGTGTTTAAAAATTATTATTCTGTACATATATTTTTCCACAAAACAGACTTTTTTTATACTATCCCAATGGAATTATGCTTAAAAATGTCTAACTGTAGATATGTTAATTTATATGTTTAGGAAGTATATACAGATCATTAAATAGGAGGGTCGGGACTGTTCATTTTTCATGAAACATATGAGGAAAAACAGGAAATAAACATCCATGTATTTATTTAATAATTAGTTTGTATATTTTACCTTCATAATTGTATCAATCCAGTGTGGAATGTATGGCTACCTATACAGAGCAATTTCTCTGAGACAACTTAGAATAAAATATCACTTTTTCTCCATTTACCTGAATGCATCCATTCCTTGCTTTAAGGCTTTCCTTGATGATATGATATTATTAGGCTTCTAAGCATACTCTCATAATTGTGAATAAATTGTGAGGTTTAAAAATACTCATTTTGGGTGGGCCACAGTGGCTCAGAAGGCAGAGGTCTCACCTGCCATGCCAGAGACCTGGGTTCCATTACAGTGCCTACCCATGCAAAAATAAAAATAAAAAAATCCATTTACCCTATTCAACTTGCTCCATAGAGATTACTCTTAACATTTTTTAGCTTATCACATGAGATCTCCCTAATATTTGATTACTCATTTAAGCTCACCTTCCCTTGATCATTGTCAGATCTATTTATCTTTTGGAATACAGAGGATGTAGCTTCTTGATATTGACAGAAGCAACAGCCTGCTTCCAGAAAAACACTACACTTTGTTATCTCTAAAATAGCTTCAAATTCCTTGAGTGTTTTTTAAAGTTCTCTCTAACCCTATCCACTTCAATCTTTATTTTCCACATATAACACAGCTCTTCCAGTTTTGTCACTCTGTCCACTCGTTGTTCACCTACATCCTTCTTCTACCATGAATACCACACTCATTTCGTCAAATACTATGTCCATGCTCCTAGCCCTTTTATTCTTGTTAAAATATTAAAATTGTTTCATTCTATTTTTTTTTCTTTTTTTGGCATAAGGAGGCTCTGGGAATTGAACCCAGGTCTCCTGCATGGCATGTTTCCATCTGTTTTTGAAGGAACAGTTTATATATAATGCTACTTTCTAAAATTTTAACTGGATAATCCAGACCACAAGGATCAATATTTCAAGAATGTTTTATGTACACAAAACAGTCTAGGATAATCTACATTGCTTTTTTATACCTTCATGGATAATTTCTTCATTAGATTGCAGCAATTGAGAAATATGTTGATATAGTTCTTTGAAAAGACCTTAAAACTCTATGAAAAGTGCAGAATGATTCAAATACTATCTCCACTCAGATCACCTGTGACAAATGAACTCATATTCAGTGTTCTACCAAGGATAGTAACTTACCTCCTTCACATCTGCAGATTTAGATTTTTAACATGGAAGAAGTCACTAAAAAAGAAATTATTAAAAAAAATTATTTTGTAAAATGTGTTCTTTCATGTGAATTGACTCATTACTGGTATTTTTTTACTTCCTTGTAGAATTTTTTAGAGTATATATCTATACTTAAAAATTAATATTAAATATCAAGCATGCTATTAGTTTTCCAATTCTTACAAAAATCATTAATTCTTTAAAATTACCAGGATTTTAGAGAACAAATTTTGTTTTGCAAATGATAGTTAATCAGCACATATAAATAGTTGGAGACCACATTGTTCAAATCTGACGATGGAGTCAATGGATTATGAATGCACATTGGTATCATGTAGACAAAGAAGAGGGTAAATTATGAGATCTAAAGACTTAGGAAAGTCCTAATGGAGGAGGTCAGGTTTGAGTTCAATGATGAGTAGAATTGAATGGAAAGAGAGGGAGAAAGAAGTCTTTTATGTAAGGGAATGAGTATGAGATATTTTCTTGAAATAAAACTTCAAGAATTGCTTAGAAGAATGGTGAAATTAGCACACAGTCAAGTGCTGTCAGCCCTCAGGTGAGAAAATGAAAGATAGGTGTGAGGTAACAAACAGGCAGACTGTGAATAATATGGAGCAGCAGAAAGAAAGAAAAAAAAAAAAGAGGAAGAAATTGATTTGTTCAAAAAGTAAAGAGGAGCTTAAGATTCTTGAGAAGAATTCATCATTTTTCTTCAATCAGACAACAAATATTTATTGAAAACTGTGCTACTCAAGTTGTAAAAAATGCATAAACAAACAAAACATATAAAGGGCAATTTCCCTTAATCATCTATGTTAATGGTGGTGGTTGGAATGGAGGTGATAGATTATGGATGGAAGTGCCAAAAAGCAACTATATAGTATATTGAGTGATTAGTAATATGAAGAAAAAACAGCAGAGGAAACTGAAAGAACAGCAGGAGTGAACATACAGAACAATCTCTGTAATTCATATATGAGTTCAATCAATAATTGATTTAATCCCAAGAAGGATTTATAGGATATAGGACAAATTCACTCTCAGGGTGGAGTAGTCTATGACCATGGATGAACTTACCACACCTTTTAGTCTCGACTACATCAAATCCTAATGATCCTCATGAACCATATTAATGAAATGATTCATTCATTTTAGGCTAGTTAAACCAGACTAAAATAATTTTCTGCACATTTTAGATATTATAAAGAGAACAGTAAAAAGTAATAACGATATCAGTTACAACAGGATCATCAATACCATCAACAGATGTTAGTGAGTATATTTCCATTAACTTCAATGCCTCATAGAATGTCTTTAATCAATACAGCATGCTTTATATGTCACAGGGAGCAACTCTCCATGCAGAGTGCATGGCTGGCTCAGTGGTAGAATGATTTCCTGTCATGCTGGAGACCTGGGTTTAAATCCCTGCCCATGTACCCACCGAAAAAAAAAGTCTCCACGCGGAAATAAAATGATGATGATAGAGGTAAACCCCATTAGAATTTGATGGAATGCATACTTTGCACAGTAACAAATGGAATTATTAATACTGACCTATTAGTAATCTCACAGATACTCATTCTTTAATCCCTAATGTTTTAGAGAACAAGGTTTACATTTTTTAATTATATATGTCATAATACAATAAGGCAAGTAATTAGCTGTAACAAATTCCTTATCTGTGAAATACAGGTAAAAGAAACATACTTTTTATTTTGGCTTTTCCTAGTAATATCCAAGAATATTAATTTCTCTCAACTTTTTAGCATTTTTATTCTTCTTAGATTAAACTCAATTTAGGGACTTCTGGGAAGATGGCCGAATAAAGTAGCTCGAGATCAGCCCTGCATCACGGAAAAGTTAGAGAAGGGACAGGAGGGCCACTGAGACCATATTCAAGAATGCAACTGACCTGGGAGAGCCTTTTGCACCACATAAGGTAGCCCTTGTTGCAGAAGCCAAGGAACTGAGAAACTGAAAGCTGGAGACTGGTGTGGTGGCAGGGAGCCTGGGGGAGTGCATATATGGGAGCCGGGGAGTAGAAAGTAAGCCTGGACATGTTCCTTGGTTGCAATACCCTCACCAGTGCAGCCCTGTGACCAGTGATTCACCCCCCACCCCATGCACCTGAACCATGGCACCCACTCTCATTCCCTGTGCTTCAGGCACCCCCACTGCACCAGCACACAATGCACATACCTGCCCCACACCCCGCACCCAAGTTCAGCCCAACCCACCACCTACACCATTCCTGAGCATCACCTCATGCTCCCTGTTCCATACAGGTTGTTGCCAGCACATAAAGGCTACAGGCACTAACCTCCATACGCAGGCTACCCTCACCTCCTGTCCAAAGTGTTGCACAGCATCATACCGCCCTACCTGATCTCTGCAATCATTTTACGGCACTCCTAGTCCCATGAATGCGCATGGGTCCCCAATAACATCATTCATCTCTGGGAACTTCAGTTTATGGCAGTCCAGGAACTGCACACGTGCACAGCCATCAGTCACCCTTCCCAGCTTTGAGAAAGTGCTAACCTGCCCTGCTGGATCACATCTGCCCCCAACCCATGAACGTATAACACCAATCTGCTGCCACAGCTCTACACATGCACACAAAAGGCTCTGCACCCTAGACCAGCATATACTAAGGTTACATCCCTCACCAGTGCACCTGCACAGCTACATCCTCCCTGGCCACTATGCACCCATGTTCACTAGCATCAGTGTAATATCCCCAACCTGTGCCTATACCTGCCCTGAAACAAATCGCTGCACCGAGTGCTCCATCCCACACCCTGCTCTCTGATGCAATTCCATCATGCAAACACAAGGCCTTAGACTGAAAGAAATCAATTCCCAAAATAAATCAATCAAGATATTGACATGTGGTGAAAACAACAGATTACTAAGCATGTCACAATGCAGATAGATACGGCCCTGCCTAATGACCAAATTGAAACACCAGAAGAGATGCAAACGTTGGAACAACTAACCCAAGATGTTCATACAAGTATACTTAATAAAATAAGTGGTATGGCAAATGATATAAAGCATATCAAGATGACAGTAGAAGAGCATAAAGACAATTGGAAAGAATACACAGAAAAATAGTGGATATCATTGAGATTAAACACTTTGCTGACCAAATGAAAAACATACTAGAGGCACACAACACCAGATTTGAAGAGACAGAAGAAAGAATAAGTGATTTAGAGGACAGGATAACTGATTTTGAAAACTCAAAACAGCAAATGGCAAAAAAGATGGAAAAATTTGAATTGGCTTGCAGCAAAATGATACACAAAATAGTGCACAAATATAAGAATCATTGACGTCTCAGAAGAAGAGGGGAGTAAAGGGCTAGGAAGAGTAGTTGAGGATATAATGGGGGAAAGCTTCCCAACCCTCACAATGGACATAAATATACAAGTTGAAGAACCCCAACAAACTCCAGACAGAATAAATACAAATAGGCCTTCCTCAAGACACATACTAATCAGTCTGTCAAATGTTGAAGAGAAGCAGAAAATTATGAAAGCAGCAAGAGTAAAAGAATCTATTACAACCAAAGGAAATCAAATAAGACTGAGTTCAGATTAAAAAACTAGCACCATGGAGGTGAGAAGGCAGTGGTATGATATATTTAATATGCTGAAAGAGAAAGACTTCCAGCCAAGATTTCTGTACCCAGTCAAATTGTCCTTCAAAACTGAGGGAGAGATTAAAGTTTTCACAGACAAACAAGACCTGAGAGAATTTGACAACAAGAGACTGGCCCTACAAGAAATATAAAAGGAGTTCTGCAGATTGAGAAAAAAAAGACAGGAGAAGGAGTTCTGGAGGAAGGCACAGAATTGAAGAGTACCAGTAAGAGTAATTGAAAGGATAAAAAGAGAAAGAGGGAGAAGAATACATAGATCTGAAAATAAAATAAGAAAGATAAGTTGGTGGATTCAAAAAATGCCCTTTCAGTAATAACTTTGAATGTTAATGTACTAAACTTACCAGTTAAAAGATACAGATTGGCAGAATGGGTTAAGAAACATAATCCAGCTATATGCTGCTTACAAGAGACTCATCTTTGGCACAAGGATGCAAATAGATTGAAAGTGAAAGGATGGGAAAAGATTTTCCATGCAAGCTGTAAGCAAAAGAAAGCAGGAGTAGTTATACTAACATCAGACAAAATAGATTTAAATGTAAAAACATCAAAAGAGAAAAATAAAGACACTATATACTAATTAAATGGTCAATTTGCCAAGAAGATATAACAATCATAAATGTTTATGCTCTCAATAAGGAGTTTCAAAGCACATGAGACAGACATTGGCAAAACTGAAGGAAGTGATTGATGTTTCAACAATACTAGGAGGAGACGTCAAGACACCATAGGAGACTTCAACACACCACTGTCCTCTATAGATAGAACAACCAGACAGAAGATCACAAGGAAATAGGGAAGTTAAATAACTTGATGGATGAATTAGACCTAACAGACCTATATAGGTCGTTGTACCCCAAAACACAAGGATATACATGCTTCTTTAGTGCTCATGGAACATTCTCCAGGATAAATCATATGATGGAGCACAAAACAGGTGTTTATAAATTTAAAAACATTGAAATTATTCAAAGCACTTTCTTTGATCACAATGGGATGAAGTTGGATCTCAACAAGCACCAAAGAGCAAGAACATTCACAAATATATGGAGATTAAATAACAAACTCTTAAACAACCAGTGAGTCAAAGAAGAAATTTCTAAAGAAATCAGTAGCCATCTTGAGATGAATGAAAATGAGAATACAACTTTTCAGAATTTATTGAATGTGTCAAAGGCTGTGCTGAGAAAGAAATTTATTGCCCTAAATGACTATATTAAAAAATAAGAAAGAGGGTGGACCATGGTGGCTCACTAGGCAGAATTCTCATCTGGCTTTCATGAGACCTGGGTTTGATTTCCGGTGCCTACCCATGCAAAAAAATAAAAATAAAAAAAATAAAAGAGAGAGAAAATAGGAAAGAGCAAAAATCGAGGCCTTAATAGCGCAACTGGAGGAACTTGAGAACGAACAGCAAACCAACTCCAAAGCAAATAGAAGAGAAAATAACAAACATTAAAACAGAGATAAATGAATGAGAGAACAAAAGAACAATAGAAAGAATCAATAAAACCCAAAGTTGGTTTTTTGAGAAAATCAATAAAATTGATGGGCCATAGCAAGACTGACAAAGAAAAAAAGAGAGAGGATGCAAGTAAACAAAATCAGAAATGAGAAAAGTTGTGCAACCAGAGACTGTGGAGAAATTAAAAAAAAAATCATTAGAGGATACTATGAACAACTATATGCCAATAAACTAGACAACTTATATGAAATGGAAAATTCCTAGAAACACACAGACAAGCTACACTGACTCAGGAAGAAATAGAAGATCTCAACAAACCAATCACAAGTAAAGAGATTCAATCAGTCTTCAAAAATCTTCCTACAAAAAGAAGCCCAAGGCCAGATGGCTTCACAGGTGGATTTTATCAAACATCCCAAAATGAACTAACACCAATCCTGCTCAAACTTTTGCAAAAAAAATGAAGAAAAAGGAACTCTGCCTAACTCAATTTATGAAGCTAATATCATTTTAATACCAAAACCAGGTAAAGTTGCTATAAGAAAGGAAAACTACAGGCCAGTCTCCCTAATGAACATAGATGCAAAAATTCTCATCAAAATATTAGCAAATGAAATCCAACAACACGTTAAAAGAAATATTTATCACGACCAAGTGGGGTTTATACCAGGAGTGCAAGGATGGTTCAACGCAAGAAAATCAACCAACATTATGCAACACATTAACAAATCAAAAGGGAAAAATCACATGCTGATCTCGATTGATGCTGAAAAAGCATTCAACAAAATTTAACATCCTTTTCTGGTGAAGACACCCCAAAATACAGGAATCAAAGGTAACTACTTCAATATGATAAAAGGAATATATGTAAAACTGATAACCAGCATCGTACTCAAAGAGAGAGACTGAAAGCTTTCCCCCTAAGATCAGGAAGGATAGAAGAATGCCCACTGTTACCATTATTATTCAACACCATGCTAGAAGTTCTAGCTAAAGTAATCAGGCAGGGCAAAGAAATAAAATGTATCCAAATTGTAAAGGAAGAAGTAAAACTCTTGTTATTTGTAAATGATATGGTACTATACTTGGAAGATCCTGAAAAATCTACAGCAAAGTTATTGGAGCTAATAAACAAATTCAGCAAGGTGGTGGGATATAAAATTAATGTGCAAAAATCAGTAATGTTTCTAAATATAAGCATTGACCTATCCAAGGAGACAGTTAAGGAAATAATTCCGTTCAAAATAGCAACTAAAAGAATCAAATACTTAGGAATGAAGTTAATGAGGGACATACAGAATTTGTACATAGAAAACTACATAAGATTGTTAAAAGAAATCAAAGGAGATCTAAATAAGCGGAAAGACATCCCCTGCTCATGGATAGAAACGTTAAATATGGTTAGGATGTCAATTATTCCCCAATTGATCTACAGATTCAACAAAATATCAATAAAAATTCCAATAACCTACTCTGAAGGCTTGGAAAAGCTAATTATCAAATTCATCTGGAAGGGAAAGAGAGCTCGAATAGCTGAAATCATTGTAAAACAGGAGAATGAAGTGGGAGGATTAATACTCCCTGACTTTAAACCCTATTGTAAAGCCACAGTGGTCAAATCAAAGCACAGTACAGGCACAAAGATGGAAGCATTGACCAATGAAATTGAATCGACTATGCAGAAATTGACTATCAAATCTATGGTCAACTGGTTCTTGACAAGGCCCCTAAATCCTCTGAATTGGGACCAAATAGTCTTTTCAATAATTGGTCATGAAAGAACTGGATATCAATAGACAAAAGAATGAAAGAGGACCCCTATCTTACACTCTACATAAAAATTAACTCAAAGTGGATCAAACATCTAAATATAAGAACTAGCATCATAAAACTTCTAGAAGAAAATGTAGGGAAACATCTTCAAGACCTTGTAATAGGAGGCAGCTTCCTAAACTTCTCATCCAAAGCACAAGCAATGAAAGAAAAAAATAGATAAATGGGAACTCCTCAAAATCAAATGATTCTGTACTTCAAAAGACTTTGTCAAAAAAGTGAAGAGGTAGCCAACCCAATGAGAGAAAACATTTGGAAATCACAAACTGGACAAAGGTTTGATTTCCTGTATATAAAAAGAAATCATACAACTCAACAACAAAAGAACAAACAACCAAATTATAAAATGGACTAAAGATATGAATAGACATTTTTTGGAAGTGCAATTACAGATGGCTCAAAAGCACATGAAGGAATGTTCATTTCTATTGGTTAAAAAGAAATTCAGATCAAGACTACAATGAGATACCACCTCACATATAAAAATGGCTGCTGTTAAACAAAAAGGAAACTATAAATGTTGGAGAGGATGTGTAGAAACTGGGACACTTATGCACTGCTGGTGGGAAAGTATAATGGTGCAGCAACTATGGAAGACTGTTTGGCAGTTCCTTAGGAAACTAAATATCAAGTTACCCTATGACCCAGCAATAGCACTACTTGGTATAGGCCCAGAAAAATGGAAAGCAATGACACAAATAGACGCTTGCACACCAATGTTCATAGCAACATTATTCACAATCATCAAAAGATAGAAACAAACCAAATGCCCATCAACAGACAAGTGGATTAACAAAATGCAGTATATATATATATATATATATATATATATATATATATATATATACAATGGAATATTGAGCAGCAGCAGGATGAAATGACATCCTGAAGCACATGACAAGATGGATAAGCCTTGAGGACATAATGCTGAGTGAAACTATCCAGACACAAAAGGATGGACACTGTATGATTCCACTTTTATTACCAGCATAAGGGTATAATCAGGGAATTATAATACAGAATATAGGGGATTTAGAGATACATAGAAGTTATAGATGGGTGAACAGTTAGCTAATGAGGTTGAACTACAATGTAAGGGAATAGATGGGAGTGAAGGTGGTTTCTCTAGTGGGTCTATAAGTAATATTAACTTATTGAAGATGAACAAGATTGAAAGGGGTTGTATAGACCTACATGTCCCCATGATTAACGCTAGGAATATGAAATAGTTCTTGCAAGAATTACTTCAAAAATATGACTCATGTACAAAGAATGCATAAGTCCAGAGTACAGGGGGAAAACTGCTATTGCATGCCATCGGCTATGTTCAAAAGGAAAACATCAGCACTATCATAGCAACAGCAGAGGTAAATAATGGGGGAAGGGGCAAGAGTTTAGAGGAGGTTTGTATTTCTTATTTGGCAATGGTGTGTTCATTGATTTTCTAATTAAATTATCTAAAGTTGAGAATGTTGATGGACTGTGGATTTGGGGCACTATACATGATACCAGATGAATGCAGGTTGCTGAAGGATATACTGACTGAGAAGTAGTTTGGTGAATAATGGTATATATTCATGAATAAAGGTTGTGCCAGTACAAAAAGGATCAAAGTCTTAAGGCATGCAATGATGCAAACGAACATGTGGGACATTTGGTGATGCAAAATAAGCCAGAGCCAAAGCAACAATGGTATGGTCACTTTTAGAAAATGCTTATGAAATAACAGGGGCCTAGATTGTAAGCTTTTAGAGCAGACACATTAAGTCCGGAGTGCTGATTATTATTTCTGGATTTCAAGAGGATGTTTTATATATATATATATATATATATATATATATATATATATATATATATATATATATATATATATACGCATGCACACACACACACACACACACACACGCATATATATATAACCTGTTATTTAGAGATAAGAATGAAGCTGATCAGGTTGGGGTTAAAATAATTCAGAACATAGGGGTAAGGGAGACAATGTCTATATTTTAGGACCACACATACTCTTTGAGACCAAAGGAAGAAAAGTTTATTTGGTCTGGAATTGAAATTTTCTGTAACACATAATCTAATTCAACCTATCTGTATAGCTCATTTGAACAAATGAAACACAGGGAGACCAGAATAAGAAAGAGATCCTTTAATCTCATATAGAGTATTGTAATGCCTGGATACATTCTGGAGTACATTCAGCAGATAATCAAAAAGTGTTGGCAAAGTCCCTTGAGGGATGGGAGAAAGAATAGGGGACTATTAAACTAAGGGAATCCCCTGGTACCGTGTCAAACTTTAGGGACACCCAAATCAAAGGCCATGGCCTTGAAACTGAGGCTAATTCTTGTGAAGCTTATGTAGTTAGTGGAGAAGCTTAGACTACCTATAGGCATGCCTAAGAGTTACTTCTGGAGGACTTCTTTTGTTGCTCAGATGTTGCCTCACTCTCTCTAAGCCCAACTCTGCAAGTGAAAGCATTTCCCTCACCCTTACATGGAACATGATATCCAGGCATTAAAGTCACCCTGGCAATGTGGAAGATGACTCCCAGGGATGAGTCCAGCCCTGGAACTATGGGATCAACAATTCCATCTTGACCAAAAGGGGGAAAAGAAGTACCAGTGGCAGAAAGAGTTCAAAAAAGAGTCGAGAGGCTACTCTGGAAGTTGCTCTTAAGGAATCTTCAGTTAGACCTTGCTGCCTATCATAACCTGTCAAACCCCAGCCAGGACCATTCCAGCCAGTCCTAAAGGGTACATAGGGCAATATATAACACTCCACAAGGGTTCCATGCACTGGAGTAACTTTCCAGAAACCTACATCCTTCAGATGGGTCCCTGGTCCAGAAAAGTTCTGAAACCTGAAAGGGGCAGCCTCTCTAAAACATCAGATAGTTTCATCTTTCTACCCATATTAGTGACAGACCCTTCCAATATGAAAAATTTAGAATCACCATAGCCCAAACACCCCTAAAGAGAGGGATGGAAAAATCAAAGGTGATAGTGGAGTTATACAGTAAAGATAGGATTTAACAAATGAATATGAATGCTGAATCATTGCATTGACATCTCTTTTAGTCTCCAGTATCTTAGAGCAGCTAGAAGTAAAAACCTAAAATTGTGGAATTGTAACCTATGTCAATTTCTGAAGTACATTTTACAACTAATTGTGGTACTGTGCTTTGAAATTCATTGCTTTTTTGTATATATGCTACTTTTGACACAAAAAAAGAAGGGAAACACGTTGTTTGGGATAATAAAAAAGTATTTATGCCCTCTAGCCTCCTGGAGCAGCTAGAATGAAAAATCTGAGAGGATTGTATGATAGCCCATGACAAACTCTGGGATCTGTCCTGTAACTGCTTGTTGAAGAGTACTTTGAAAACTATTATATATTTTTTTCTTTGTATATATGTTATACTATGCAGTGAAAAAGTTTCAAAAAAACTCAACTTATTATCTTTCTAGATTTCTCTAAACAGAAGAATGTGAATATTAGAATTAGAGATGATACTGCAAAGACTTTTTCTTGGTTACAGGGTAAAAATTCCAAAAATGGAGTAACTTCATAAAAGAATTCTTGTGCATTGAAAGTTGTTTCCCATGTGCGTTGAAAGTTATTTCCCATTTAACTAAATGACTAAAGGTTTTATATTTAATGTTTCCAATTAGACAATTAAGAAAAGTTCAGCCTCAACATTTATATTAATATTCACTAGGAATAATTTTCTTTTTTTTTTACATGGGCAGGCTCCGAGAATCAAACCTGGGTTCAAGAATTCTGTTGCTGAACCACTGTGGCCCTGCCTGAAAATTATCCAGTTTTGGCTATAAAATTTACATGATTCACATCTACATAGAATACTTCTGAACACATCCTTAATAATCAGCAAAGATAGCCTTATAAAGCAAAACAAAGTTTGCTCTGAAAAATCCTAGTAAGATTTAAAGAATTGTCTTTTTTAATGAATGAAAACTAAGAATAAAAGCTAGCTTACATTTATGAATTATAAACTATTGAGATATACTTTGGAAAACCATATAATCAAAGAAGCAGAAAAGTAGTAGTAAGAGTGAGTCAATTCAGATAAAGGAAGACAAAGATATTTTTAAATCTGATGTGTTTTGAATAATTTATTTTGTAGACTCTTCTTCAAAGTTAAAACATCAATTTTTGGCTAAGAGAGTTACTTACGATCACTGGAAGAATAATGAATACATGTTCCCTTGTCACATGTGATCAGAGTTCAGATAGGATTTGGATCATTCTGCCTTTTCTTAGCATTTTATGTCTTTTCAAACCTGTATGTCACCATTAATTTCAATGCTGCACTCAAATAAGGTAATTGTGCATGAATGTATATAGAACAGCAATGCAAATTACCCTAGATTGCTTCGTGTATATGGAGCATGCTTGATGATTTAGAAAATGGAGATTAGTGTGGTCTGGAGGATTTATTTAAATTTTATAAGTGGCATTAAATGGAAACTATGCTTAAATAATGGATGGGGCTAATTTTGATATTTGTACAAGAACAGCAGAAATGAAAGCATGTGCAGAATCAGTGTATTTGGAAATGAATGTGGTGTTCAGGATGGATGTAGGATTTAATGAGCAATGTGTGGGCAGAGTTACAAAGATGGAAGAACTGTTGTTGAATGTAAAAAATGAAGATGTAGGTGGATAAAGTGAGAGAGAACCCTAAATGCCAACCTAAGGAATTTGAATTGATATCAGAGAGATAAATAAGACTTAAAGATTTAAGTTTTTTCTAGAAGCATGCTGTTGCATCTTTCAATATCAGTAAATTATGGCCTCTGAATCCCAATAAATAAAAATTGGCCTGAAAATGATCAAGAGAGGATGGGCTTAAATGAATAAGCAAATAGTAGTGAACTTTTATGTGATAAGCTAAAAATTATAAGGAGATTCTTTATGAACCAAGTTGAACAGTGTTTCGCTTTAATAAAACCTCCAGAATGCAGTATACTAGAAATAAACTGACTGTTATAAATGAGATGTATTAAATTACAAGTTTGGTTCTAAGGCCCTTAGATGTTCAAACTAAGGCACCAACAAGAGGAAACCTCAGAGGGAAGGTAGCCAGCATTCTGAACACCTCTGTAAACTGCGAAGTGACATGGCTGGTATCTGCTTGTCCTTCCCCCAGCCCCTTATTTTCAGTTTCTGATTCAGCGACTTTCTCTAAGGATATGTGGGTCCTTTCTTAGCTTCTCTAGGGCAAACTCTGGATTCATCTCTTAGCTTGGCATCTCCAAATGTCTGTGCCTTGGTTTTATCTCTCTGCTCTCTGTTGGCTCTCCAGGCAATCTTAAGGAATCCAGAAAACTAATTAAATCCCATTTGAATTGGATGGTGTCACATCTCCATTTATCAAAAGGTCCCACCCATCACTGGGTGCCATCTCCATGGAAAAACCTAATGAAAAGGTGCCACCCAAACAATAGATTGGCCACCACAGGATTAGGATTAAAAACAAAGCTTTTCTGGGTTACATAGCAGTTTCAAACCAACACAAAGCACACGATGGGTATTTTTAATCTCATAATTTGGTCACTAGTATGAGTGTTGGTAACAGACCTAATAATAATAGAAATCAAGAAGACCATTAATGCAAAAATGGGTATATTCAACAAATTTAAAAAAAAGAGGTATACTCAGAAAATGAAAAAAAAATGATAGTGTATATACAAATTGCCTCAGAGAATTTTCTCTGCAGTTTCATGAATAGATTCCACAATGGTTGATTTTCAAACAATGGCTACAGTGGCCTTTGACCAGTATGTGGCATATGCTCACTGGCATACCATACCAAGATGTCTAAGAAATTCTAAGCTCAGATGACCACACAGTCCTTCCTATATGGTAGAAACTTGCACAGCATGATTCATATCAGTTTTCTATTCAGGTTAAGTTTCTGTGGATCTCATTAAATCATCACATTTTTTGAGGTAGTTTTCAATTAAGCAGACTTTTTGCATTTACTCTTATATCAATGAAATGATGCCACCTATCTTGGTAAGGTCAGTTCAAACCATTACTAATATCTTAATATCTTATCTTTACATCCCACTTATTATCTTCAAAGTAAAATTCAAAAAAGAGAGGGGAAAGTCTTACTAGCATGTGCTTCCCACTTTCTCTCTGTCTCAATATACTATGGTTCTCTTCATTTCAGGTATGTTCAACAAAGTTCAGTTAAAGAAGATAAGTATGTACCTGTTGCTGTTTGCATGCTCCAAAAATTCCTTTATAAATCCTTTGATTATGGTTTAAAATTTAGTAAGTAAAAAATTATTTTAAAAGAATTATGAAAACAAATTCTCATAACTTTATGTAACAAAATCAGCCCATGCAGCAACTATTTTAAGAATGGTATCAGCATTTTTCAATCAGGACATATTGAGAAAATGTAAATGGCCACTTTGTATGTACATATAAAAAGTCAGTAATGTATGATGATGTATAAGTTAAATAATGTATAAATTGATATATGCTCAGACAGGAAGGCTTCTTCTGAGTTATATTTCAAAATCTAAAATGAGAGACTATAAACCATGAGTGAAAGATTACTCTTAGGTACACAAGTTTTAACAAAGCATAAATAGTTTCAATGCTCAACAAATTAAGTAAATCCTAAGAAGAGGAAACAATATATGAACTTAATATTGTTGGGAAATACTGGAAACCATAGCTTAGAAACTCATACACATACCGAACTTTCAAATATTAACCCCTTCATAAGCAACACCATCCATTTTGTTTTATTCTAGTGATTGTGTTTGAATGTTAATTCATGCAGAATTTAAATTCTCAAATTGATGAAAATTTCATCTCTTATTTTAGAGATTTATCTCTTCAAACAGCTGAAGTGGAGTATTTTTAGAAAAAGAATGTGTCACTATTATTAAAACTGATGTGACAAATTGAAACCCCTATGGATTTAAATGTTTTCAAGAACTTGATTAGATTTCCATGATACATGATCGTGCAATTGCTGAATATATCAGTTAAATTGATGATTGTTTCCCTATGTCAGTTACTTTTCTCATTATTATGAATGCTGCTAACTTACACTGTTTCCAACATAGATTATTGTTATAAGCTTATCATTAGCAGAAAAAGAAAGATGTTGTGCCAGCATATGAAGAAAAAATATTTTTGATAATTTAAAAATGCAAAATGAAAAAAGTAACTTACAGAGAACCTACTATCTGCTAGATCTAGTATAAACTAGAATGTTCATGTATATTATGTACCCATGAGGTAGGCATTATTCATGTTTTTCCAGGATAAAACTTACACTGTGAAATATTTAATATATCACCCAGTTTCACTAGGTCACCCTCAAATAGGGTGTGAATTTGGATGAATACTGCCTTTTGCTCCTAGCATTTAACAACTGCATTCACAGCAGCTTACACTGCAATTAATCTCAAAAATTTTAAAGCATAATAAGAATATTGAATAAATATGATAATGGAAAGCAATGCAGATAACACATAAGCAACATTAGATTTTGTTGGTATATATAACATAGTTCAGACAATGGAGAACAATAGTTTGGGGAATTTAATTTAAGTAGCATTAGAATTGATATGACTCAAAGTGTAAAATAGTTTTAATGTTTGGGGGAAAAACAGGAGAAATAACATAAGCAGAGTGAATATGTATGGAAATGTGCTTGGCCCTAGGATTGGGGAATGAAAGAAGAAAGCAATGGTCAAGCAGTGTTAGAAAGCTGGCAGAGCTCTTGCTGAGAGCTGATGGTGAATGTGGGGGAAAAATAATGGAAGTAGATCAGGTTGCTGAGAACCTTATGCTACCCTCGGTATCTCAATTTATCTTAGAAGCATTAAAGATTTACATCTTCTTAGTAGCAGAATAATATGATTGCATTTTCAGAGATCTGATCTCGGTTTTGATTGCACAGAAAAAGACTAAGACAAATGTACTCACCATGATAATTTACATAGTAGATAAAGAAAGCTGAAACTGTCAGAGACTCAGTGAAAGGAGGAGGGGGTGCATAGGTACAAGCAAATTTTAAAGTAGAACAAATAGTGAATTGTAACTTTTGGTTAATAAAATGTAGGCCTATTTTGTTCTTTTGTGTATTGATAATGTTATATTTGATATTGAATTGCCAGTATTTAATAAGCCTGACACACTTGGACATTTATTAATTTCCTGAGCATACAATGTATAATTAAGTTTCAGTCTCTCACCATAAAGTGCAGTGTTAGCTATGGGTTCTTCCTATGTGCCCTTTGTCATGTTAAGGAAGGTTCCTTCAGTTCCTAGAGTTCTAACTATTTTTATCAAGAATGGTGCTTCCCCCAGAGAACCTCTTTTGCTGCTCAGATGATGCCTCTCTTGAAGCCTACCCAGCAATAAACACACTGTCCTCCCCGCTATGTGGATTATGACCCCTAGCCTCATAACATCACTAGCAATGGGAGACATGACTCCCAGGGATTAGCCTGGACCTGTCATCAAGGATTGAGAAAGCCATCTTGACAAAAAAGGGGAAGAGAAATGAAACAATGTTTTAGTGGCTGAGAGATTTCAAATAAAGCTAAGAGGCCTTCTGGTTGTTATTCTTATGCATGATATAGACATCCCTTTTTAGTTTTTAGTGGTTTAGATAGCTAGAAATAAATACCTGAAACTGTTGAACTCTATTCCAATAGCCTTGATTCATGAAGACAATTTTATAACCATACTGTTTTAGCATTGTGACTGATGGAGAAGCCATAAAATATTCCTAACATGGCTGACGTGGCTGATGCAAGGCAGCACAAAATGGCCTAGCCCACAACCAGCTTTCATCCCGAAACTGGCAATGGTTTGTGCTAAAAGCACTAACCTTAAATCTACCCTCTGCCCTAGCAACAACGGTGACCAATCCCAGAAATCTTCCCTCCACCCTAGCAACAACAGTGACCAATCCCAGCCCGACACATGTCCCTGCATGCTCCCAGCCTATATAAGCCTGTGCACTTCCTCAATAAAGCAGACACGTTCCACTCACCCCTGAGGGTTGTCTCCTGAGTCATGTGCTGTGTGCTTTGTGTTTGTGTGACTGACTCAGTATGGCTGCTTACCCCCAGTCATCAGCTAACCAGCCATCAGCTACCCAACAATTGGCACCCAGTGTGGGGCCCTTCGGTGGTTCTCCGTGATAGCCGCCTCCTTCGGTGGTTCTCAGTGACAGCCACCCTCTTCTCGGTAAGTGGCCCCTCCGGCAGTTTCTCTGTGCATACCCCCCCTCTAAATTCTCCCTATCATGGGCAACACTCCCTCCTCTGATTTTGCACCTCAGGCTCGAGCCATCCACACCTTATTGGCCGCGAGGTAGGTCAAAATCCCTGAGAAAACCTTACATGAGTACTGGGAAGTCCTTACGCGATTCAAGCCCTGGCTCGAAACTGCCTCAGTATGAGACCCGAATACTTGGTCCAAACTCCTTTGGCATGTTTGTGCCACTGAGGAATATGAAGGAAAAACCTTTCCTTTGGGCCTTACTTCCACCCTCCTCGCGATACATGCATGCCTCATGGGAGCCCCTTCTGAAGCACTTTCGCTTTCGCCTGCCACACTGGCTTCATCCTCTCCACTCCCCACCACTGTGCCTGATCCTCTGCCTGCTTCTGAACCCAAGCCTCCCCTTTCCGAGCCCAAGCATTCCCCACCTCCATACAAACCGTTCCCCACCTCCATACAAACTGTTCTCCTCCTCCACGGTAAGCTTTGCTATATCCTTCCTTATCCTCACCCCTTGCAGCCACCGCCACCATGGCTGCCCCTCCCCCCACTTCTCCTAAGCCCTCTAGGCCACTGAAACCTGCTCCCTCTCCTTCGATCTCACTTCCCCCTCCTTCCGCCCCTCCCCCCTACCTCCACTTCCCCCTACTAACACTCCATAGCCCGATGCCGCCTCTGTCAACAACCCCTGCCCCCTTCCCCCTTCTCCTCTCCACACCCCTGAACCGATCAGCCCTGCCCCACAGCCTCCTGGCTCTGCCTCCACCCCCTCCACTCCTGTTGCACTCCCTCCTCCTTCCCTTCCCTTGCCACCAGCAGCCTGCTCCCCCTCCCTGTTTCCACCCATGCTTCAGATTCCTGCGGCCCCTCCCCCTTCCCACTGTGCAGGCTCTTCACTCCCCTACCCCTCAGCAGCAGCGCCGCACCCTCATCTGTTTCCCCTTAATCTTCATCCCACGTCTTCCCTTCCTTTCTCCTGGTACCCGTATGATCACAAGAACATCTCTAACCTTCACAAAGCTGTCCAGGAGGATGGCCTCCATAGCCCTTATGCTCAAATGTTTCTTGAAAATCTCTCCTGTGAATACAACTGCCCGGTAGACTGGAAAAACATTGCTCGTGCTATTCTCAAGCCAGGAGACTTTGTTACCTGGAACACATTGTATAATGATGAAGCCGATCGAACTGGTGTCCGTAATCTCACCAATGGTAACACCGAAGTTTCTCCTGATGCCCTTAAGGGCATGGGACAGTGGTCTCTTCCTTTGGTGCAGTCATCCTGCCCCCCTCTCCTCTTTGAGCAGGTCCATAATATTGCTAAGTCTGCCTTCCAGAGGCTCAACGCACAGGGTAAACCTATTCCATTAACTGGACTCTTACAAGGTCCAGATGAACCCTTTTCCACCTTTTTCAGCCATGTTAAAGATGCTGTACATCATAAGGTGTCAGCGAGTCCCACCATTGATGCCCTTCTCAAGGAACTCCTTTGGGAAGGGGCGAATGCTCCCTGCCGACAAGCTATCACCCCCATTCACAATCAAGAGCCGGACAGTTGGGTCCTGGCCTGTAGAGATATCTCCTCCTCCTCCCCCTCAGCGATTGCTGCTGCCTCCGCCTCCGCTGCTGTGGCCGCTGCCTGAGACAGCACCTCCATTCTTGCCGCCACCCTTGTAGAACACCTTAATTCCCCCAAAGGGTCTAGAACCTGTTATCAATGCCACCAACCTGGCCACTATGCTCGCAATTGTACCATTGGTGCTTCCTCTCCAACTCCTCCTACAAATCCCTCTGGTCCCGCCACCCCGCACTCTGTGTGTCCCCGATGTAAACATGGATTCCATTGGAAAAAGGACTGCAGGGCTATCTCTGATGTTCAAGGTCGCCTCTTGCCACCTTTAAATTAATCTTGGGGTGCCTATCAGCCCCGCCCCCAAGAGAGGAGCACTCCCCCACAGTTCTCTGGGCTATTCCCATCAGGTAAAGCAAAGCCTTTCTGACACTGATGGTTCAGAGCAAGGCCATTACTGGTCAACCGGACACAGGGGCCAATGCTTCCATCCTTTGGCCCCAAGATCTCGACCCCTTATGGAAACTTAAGTCAGGACCCTAGTGCAGGGGGTTGGAGGCCTCAAACCTGCCCAACAGCTTGCGAGCCCCCTAACCTAGGTGGACCTCAATGGGACCACAGGCACGTTTTGCCCGCTGGTTCTTCCCAGTCTAACTTACCCACTCTGGGGCCGGGATATCCTCCCAAAGCTAAACACTGTTCTTACATCCCACCCTGCGGTCCACCCCCAAGCATAGAGGCTGCTGCTCGTCTGCCCCAATTTTTGGTCACCAAGCCAGCGCCCATCAAGTTACAGTGGTTAACAACTGCCCCTATTTGGATGGAGCAGTGGCCACTGCCTCAAGGAAAACTTTCTGGCCTACACTCCCTTGTCCAGGAACAGTTTTCCCTTGGACACATTGAGCCTTCCATCAGTCCTCACAATTTGCCTGTCTTTGTAATCAAAAAGAAAACTGGCAAATGGCGTTTCATTCATGATCTCTGTAATATGAATGCCCAGATGGAAAAAATCGGATCCCCCAGCTGGGACTCCCCCATCCTTCAGCCATTACATATGGCTACCATATTGTTGCCATTGACATCAAAGACTGTTTTTTTTCTATTCCTCTCCATGAAGAGAACCACCCTTATTTCGCTTTTTCAGTCCCTACAATTAACAATGCCACTCCTCATCAGAAGTTCCAATGGAAGGTCCTTCCTCAGGGAATGAAAAACAGCCCAGCAATGTGTCAGATTTATGTCTTGGTTGCTTCTAGCCCACTTCTGTCATACTGTCAGGAAGTGCATTAAATGGATGATATCTTTTTGGCCCACCCAGACCAGAGTCATTTATTGGACTGTCTTACAGCTTTATTCAATAATTTTAAACAGCTACAGCTTGCCGTTGCACCTGACAAATTTCAACATTGCCCCCCCCTTTACATTCCTGGGCTGCACCATCACTGATGAGATCACACCCACCTCCCCTAGGCTGGACCTCCAAGACCGATGTACCCTTAATGAGCTCCAACGTGTCTGTGGGGACATTAATTGGCTGGACCCCCACCTAAATATCACTACTCATAAACTTAAGCCCCTGTTTGAACTTCTAGAGGGGGATTCCAACCCCTCCAGCTACCACACTCTTAGTGACCCCACACGAATGTGCATATCATTTGTAAATGACAAAATCAAGGCCATGAGCCTTGCCCAATTTCAACCAGAGCACCCTCTCTTGGCCCTAGTTATAAATACCCCAGGGACACCTACAGGCCTCCTTTACCAAGATGGGCTGCTTTTCTGGGTGCATTTGGCACTCACTTCTCTGGGAAAGATCACTCCTTACCAGGACGCAGTCTGTATTCTTAGGGGAAAACTTCGGACCATAGCTGTCCACATGTTCGGCTTAGAGACCAATACATTAGTTCTCCCCTTTACTATGGAAAAAAATTAATCACTTTTGCCAATCTGACCTCAACATGCAAATTCTCCTTGCCAGCTACACTGGGAAAATAGACAATCACCTGCCCAAACATGAACTCATCACATCCAATGACCCTTCTTCCCTTTATCCTCAGCTCACATGCATTTCCCACCTCCAAGCCCATCCCCAATGCCCCCCTTGTTTTTACAGATGCAAACAAGACTCACAGCTCTATTGTTTTTAAGCAAGCTGGTACTCCAAATACTGTTGAGGTACAACCACACTGCAGCTCAGTACAGCAGGGGAAAGAAGAAAAACCTCTTCTTGGTTTTTCTTCACCACCAAATCTCCTCATTAAACATCTTCACAGACAGTGCATATGAAGCCCAAACTGTCAGGGCACTGCCACATGCAGTTCTTAAAAACAAGATGTCTCCAAGACGACATGCTTATTGCCACAAGAGACCTCCTGGAAAACTGTGCATTTCCCTGGTTCATCCAGCACATTCGGTCACATGCTGAACTCCCTGGACTCCTCGCTGAGGGTAATGCTGCTGTGGACTCTGTGTTCACGGTCCATGTCTTGAGCTCTGACATTGACCAGGCCCGTGTACTCCATGCTAAATTTCACATGTCAGCACAATCCCTTTAACAACTTTTCCCCTCACTTTCTGTGCAACACTGCAAACACCTCACATGTACTTGTGCTCAGTGTGGACTCCTTCTTCCAATAGGCCCGCTACAACCACAGGGAGTAAATCCATGTGGCCTACGACCTAATGCCATCTGGCAAATGGACATTACACACTTCCCCAGCTTTGGTAGGTTCAAGTATCTTCATGTCATTGTGGACGCATACTCCAAATTTGTCCATGCGTCCACCCTCTCTGGAGAAAAGGCAAAACATGTCATCTCCACCTGCCTCCAAGCATTCAATACTGTGGGGGTACCATGGGCTATAAAAACAGACAATGGGCCTTGTTACTCCTCAAAGGCTTTCCAGCAGTTTTGTACTGATTGGCACATAACTCACAAAACTGGCCTTCCTTACAACCCCCAGGGACAAGCCATAGTTGAGCGCACACATCATACACTTAAACAGCAAATAAAACCTGAAGGAGCAATTCCCAGCTGGGTGTCCCCAAGATTGTCTCAACAAGGCCCTCATCACCTTAAACTTTCTGACCTTTGATGCTCACCGGTGCTCACCCACGATAAAGCACTGGGCCAGCCTTTGGGAGGCGCCTACACCCATCCCTCTAGTTATGTGGAGGGACCCACTCACAAATGCGTGGAAGGGTCCACACCACTCTTAACCCAAGGGTGAGGTTTTGCTTGTGTCTTTCCAGAAAATGCAGACCAGCCCCTTTGGATCCCCAGTCAGCTGATCAAGCCTGCCATGTTTGATGGACAATCTCCCTCAAACCCTGCATCAACATGAACCACAAGTATCTTTTTCACCCTTCTCACCATTCTCTCTCCTCTCGTTCTTGCTTCTGCTTCTCCCAGATGCCTCCCTCCAATATACATCCTTCTCTTCCAACCCCCACCAGCCTTGGAAATGGACCTTAGCACGATGGGAAGATTCCAAAATCTTTCAGACCCAGGTTACAGCAGGCCACCCCTCCTTCATTGTTTATGCCTGTGATCTAGTTCTGCTTCCAGAGGGCACACCATGCCTTAACAAAGCCCAATACTACATGTGCCCATACCCAAACCCCAGAAAACGATATTGCAATGTTCCCAACCAATACTACTGCATATATTGGGGATGTGAAACACTAGCCACTACTTGGAAACCTCCCTCCACTGATCGTTACCAACTCTAACATGGGCCCCTTTTGGATGCAAACCCCGTGACCACTCCATCAAACATATATATGATAAATCAAACTGCGAAAAACTGAACCTTACCATACAGCTCCCTATTGACCCCTCTTGGCTGATTGGCAGAACATGGGGCTTCAGATATTATTTGGATGGGGTCAACCCAGGGGGTCTTATCATAATAAAAAAGGAAGCAATTCAGCAGATATCTGCCATTGGGCCCAACAGAGTACTCATACCTCCGCTTCAGGCTGTTCCTTCTCCCAATCCCACTCCCATCTCAACACTATCGCCCTTAAACAAAACAAGCTCTTCCTCTGCACCCTCCTCCCTCTATCCCACTCTGGCCAATGCTCCAAGCAGCCTTCCTTTCATTGAACTCCTCCTTTCCTAACCTTACTCGCAGTTGTTGGCTGTGTGTCACCGCCCAGCCCCCTTATTATGATGCCATAGCTATTAATGCCTCATTTACTACTTCCAATGAGGACAGTCCCTCCCAATGTCCTTGGACTAACAAAAAAATCAGTCTCACCATGCAATCCATTCTTCACTCTGGGCATTGCATTGGCAACATCTCTGCCTCCTAAATATGGTCTGTGCTCAATCATCTTCTCCGTCGCACGGTAAATACTATATTCCCCCGGTAGGGGCAAAATGTGCTCTTCCACAGGGCTTACCCCTTGTACAGCAAAAAAGGCCCTCACCGAGATGTGAGAAATGTGTGTCTTAGTAACTGTGTTGCCCCATGTCCTCTTCCATAAAGAAGAGGACCTTTATCAATACTGGGATGCACGGCTTCCAGCCATGCTCAGAGAAAAAAGAGAACTTGTCACAGCCGTTACTCTTGTCTCTCATTTTGGTGTGGCTGGCCTAGGCCTTGTTTCTCACCCTCCAACAACAAGGCCTCTCCAGCTTAAGAGCTGTGGTAGATGAAGACCTAACCTGCATTGAAAGCTCCATCACCCACCTCAAAAAATCCCTTATGTCCCTATCAGAAGTCGTTCTCCAAAACAGGAGATGTTTTGACCTGCTTTTCCTCAACCAAGGAGGGCTCTATGCCACCTTAGGTGAGGAATGCTATTTTTACGCTGATCTTTCAGGTGTAATTAAGAAGTCCATGACCAAACTCAGGGAAGGACTTGTGATCCACAAGTGTGAGCGGGACGCCCAAGAGGCCTGGTACCAACAGTTATTCTATAAATCCCCATGGCTAACCATCCTAATCTCTTCTATTCTGGGACCCCTTTTCATCATCCTTCTCCAATATCTATAGGCCCATGTGTAATTAAGCACCTCCTAGTTTTCGTTAAAGCATGAGTTAATGCTCTCCACCTTATGGTGCTTATGCAGCAATATCAACCTATTCCTTTCTGTAGCTCTATGTACGATGATGCTGTAACCAAAGTATGACAAACCCCCTAGCTTAAAGGCTTTTTACCTCAATTCCCTCTAAATTATTTGTTTGAGATTCCTTACAGACGCAGAACCTCGGGAGCAGAAGATTGAAGATTTTTAGCACAGACTGAAACACGCATCACCAAGCACCCTCCAGCCTACCCCCTCCCGCATATACTCCCACCTCATGCCACAAACACTACCGTTGTCTGGGCTTTGGCTTTGTCATAAAGTTGCATCCTCTGCATATCCACAGTCTCCATACTAGCCAGCCTAAGCTGCACATCTCAGTCCTCCTGTGTGATGATCAGCAGGCAGCCAATGATGGGGAAGACCTCCTGGGGAGGCAACCTAAGACAAGTGCTGCTGCCCCTCACTTCCAGTGGCTTAGCTGGTAGCCAAAGATGGGTAAGACCTCTGGAGGAGGCAACCTAAGACAGGCACAGCTACCCAGAAAGCTAAAAAACAAAAAAAGAAGGAATTGATGGAGAAGCCATAAAATATTGCTAACATGGCTGCCGTGGCTGATGCAAGGCAACACAAATTGGCCTAGCCTGTGACCTGCTTTCATCCTGGAACTGGTGGTGGTTCACACCAAAAGCGCTAACCTTAAATCTGCCCTCCGCCCTAGCAACAACGGTGACCAATCCCAGAAATCTGCCCTCCACCCTAGCAACAATGGTGACCAATCCCAGCGCAACATGTGTCCCTGCATGCTCCCAGCCTATATAAGCCTGTGCACTTCCTCAATAAAGCGGACGCCATCCACTCATCCCTGAGGGTTGTCTCCTGAGTCTTGTGCTGTGTGTCTGTGTGACTGACTCAGTATGGACACTTACCCCCAGCCATCAGCTACCCCCAGCCATCAGCTACCCAACAGTGACCATGTGATTATGAAAACCTTGTGGCTGATACTCACTTTATTGTGTGTATGCACAAGTAAAAACATAAAGATAAACATAAATACATAAAAGGAGATTCAGGGGCATGGAATGCTTTGAATATTCACTTTGATTTTTTATTTTTATTTTTATTCTTATTTGTATTTTTCAGAGTAATGAAATGTTCAAAAACTGATTGTGGTGATGAATGCACAACTATACAATGATACTGTGAAACACTGATTGCACACTTTGGATGATTATTTGATATATGAATATATCTCAATAAAATTGCATAAAAAGAGAATGGTGCTGGGGCAGGCCATGGTGGTTCATCAGGCAGAGTTCTCACCTGCTGTGCTAGAGACCTAGGTCTGATTCTCAATGCCTGCGAGTGCAAAAAGAGAAAAAAAGAGAATGGTGCTGGATTTTGTCAAATGCCCTTTCTGTATCAACTGAAATGATGATGAGCTATGCACTTTTTGTCCTTTATTGTGTTAATGTACTTTATTAAATTAATTTATATTCTTATGCTGAATGAGCCTTGAATAACAAGGTTAAGTCCCTCTTGATCATGGTGTGTAACTCTTAATGTGCTGTGGGATTTTGTTTCTTAGTACTTTATTAGGATATTTGCATCTATATTAATGTAGATATTATTATCTATATTATAATGGCCTGTAGTTTTCTTTCCTTGTGATATACTCTCCTGGCTTTGGTATGAGAGTGATGCTGGCCTCAGAATGAATAAGGGATTAGTCCCTTCTTCTCAATGTTTTGGAACAGTTTGGGGAGAATTGGAATTCTTGGTATGTTTTTAGAACTGCTCTGTGAAGTCATGTGATTCTGGGTCTTTGTTTTGGTTGGGAAGTTTTTGACTATTGATTTATTCTCTTTATGAGTAATTGCTTTGATGAGGGCTTCTATTTGTTCTTGAGTGAATGTAGATAGTTGGTATGTTTCCAAAAATTTACCCACTTCATCTAGGCAATTAATTTATTGGCATACAGTTGTTCCTAGTATCCTGTTATAATCCTTCTCATTTCACTGTAGTCAGTAGTAATGTCCTCCTTTCTCAATGCTGATTTTCATTATTTGTATCCTCTCTTTTTTCTTTCAAACTAGCTAAATTTTTGTCAACTTTACTGATACTTTCAAAAAAACAACCATGGTTTTCTTTATTCTCTTTATTTTTTATTTTTGTTTTCTATTTCATTTATCTCCACTATAATCTTTGCTATTTCCTTCCTTCATGTCATTTTGTGCTTAGTTTACTCTTCCTTTTCTGTTCCTTCAAGATTTGAGGTTAGAACTCAAGATTTTCTTTTTAAATGTAAGCATTAGAGTTATAAATTTGCACCTGAGGCCTGCCTTTGCCACATCCCATAAATTTGGGTATGTTGTATTTTCATGTTCATTAGCCCCAAGATATTTAATTTTTCTTGTGATTTTCTCTTTAGTCCATTGGCTGTTTAACAATATGTTGTTTAATTTCTACATTGCCCTCTATTATTAGTTTATAGGTTCATTCCATTGTGACAGCAGAAGATTCATTGCATAATTCCAATATTTAAAATTTATTTAGACTAGTTTTGTGAAGAAACAAGGAAAATGATCCATGTGCATTCAAGGAGAATGTGTATTCCATTTTGTTGGGTGAAGTGTTCTATACATTTCTGTTAGTTCTAGTTGGTTTAGAGTATCATTCAGGTCTTGTACTTCCTAACGGATTTTCTGACTAGATATTCTACCCATATTAATACACCATCATAGCGATGTATTAAAATAGTCTCCTATTATTGATGTAGAACCATCAATTTCTCACTTTAAATCTGTCAATATTTACTTCATATTTTGGGAGGCTCTGCTGTTAGATGAATATATTTTCATAAGTTTTATAACTTCTTATTGAATTGTGACCTTTATCAGTACACAGTGACTGTCTTTACCCCTCTTTACTGACTTTTATTTTAAATCTATTATGTATCATATTAGTATAGCTACCCCAAGCATCTTTTAGTTACTGACTGCATGGAATATTTTTTCAATCCTTTCACCGTCAACCTACTTGTATGTTTAAATTGAAGATGAGTTCCTATAAGACAGCTAATAGTTGGGTTAGTTATATTTATCCATTATGCCAATCTCTGCATTTTGACTGGAAAGTTTAATCCATTTACATTTTTTATTAATTAACGGAAAAAAAGAAATTAACCCAACATTTAGAAATCATACCATTCTACATATGCAATCAGTAATTCTTAACATCATCACATAGATGCATGATCATCATTTCTTAGTACATTTGCATTGGTTTAGAAGAACTAGCAACACAACAGAAAAAGATATAGAATGTTAATATAGAGAAAAAAATAAAAGTAATAATAATAGTAAAAAAACAAGTAAACAAACAAACAACAACAAAAAACCTATAGCTCAGATGCAGGTTCATTCAGTGTTTCAACATGATTACTTTACAATTAGGTATTATTGTGCTGTCCATTTTTGAGTTTTTGTATCTAGTCCTGTTGCACAGCCTGTATCCCATCAGCTCCAATTACCCATTATCTTACCCTGTTTCTAACTCCTGCTGAACTCTGTTACCAATGACATATTCCAAGTTTATTCTCAAATGTCCATTCACATCAGTGGGACCATACAGTATTTGTCCTTTAGTTTTTCGCTGGACTCACTCAGCATAATGTTCTCTAGGTCCATCCATGTTATTACATGTTTCATAAGTTTATCTTGTCTTAAAGCTGCATAATATTCCATCATATGTATATACCACAGTTTGTTTAGTCCCTCATCTGTTGATGGACATTTTGGCTGTTTCCATCTCTTTGCAATTGTAAATAACCCTGCTATAAACATTGGTGTACAAATGTCCGTTTTTGTCTTTGCCCTTAAGTCCTTTGAGTAGATACCCAGCAATGGTATTGCTGGGTTGTATGGCAATTCTATATACAGCTTTTTGAGGAACTGCCAAACTGCCTTCCACAGTGGTTGCACTATTTGACATTCCCACCAACAGTGGATAAGTGTGCCTCTTTCTCCGTATCCTCTCCAGCACTTGTCATTTTCTGTTTTGTTGATAATGACCATTCTGGTGGGTGTGAGATGATATCTCCTTGTGGTTTTGATTTGCATTTCTCTAATGGCCAGGGACATTGAGCATCTCTTCATGTGCCTTTTGACCATTTGTATTTCCTCTTCTGATAGGTGTCTGTTCAAGTATTTTTCCCATTTTGTAATTGGGTTGGTTGCCTTTTTGTTCTTGTTGAGTTGAACAATCTCTTTATAAATTCTGGATATTAGACCTTATTCTGATATGTCATTTCCAAATATTGTTTCCCATTGTGTAGGCTGTCTTTCTACTTTCTTGATGAAGTTCTTTGATGCACAAAACTGTTTAATTTTGAGGAGTTCCTATTTATTTATTTCCTTCTTCAATGCTCTTGCTTTAGGTTTAAGGTCCATAAAAATGCCTCCAATTGTAAGTTTCATAAGATAACTCCCTACATTTTTCTCTAACTGTTTTATGGTCTTAGACCTAATGTTCAGATCTTTGATCCATTTTGAGTTAACTTTTGTATAGGGTGTGAGATATGGGTCTTCTTTCATTCTTTTGCATATGGATATCCAGTTCTCTAGGAACCATTTATTGAAGAGACTGTTCTGACCCAGGTGAGTTGGCTTGACTGCCTTATCAAAGATCAAATGTTCATAGATGAGAGGTTCTATATCTGAGCACTTCATTCGATTCCTTTGGTATATATATATATCTTTATGCCAATACCATGCT